>NC_044032.1:278892848-279205751 GCF_901765095.1 Microcaecilia unicolor
CCATCTCTAGGTCATTTATAAATACATTAAAAAGCAACGGACCCAGCACAGACCCCTGCGGGACCCCACTAACTACCCTCCTCCACTGAGAATACTGGCCACGCAATCCTACTCTCTGCTTCCTATCTTTCAACCAGTTCTTAATCCATAATAATACCCTACCTCCGATTCCATGACTCTGCAATTTCTTCAGGAGTCTTTCGTGCGGCACTTTGTCAAACGCCTTCTGAAAATCCAGATATACAATATCAACCGGCTCCCCATTGTCCACATGTTTGCTTACCCCCTCAAAAAAATGCATTAGATTGGTGAGGCAAGACTTCCCTTCACTAAATCCGTGCTGACTTTGTCTCATCAGTCCATGTTTTTGTATATGCTCTGCAATTTTATTCTTAATAATAGCCTCCACCATTATTTGTTTGATGGAAAGAGGGAGGGTGGCATGAAGAGGGGCGGGTGGCTGGGGAAATATGGATGTGGAAGTGGGCTATGATGAAGAGTGAGGGGAGGGGGTAGTGAGGGAAAGGTGAATAAATAGACCAGGGTTGGAGGATGATCTTGGGAAGGACTTTCTAGGGGGTCATTACAGAGCTGAGATGGGTTGGGTTCTACATAGATCACAAGTAATGACTGTTCTATTGTGGGAGAATTAAATTAGCTACTTGGAACATGGGAGGGGGATCAACTACCTTATTAAATGAAAATAAATGCTGAAATATATGAAAGAACTGCAAATGGACATAGCACTGCTGCAGGAACCCAAATTACTCCCATCAGAGATGAAGAAGCTTCAAGGGGGTAATTGGGGACAAATCTATATTTCCTCTGGAGGATCCAAATCCAGAGGGGTTGCCATACTGGTGGGGAAAAATATTCCCTTGGTAGAATATGCGACAGCAGGGGACAAGGAGGTAGATAGCTATTGCTGTCAGGAAGAATAGATAAGTGAAAATTTACAATAGTTAATGTTTATGCACCCAAAGGAACTAAAGGGTCTTTTTTTAGAGATATGATTTGGAATATGAGAGATAAATTCAGGGGAGATCATCCTTGGGGGGAGACATGAATATCACTTTAGAGAAAGTGGACAGAGCTAAATGGAGAAGTTGGAAGGAAATAAAGGAGGCAAAAAATTTACAGCACTGGAAGATTTATGGAGAATGTGTAAACTGAGAAAAGAATGTATGTGTTTTTCTGGCAGACATCAATCCTACTCAAGATTTGATTACCTTTTTGTAGACAATAGGAATATATTTTATTTCATATTTTATTGCATTTGTATCCCACATTTTCCCACCTATTTGCAGGCTCAATGTGGCTTACAGAGTTTGGTTATGACATAATCATTCCATGATATCAGATACAATTAGTAATGTACAAAGATTAGGTGCGGGAAGAGAGAAGGAAGGTGTTAGGCAGGACATAAGGTGGACTGTAATAATTGGGTGAGGTAGTTGGTGAGGTAGTTTTGTAAGGCTATGGGTTCTCTTTGTGGGCCTTGTTGAATAGATGTGCCTTCAGAGATTTGCGGAAGTTAGTTATTTCATCAATAGCTTTCAGGGCTGTAGGTAATGCATTCCATAATGGAGGTAAATTAATAGTCACCCAATTACCATATTGGACCATGCAATAATTGTGTAACTATGGGTGTGGTGGAGCTTCAAGGGAGAGGGAGTAAAATAGCCAATGGAGAACCAATATAGGTCTCTTAAATTGCCCAGAGATCCAAAAAGCACTGGCGTCCAAGTGGGGAGAATATCTGCTGCAGAATGCCATAGGGGAAACATTGACGGTGGTGGTCTGGGAAGTGGGGAAAAGCACATGTGCGAAGCATAATTATACACACGGTAGCAAGGGTAAAAGGAATAGGGCCAATGAGAGACAACATTTGATGAAACAACTAGCCAACCTCCAAAAGGTAAATGAGAAGCATTCTTCCAAATTTCTTATAGGGAGAATCAAAAATATTAAATAACAGTTAGAAGCGTTAGATAACCATCACATAGAGTATCTGATCAGAAGAACAAAAAGGTATTATTTAGAACATAGTAATAAGATGGGTAAGCTTTTAACTTGGCAACTCAAGAGACAACAAAATGAGAGGTGGCTGAAAACATTTATGTCATCAATGGGGAAGTGTAAAACCACTCCTGGGAATATTGCGAGGATTTAGGGCTTTTTATGAGAAACTATATAACTCTGAGCATACCTATCCCTTAGAGGACATTAAACAATTTGTTGCAGATCTGGAGCTCCCAAAACCTCAGAAGCAGATCTGAAGATATAGCACAGGAGGTGGACACAGTTATAAAGGAACTACCAAAAAGAAAGGCTCCAGGGGAGGATGGTCTCCCCACTGAATAATATAACATTTTGAGGCAGGATATAACTATTTTATTGGACAGGCTATTTAATGATGTTACTTAAGGAGCTCCCTTGCTTCCCTCTATGTATTAAGCTATTGTAATTGTGCTACCAAAGTCAGGAAAGGATCCAGCATTATATGCCAGTTACGGGCCCATAACACTTCTCAACAATGATATGAAGACATTAGCTAAGATTCTAGTAAATAGACTGACTTTCATCCTTCCTAAGTATATACAATGGAACCAGACAGGATTTGGGCAGGACATGCAATTGGGAGATAATGTTAGAAGGGCCTTAGATGACTGATATGATAACTTGCAAGAAAGAAAAAGCTCTTTGCGTTGCGATTGATGCAGAGAAGGCCTTTGACTATCTGTTTGAAATGATGGACAAAATGGGCTTGGAAGGTCAGTTTGGTAAGTGGGTTCAATTGTTCTACACTGCCCCAAAGAGTGCAATTATGCTAAATGGTATTCCATCAGATGAATTTGCACTAGAAAGAGGAACCAGGCAAGTATACCCCATGTCCCCCCTTTTGTTTGCCATTGCAATTGAGCTCTTGGTGATGTGGATTAGAAACTCTAGCCATTTCAGTCCAATTGAAGTACAGGGGGAAAGCACAAAATCCTCTTTGACACTAATATTTATGTCTAATCCAACCCTGTCTCTACCATCTCCTATTGGAATTATCCCATTTTGGTAGCATATCAGGGTTTAAGGTTAATATAGAAAAAAAAAACAAAGGCGTTTGGATGAGAGGGAGAGACAGGGGACAACTGTATGTGAGTGAGAGGGAAAGAAGGGGGACAAGCTGCATGTGGATGAGAGAGAGAGAAGGAAGAGGCGAGGGAGACAGGTCATACATGGAGGGAAGGGAAAAGAGAGAAATGCAGCACATAGAAGGGGATGGAGAGGAGAGGGGGACATTCTGTACATGAATGGAAGGGAAAGAAAACAGAGATATACTGCTCATGGTTGTTTGCTTTTTGTATTTAGCGGAGTATGGAAGAAAATGCATTTCTGTTACTATTACCATATTTCCACAGTGTATAAAATCTGACTTTCTTGGGGGGAGGTCTCCAGTTTTTGCCTGCATGTTTTTGGTGGCCCCCCTATTTTGTATCAGTTGAGGGTTTGTCCATGTTCTGCATGTGTGACTGAGGTGAAGGATTCTGCTGGAATGTACTGTCTTTGTACAAATCTGTAACAGTCCAGCTTGTTCCAGTTTCCCAGTAGTGGGTATATTGGTATATAGGGTGAGAAATAGTGTGACAGTAAATCATATGTCAGATTTAATGTCAATAAATTTATTGTGAAAAGAATTAGCAGATTGGGATGAATAGCAAACATAGTTTGGCTACAGATACAAGAATGCAGCAAAAATCAACCAAAGCATTCTGCAAAAATCAATTGGCCATTTGAAATTTACAGTAAAGAATATTGTATGTTTTAATATTATTTGTAAATTGGTTGCTGCCTGCACATATCATTTGTACCAATAGAATATATAATACAGTTACGTACGTATCTACGGGTGGTTATTTTTTTATTTACCATAACACCACTGGACATGGCCCAACTGTATCTTGGTATAATGTCAGACCAGAATATGCAAGTAGCTGGCAAGAGGAGCAACAGTTCGAAAAGATCAAATTTAGCCCAAGCAATCAGCTGGTGGTGCTGAAACAGCCGTGAGTTCTCAGAAAGAAGGCAGAAGTTGATCCCAGGTCCATGAATCCCAGGAAATTTCCACAGGGATCACATACATCTTTCAGATGTGGCCCAGGATCTGATCCCCAATGACTTTCAAGAAGCCCTTCAAAGTTACTTCACAGAACAGATACCTTAGCCACGGCCTACTGTACTACTCATGATGAAGAGGGGAAGCCCTGTGACAGGTGTTACGGCCCGGGTCTGTGGTGGGAGTGGGAGTACTTGGGCCAATTAAGTGCCAACAAGGAACTAGTTTAGTGGAGCACAGTATTCACAGAGCAAATTAAATTGACAATGGATGCTCTGCTGTCTTGCAATGCCCAGCTGGAGAGTAAGGTGGGCGTGGATTAAACCACATAGTTGAAGGAGGCACCATCAATGCGCAACCTAGCTGGACACTGTGATGGCGGATCATTGCGCATCCATAGAGAATGGCATGCCCCAGATGGCTGATGGCGGGGCAAAGCACAGGACTTAAAGGGCTAGGGCTCGGATGCTCCCCTGAATTGTTGATGTTTGTTAATAAAGCTGTTGCCTTGTTTTGCACATATCTAAACAAAGTTCTTTGTTGTTATGCTGTCTGGAAATTATGAGTGCAGTGACATGCATGCTGCCTGCCTGTATTAGAGAAGGGCAGCCACTGCATAGCATGCTGCCTGAAGTTAACATGGCAGTGGCTGCATGGAAGGGTGTCATCGCCATCACTCCCCTTTCTCCAGGGCTGGCTTGGCCCCCTTTACGTCAGCAGTGACATATGTTGCGCTTTGCCGCTGACATTGCAGACACTGAGCCAGGTGATTGAAAGGCTATGGGAAAGGGGTAGGTTTAAAGCAGATGCCCGCAAAGTTTGAATCTCAGTAGTGAAGTCGGGCTCTGCATTTCCCCTATTGCCAGCGCTCAAGTTTTCCCCTCCCTTCCACCCCTTTGCTCCATCGGAGGGACAGGGTAAATCTTGGGTTAGACAGGTGCCTCTATGTTTACTATTTATAGCCCTCTGATTCTGTCAAGTCAGTCTCCCTGCCGATAAGGGTGGGGAGCCCTGACTTTTTACTTGTTTTGTCTGGTTTAAAACATCATCCTCTTTATATTCAGCCGGCAGCAGGCAACACAGTTAGCTGACGACGCCGACACTGACCCCGGATATTCAATGTTTCTGGTGACAGGCATTGAATATCCAGGGTTTTTTTTTGGCCAGCTATAACTTAACCAGCTATGTGAATCTTCAGTGCTGGATGGTTACGTTAATAGTGGGCAAAGATAGGACCTCTATTTAAGCGGTCCAATTGGCCCACTAAACTTAGCTAGCCAGCACTTGAATATTCACGGATAGCTGGCTATATCGCATGATATTGCTGGTTAGCCACTACCCCCTGATTCCTATAAAAGTCACTACAAATTGTGCACTTAGGTACTAACCATTAATTTTCAGTAGTGATAACCGGTTAAGTGCTACTGAAAATTAGCAGATAGCCCCAAACAAGCTATTTAACCAGTCAGCGGCTGTTTCTGGCCAGTTAAATCATTTTGAATATCAACCAGTTAGTTTTTAAGGAGGCTTAGGATATCGCCATTGCCAATGAACAGATCCTATCCAATTTGTGGTTAAATCTTTATCTGCTCACTATCTTAAGATAACTTCTACAAGAGGTTGGTAAGCAGAGGCCAGCCTGATCATCACAAAAGGGAAGTAAGCATCAGATGTGTGTTTGACTAGGGGGTTAGGGCTGTGTGCCCTGAATGCAGTGGAGATTCTCAATGTGGGTGTATGGGTTACTGTTTAATGGGCAGACTAGATAGGCTCTATGGTCTTTAACTGCCTACATTTTTCTATGTGTACTTTCTTTATAGAATAGGTTCCTTCCCCAAGGAATATACCAACATCCTACTTACCCCAATACCGAAAGACACCAAGAAAAAAACAAACCATCTCACCAGTTGCGCCTATCCCCCTAGTAGTAAAATTGATGGAGAGCCTGGTGACCAAACAGCTAACGGAATACCTAGATAAGTTCTCAATACTTCACAATTCCCAATCAGGATTCTGCTCCCAACATAGCACTGAAACTGTACTAATTACTCTACTAGCCAAATTCAAGCAAGAAATACCCATAGGTAAAAGCATACTTCTCCTCCAATTCGACATGTCGAGCGCATTCGACATGGTAAACCACAACATACTATTGAGGCTCCTTGGCCACTATGGGATTGTTGGAAACGTACTCAACTGGATCAAAGGCTTTCTTACCACCAGAACATACCAAGTAAAACATATCACCTTTGACCCCACCTCATCTGACCATAATATAATTCTGTATCAGATACCAACCGTACTGGCAAATGCCTCTATGGCACTATCCAGCTCATTTTCGAAAGTGATCGCCGGCCATCTTCCAACACAAATCAGGAGTTGGCTGGCAATCTCGCAAAAGCGGCCAAATCGGTATAATCAAAAGCCGCTATTTTGACACCATCGCCGCTTTCCTGTCGCAGAGCCGGCGAAAGTTCAAGGGGGCGTGTTGGCAGCGATGCGAAGGCGGGGCATGGGCGGGGTTAGGAAAGGGCCGGCTTTAGCCCATAATGGAAAAAAAACCCGGCGATGAAGAGCACTTGGCCGCTTCTACTTGGTCCCTTTTTTTTCAGGTCCAAGCTTCAAAAAGGTGGCCGAACTGACCACATGACGACCGGAAGGAATCGGGGATAACCTCCCCGTACTCCCCCAGTGGTCACCAACCCCCTCCCAGCATAAAGAACAGGTTACAAATACTTTTTTGCTAGCCTCAAATGCCGTACCCACCTCCATGACAGCAGAATGTGTTCTGTCCTCCGACAGCCTTTGCCTGCTTGTGATGTGGCTCTGGGGTGAGTGTGGCACCTTTTCTGTTATTTGCACTGCAGAGTCACATCAGCAATGCATTGTGGTGGGTATAGGTATTGGTAGTTGGTAGGCTCTGCTTTTCCCCCTGCTTACTGGGTCAGAGTGTGCCCTGTTTTGTTTCCTGTTGTAGTCCATGTGGTAGTGGCCATTTTTGTAAGACAGTTTTAGATCCCTTTCCTGTGTTACCCATGTCAGAGAACGTAGTTCTTACCTTGAATGTGGCTGAAAGAGGGCATTGTACACCATTGTTCCAGCTCTGACCTACTGCTAATCTTAGTACCAGGGGACTCTTTGCCAGTGGGGCACAACCTCTGATCTGCAGTTAACTGTGAGTAAACGTGGTTATTTCAAGAAAGAATGTTTTCAGAGAGATTAGTCTTCAGGTGTGAACTGGTGTGCCAACGTTATACAGCAGCAATAAGTCCTAGAGGCTGTATGCAGGTCCCTGGAGCAGTTTTAGTGGGTGCAGTACATTTGTGGGTAGTGGGTTTGGGGGGGGGGCTCAGCTCCCAAAGTAAGGGAGCTTTTCTGAAGTCCACTGCAGTGACCCCTAGGGAGCCCGGTTGGTGTCCTGCCATGTCAGGGGGGCCAGTGCACTAAAAATGCTGGCTCCTCCCACGGTCAAATGCCTTGAATTTGGCCGCGGTTTGAGATGGCCGACATAACTTTCCATTATCACTAAAAAATGAAGCCAGCCATCTCAAACAACGGCCAAATCCAATGCATTTGGCTGGCCGGAAACGTATTATCGAAACAAAAGATGGCCGGCCATCTTTTTCGAAAATACGGGTCTGGCCAGCTGTTTGCGGCGCCACCAAAATACATCGCCGGCGCCATTCGATTATTCCCCTCCATGTAAGCCACATTGAGCCTGCAAATAGGTGGGAAAATGTGGGATACAAATGCAACAAATAAATAAATAGGTGCCCTCTGGGCACTTATATATAAGTACAGTGTTATAGAATTACCCCCTAAATGAAACAAATAAATATTGTATCAAGTTGGATATTTGACAGTGGTTGAATGGCACTTCTATATAGAGGAATTTGGAGTAGACTAAACTTGAGATTATATAGGCATAGACAACTTCATGCAGACCCTAATGGGACATGACTCTTGTAATTTGCATATATGGTGTAAAACATGTAAGTTGCTGCAGTTCGAGGGGCCACTGACTGCAACAAGTGAATAATGATCCCCAAACTTCTAACCTGGGAGCTAACTGTTAAACTTGCCCCATCAAATACATGAAATATAGATAAGGTGATAGGAAAAGGATGTTTTCTTTAGCTGCAAAATCTCAGTCTTTGTTGGGGGGGGGGGGGGTAAGCTTTAGCTTATTCATTTCCGTCTATTATGACAATTTCTCAAGAGAACTATTCCGATTATTCACTTCTTGCTCATAATCACAGAGTGATGAGATGCAGAGTTGAATATCATCTGCATACATGAAATATTTAATCCCCAAGATTGGTGACCATGATGGGTTTCAAATAGCTATACAACAAAAGTGAAAGAATCTACCCTTGGGGAACTCTACATTTTAGATGCCAGAATAAGAATGAATACTTGTCCATGCGCACTTTCTGAGATCTATTTGTTAGAAAAGTATCAAACCATTTATACACTGTGCTTCTTATCCCATTATCTACTAGCCACTAAGAAAAATGCATCAGAAAGATTTAACAAGACTAGCAAGAACATTCCTCCCTTAACCAACCCCAATGTTATATTGTTCAACAGTGCCACCAAACGTGTGTCCATAGCATTAGCAGGCCTAAAACCTCTTTGATATGTATCTAGTATAAGGTTTATATTTAAATAATTGCCTAACGAATTAGCCCTTTCAATCACCTTTTTTAAGGAAATGTTGAACACAGGTCTAAAAGTTTCTAAAATAGAATGGTCCAAAGAGGTTTCCTTGATAAGAGGTTTGCTGTTGTTGATGTTAGATGAGCTGACAGCACCCTTTCTCTAAGAAATGCATTTACAATGTCTATTACTAGATCAAGAATGGCACAAGCACAGGGGATCTCTGAGGCAAAGGAAGAGCTTAGTAGTTGGTGTGGATGGACAGACTAGAAAGACTACACTACATGGTCTTTATCTGCTGTCATTTCCTAGGTTTCTTAGTTTCTACCAATTGAGATGAGAATAGATTTAATGCAGTAGCCTTACAGCCACTCAACAGAATCCCAATCTCATCATAACTTAAAGGTGTTCAATTCCACCAACCTCAGTCTCATATACAGATTCCAGTTGAACTGCACTTACTAAATGTAACTCTGTCAGTAAATAAACAATTTTTTTCTCCAAAAATCTAACAAAATTTTGCCTACTATAAAATGCAAATAGTGCACACAAAAATGTCTTAGTACACAATATTTGAAAAATAAACATGCACTATTTGCAAATTATGGGTCCCTTTTACTAAAATGTGTTAAAAATGGGCTTAGCATGTTTTACCATGGGATTTTCCCATGTGCTAAGCCAATTTTTAATGTGCTAGTAAAATAGGGCTTTGTCTGAATTTATTTACATAGGCCCCATGCTAATTTGCCCATTAGCGCTTGAAACCTGCAAAAAATTAACACAGAAGCACTTACCATATCCTATTTAGGAGGTGTTAAGTGCTCCCGCAATAACCCAGTGTTAACCAGTTAGTGCAGGCTAATCCTAACATGCTAGCTGGTTAACTCTTCCACGCCCATGTTAGGGCTTAGTGCACTTTGGTGCTGGCATTATGCTCTTAATTCTAGCTTCTTATATATTTTGGTATGACCCCAAGGAAGCAATTCTACAAGGAGCTGCATAAATTTAGGTGGCAAGTATGCAGTAAAATCCAGGTATTCTTGACAAGTGTGTGTAAATACATATGTGTTTAACAAGAATCTGGCTACAGGCTATTCTGTAAGTGGAGGAGTGGCCTAGTGGTTAGAGCACCATTCTTGCAATCCAGAAGTGGCCGGTTCAAATCCCACTGCTGCTCCTTGTGATCTTGGGCATGTCACTTAACCCTCCATTGCCTCAGGTACAAACTTAGATTGTGAGCCCTCCTGGGACAGAGAAATATCCAGAGTACTTCTGAAAAAGGTGTGAGCAAAATCTAAATACATAAAAAATAAATAAATATATACATCTTCCATAGCACATGCTTTGCAGGTGGGCATTCACACTGGTGAGGTGTACAATTATATGTGTAGCTTATAGAATATGACAAGTTTGTGTAACTCTCTCAAAACTAGGTGTCAGCATTTACACTAGGGGTGTAGCCAGCAGCCCATTTTTTTTTGGGGGGGGGGGGCACCCATGCCTCTCTCCCCCTCCCCCAAGCCCCACCAGCTGAAGGGCTCCACAGCCTGTATCTCACCCGGTGCGAAGAAATCTGCTGCATGCTTTCCAGATGCTGATGCAGGCACTGCTCACGCATGTTCAGTTCAGTTTGGATTGTGAGCCTACTAGGGAAAGCAAAAGTACCTGTACTTAAACCACTTTGGTTGTACCACAGAAAGGCAGTATATCAAAAGCTTTAACCTGTACAAAGAATGCCAGTGGCAGCGGCTGGAAAGCACACCACTGACTTCCTCACACTGGGGGAGGTTTGGATCGTAGAGCTCTTCGGCTAGTGAGGCTTGGGCATCCCTGCCAGGCATCCAAGATATTTATTTTTATTTTATTTTTTTATTTTTGTTACATTTGTACCCCGCGCTTTCCCACTCATAGCAGGTTCAAAGCGGCTTACATATTATATACAGGTATTTATTTGTACCTGGGGCAATGGAGAGTTAAGTGACCCTCCATTGCCCCAGGTACAAATAAGTACCTGTATATAATATGATGTTTGGGGGGCCTGAGCCCAAAGTGGAGGGGCTCAGGCCCCTAAAGGCCCCCGTAGATATGCTGCTGATCTACACCTGCTCTATTCCTGACATTAAGTGCTTGTACCTAACCACATAAGTGAGTTTATATCCAATTATTCTATAAAGGAAAGAAGGCACCTTCTTTAGGATCAGTCCAAATAGGCACCTTCTAGATAATTCTATAAGGGGACACCTATTTTTAGGCACCAAAAACAGGCATAAATAAATTCTAGTCATTTATGTGGATATATTCTCACATAAATGAGTATTTTCTAGCTACACAAAATTCTATAAGTACATGACAATATTCAACAATGCATACTTTGCAGGGTGCACATTTATTCACATAGATTATAAAATACCATATGCATGTTCTTTAACAATATAGGCATGAGCATTTAAATCACTTAAATAGCTTTTGTAAGTGATTGTGCCTAAAATATAGATGTGTTTTTAACCTGTTATGCTAGCATCCCTTGTAGAATAGGATCCAAATAGGTACACCTTTGTGCAATAAACCTCCATGTATCCTAGTGGAATATTGACCAAATATAGAGATTTAGAGTGGCATTTTAGAAAGGACATACAAAGTGGAATTAAGACATCCAGGTTGGGATGTCTCAAGTTCTGCTAGTATTTTGTACAGGATATGCCAATGTAGAGTGTCACATGAGGGCAGTCACACGCTCGCTTGAGTTCAAGAATCTGCCACTACACCACCCACTGATTGCAGAAATTCAGACCACCCCAGTTCCAGAGAACGCCCCCCCCCCCCCCCCCCCACCCACCCTGCGCTCAGTGTTTTTTCTTCTGAGACCATTTTGGAAAGTAAAACACCCAAACATCAGTCATTGGGATGTCTGGAGGCCATCATTCATAGTAGACTGGCCATACAGACATCCCAGCCAGTGGCGTACTAAGGGGGGGGGGGCGGTGGGGGCGGTCCGCCCCGGGTGCACACCGCTGGGGGGTGCCGCGGCTTGGGAAAGAGTTGTCATCTCGCCGGGGGGGGGGCACATCAGCGATCCGCCTCGGGTGTCAGCTAGGGTCGGAACGCCACTGATCCCAGCAGAGCAGTGGGCTTCACACAGGGCCACCAAGAGGGGGGGGGGGGGCAAATCCAGGACTCAGGACTTTGCAGTTATGAAGGAGACAGAGTTAAGATGCTCCAAAAGGCTTTAATTTTAATGACTTCCAATTTTTAAATAGCAAAATATGCTTTTCTTCAGCTTACTATAAAGGATACAGGTTTTATTCCCCATATTTGCAATTCTCCAAATTCCCCAATTATTCTAATGGTTCACAGGAATATCCCTCTCTTCCACTTTCTTTATAGCCCCTCTCTTTCTTTAACTAAACTCTTTTCAGAAGGTGCTAACCTGCTTGGTTCTACTCTCCAATCCAGGTCTGGTTTTACTCTTCATAGCATAAGCATTTCTGCACATTTCAAAACATTTGCCAGCTGATATTGAGCTGGCAGCGGTAAGTATTTTTTTTAAACACTTACCCTCGCCAATTAGATTAGCCCCTAATATTCAGTGCTAGACTATGTCCAGGCACCTGCACTGAATTGAATATCCAGGGCTAACTGAAAGGACCCTGGTCACTGAAGCTTATGCAAGTCCGGACAATATTCAGCCAGGGTCCAGAAAAGACAGTTATGCAGGCTGGCTGAATATTGGTTGGGACCCATCTAACATTTTTTAGCTCCCTGATCCCCCGAAAAAGCTCCCCTCCTTTCTTCCCCTCCCCAACCCACAAATCACAAATTCCTCCCACCCCCACCCCCAGAACTTCACTCCCTGTGAGTCTCAAAACCTCTCTCACTCCCCCATTTCGGTAGGCCCCCTGAGCATACCTGATATCCCTAATGGTCCAATGATATCGATGGGAGCAAGAGCAAATGTCACTCACTCCTTTCGCTTGCAGCTGTTAAAAGAACATGGCTGCTGTGACCTCTTGCGGCAGCTTGCGGTACAGAGGCTACCACAAGAGGTCACAACAGCCATTTTCTTATAGCAGCCGCAAGGGGCAGGAGTGAGTGGACTTCACTTCCGCCCCTATTGACCCCACTGGACCACCAGGGATATCAGGTAAGCCCAGGGAGCCTACCGAAACGGGGGGAGTGAGAGAGGGTTTGAGACTCACAGACTGGGGGGAAAGGGGAGAAAGGAGGGTGATTGTGAGGGATCATAGAGCTAAAAAAATAATAAAGTTATGTGGAATGTGTGAACCCTCATGGATGACACCTGCAAGCTTGAAACCTATTGTAGTCGTGGACAGTGAGGTACAGTAGATACTTTTCTGCTCCTGAAAGGCTCATCATCAAACATATAAATGGCAAGTGACCGATGCACCTGCAAATGCGCAGTAGAGACTTCCCTCTCTGTCCCGCCCTCACGTCAAGACGTGATGACGTCAGAGGGCGGAACAGAGAGGGAAACGGAGTCAGACTGTCGGATGCTGTCGCTGCCACTTGCAAACAAACATCGCACGCACCAACCTAATCCCCGCCGCCGCTCCCGCCCCCCTCCGTATCGGGCCCCCTGCACTGACCTGACAGCGCCTCTCACCTCCATGTGGAAGCGCTGCAGGCAGCAGCAGAGCGAGGAGGGTAGCTGAAAATCTCGCCCATTTTAACAGGCTTAACGGCTAGTATAATATAAGGAGGTTATGGTGAGATGTGTACCTGGGACCTTGTATGTGAAGCCAGGGCTGCCGAGAGACTGAACCAGGCCCAGGGCAGGGCCGCCACTCCCCCCCCCCCCCAGATTGCTGCTGCCCCTCCCCCACAATCATCGCCGCTGCCCCCCCCCCCCCCCATCGCTACTGCAATTGAAATGCCTTGTTGGCTGGTGGGGATCCCGAGGCCCTGCCAGCAGAAGACGTCTTCCTCCAGTGCTGCTCCTCTGCCAATTGCCTGCCCCTGCAGCTGCTTTTTCTCTCAGGGCATGCTTAGTTTCAAAACTGAGAATGCCGCCTGAGAGGAAAAGCAACCGCTCAGCTGGGGAGAAGAGCAGCACTGGAGGTGCTCCTCCGGATCTTCCCCAGCCTCCAAGGGGGGCCCGGCCGCGGCACCAGAGTTTTCTCTCTCCTGCTCCTGTAAGGACGCGATCACTTGGGTACCGTCAGGAGCTTGAGAGAGAGACCCCGATGCTGGTCCCCCCCTTGGTGGCCCTGTATGAAGCCCACTGCTCTGCTGGGATGTCTGTGTGGACAGTCTACTACAAATGATGGCCTCCAGACATCCCAATTGCTGATGTTTGGATGTTTTATTTTCCAAAATGGTCTCAGAAGGAAAAAACACTGAGCACAAAGGGCCTGATATTCAGCATGAGTTAACCAGCCAGGAATGGCCACTGACTAACTCACGTCTCAGTGGATAACGAGTCATTTTCAGTGGCATTTAACCAATTATCATCACTGAAAATGACCGGTTAGCACCAAACTTAAAGTCGGAGATATTGGGGGTGTTCTGGGGGCATGACCAATTAAGTGCCAATATTGGGAACTTAACTGGCCAAGCCTTAGCGGCAAAATAAGGCCACATAAAAAAACGGCCTATCTTTGACCACTATGCCATGGCTGGTTAAGTCTGAATATTGATGTGTCATACACTAGCATTGAAAAATCCGGATATTCAATGCCAGTCACCGGATTTGAATATCTGGCTTGCCAGCATTGAATATCTGGGTTGAACGCTAGCAGTCAAAGTGCTGCCTGCCGTCGACTGAATATCGGGGGCAAGCATCTAGAAAAAGGTGATTTTTTGCCAAAAAGATAGATGTTTTTCAGGTTCAAGAATGGGTATATTCACCACTCAATTTTTGGATGTTTTTAACAAAATTACCAAAATCAGACTTAGATGTTTTATCGAAAATGCCTCTCCACGCCTTCCAGACCTCCTTGTGATTCACCTCTCAAGTAAGCTGAATTCTGAAGGTGAAACAAATTTTGTTCCATCAAATTCTGAAGCACAGATTAAGTTGCAAAACGCATTTTACTAAGGATATAAAATATGCATACAAACTATTTCTGTCTCTGCTGTGATATGATTTAGGATTTTATGTGTTTATAATTGCCCAGTGGAACAGATGGCACAAGCATCTAGCATGATATTCCTATTAGAAAACCTCATTCTTAACCTCTCATTTGTCACTACCACAGAAGATGCATCACAATATGTAAGAGCGACTTTGTCTTATTAGAAGTACTCACTTTCATTTGCCAGGAATTCTTCTTTCTTGTTATAGAAAAATCCAAGGATAATGAACAATCCACAAATCAGTGCCTCCCATTTTAGGCCCAATGTACTAATCATTTTTAGCACATTCTGCTGTGGAAGAAAAATTGGTCATTTCAGTTCAGAATGTAGAAAAGTCAATAATTTCCATTAAATGATAAATATCATGAATACTGGGTTTCATTTGCAGTGGAATATCCAAGTGCCAAGATATACCTGGACAGCTGTGCTGTGTTTGAGGCTACCTGGGAGCCTGATAGCACTGGGAGTGGGTTTTGGGATTGTTTCCCTGTCCTAAGAGATAATAGCTCAGGTTCATAAGCTGCAATACATATCTTGTTTTTTGTGGATAGAATTCCTCACAATTTTGCTTGATGATTACATTTTGAAAAAAATTTACGTATATATATCATGAATACTCTTAGATGCCAATATTGTTGAAAACTGTGCAAATGTTTATAAGGCCTGACATTCAAAAAAGCTGAACTCTTAAATTTAAGCATTTACAGGTCCTTTTACTAACTGCGGTAAAAGGGGGGCCTGAGCTAGCATCAGTGCATATTTTTGACACTTGCTGCTGAGGCCCTCTTTTACTTCAGGAGGTAAAAATGCTGTCTTTTTTTTCTGGAAAAGAAATGGCCGTGCGGTGAGTGAACCACTTGCCGTGTGGTCATTTCGGGGGGTGGGGGGGAAAGATCATTTACTGCCACCCATTGAGATGGCGGTAAGGGCTCCCGCGCTAACCTGACAGTAACCGGGCAGCCCATGGCACTGGCCAATTACCACCGGGTAAGCACCGGCGCTTCAAAAATAGAAAATATTTTTGTAGCACCAGAAATGGCGTGCACTGGGGGTGGGAACTATCACCAGGCTCCTGCAGTAGCCCAGCAGTAGTTGCAAATTGGCACACGGCAAGCCTGTTGCAGCACACCAACCCTTTAGTAAAAGGGCCCCTTAATGCACAAATTAACATGTATTAACTACTGCTGCACAAGCACACCAACTGTTTCCACAATGGCATGGCAGTTAGTGAGTACTAATTTGCATGTTAACTGCATGTTGTCATATGGGGTGGGAACTAAGTAGGTCATAGGTGGAGAAGGGGCGGGGATTGCATGCTACAGTTCATACACTGGACTTACTAGCTATCATTTTTGCAGTTAGCACAGGCTCACTTAGAGCCTCCTCACACCTTTGTTAACGTCAACCAGGTTTATGCCTGCTAGTGCAATTTCAATGCAGTAACTACAAAGGACATGCTGGGCAAGCTCTCCTCCATTACCGCACAGCCTTTACACTTTAGGTTTTGCTGTTAAGGCGCTCTAAGTGCAAAAATTAAGCTTACTTTAGTAAAAGGACCCCTTAGGAGCATAGTACAGGGAGCTAAATGTGTCTCCTATTGTCAGACAAACTTAGCAGTAGAGATGTGTAGTTGTTAGTTTGCATTCAGGGGCCCTTTTACTAAAGGGTTGCCGTGCAGCAACCCGAAACTACCATTGGCCTAATGTGGCTGCTGTGGTAGCTCCGCCTCAAGCGCGGGCTATTTCAGGCACTACGAAAATAATTCCTTAATTTCTAGCTAACCTGGTAGTAATCAGGCAGTGTCACACATTACCCAGTTACCGCTGATGCAGGCCTAGTAAGTCGAAACATGGTCCGTGTCGAGTCATGCCTTGTTGACATTAAAGAGTTCGATCTGCACCATTTTACATTGCTGTATGCGATTTTATCATCTTCGCTGTGCTTGTGGGTTACAATTGTGCTAGTTGCGAAGATTTGTTCTTCTGCAACTTTGTCTGTCTTATGCTGACAAATACCACAATCAATGGAACTGTTTATTTGAATATTTTGAAGGAGAAACTGCCAAACTTTATGCTAATTCACAACTTAACCCATTTTCATTTTTGGAAGATTGTTGTCCAAGTTGTGCGATTAAAGGAACTCTGCCCTGTTTTTGAAGGCTCTTGGTTCTATGGCTGGCTTGTGAACAGATGCAACTGATAGAACCTTGGCCAGGCAACAGCACAGATTTGAACATTATTGAAAATGTGGACCGTGATGAAGCAGAAAGTTTTCATATGCAATCCAACATCTGAAGCAGACCTTAAACACTGGATCAAAGTTGTGTAGTCTCAAGAGATAACTCCAGAATTCAAATCAATACCAGAATACATACAGCTATTAAGAACAAAGGACATCGCTAAAAATACTGAGAACTATCAGAAATGTCTGCAGACAATTACTTTAGATGCTACATTTGACACAATTTGTAGCTTTGAAATCTGATTTGTTTCATGTGCATGTTATTAAATATCAGTCATATATAATGAAAATGGCAGAGTCACAAACTTTTGGCCATGACTTTATACTCTTACCCTTAATACCTTAGAATTGCTAGCCTTTAGGCTTGCTGGAGTTTCCCTCCTTGACTTCTCTCTTATTTATCAACTGCCCCTTGTCTCACTTCTATACTTTGTTTCTACGATGTCATCTCTTCCCAGATCTTAAGCTTTCAATCCCTTATCTTTCTGAGTGACCTCAACATATGCTTTGATAACCCTTGTGATCCAGTTGTGTAGGACTGCAAAATCTTTTTACAAGGTACCAGTCTCACCCAGCTTCTGACCTCTCCTACTCATGCAGTGGTCACACACTAGATGCCACTATCACTTCCTAAGCATCCTTTTCAACTATTATGCATTTCATCTCTTCCACTTCAATGGTCTGATCACTTCCTGATTTCTTTCACCTGCCTATCTCCCTGATTCTTCTGCTTACCCCCTAACTTGGATCTCCAGTAATCTTAATCCTGCTGATCTTTAGGACTACTATTAAGCATTCCCCATAACTTTTAACTCTTTAACACTGACTGAACAAGTTCAGTCTTGGAACACCACTCTTCACACTGCCTTAGACAAAGTTGCTCCTGAGCACATCTGTGTCAGTCAAACTAAGTTATCTAACCACCTGTACAATCCTGGTCTTACACTTCTTAAAAGGCAGCTCCAGCAAGCAGAGAACATCTGGAACAGGTGTCCCTCTGCTGCTAACCATTTATTTATTTATTTATTATTTTTATTTAAAAGTGTTATATACCACTTTATCTACAATCCTAAGCAGTTTCCAATAAAACAGTTTCCATACACAATTTCTGAATAAAAAATATAAACATAACAAAACAAGCACAAAAATAATCATACATTCTTGTAACATTCAGAGTAAACCACACATAAAGATAATATTGCTAAATATGAGAATGGACATTTCAAACAGATCAAACTTCAGCAAGATCAACTGCCCATAGAAACAGGATGCTGTAATGTCATTTCTACTGTATATCAGAACTTAATTTGGCCCAATAATTATATTTCTCAAATCTACTCCACCATGACACCAATTCATCACATCTCTTTGGTATTATCAAATGTTTAAATAAAAAAGCTTCCTGACTTCTGCCTCCAAGTCATATTCAATGTCATTGCCCATAGCTGTTCAGACAAAGTGAATATTTTTAGAGATCTTGTCCCTTGTATGCTTCTAATTCCAGATCCTACTCTTGATCACTTCCTCACCAGTTCTCTCTTTCACTTTAAGCTGCCACGTCACACATCTCAAAAACTGTTATGTCCTTGAAATACTTTTCTCCTTATACTGACCCAATGCCACCCCTTTATGAAATGCATTCTTGAGTCACATTTCCCTTTTCTGCACTCCATAGTTTCTACCAGTTTAGCATTTGGTCTGGTCCCAGATGAATGGAAAATGGCCATAATTCACCCCCCATCTTAAGTAATCCAAGGCAGATAATTCTTCCATCTCATAATTATTGCCATATTTCTGTTATGACACAGTTGTAACCACCTTTGGGGCTCCTGCTTTGGCCCTGACTCACCTCAGGACTTCCAGAGGGCACTGGAATTGGTACCCTGACTCCCCCTATGCTCTCCCGCGGGAGGTGGTGGAGAGGAAAACGGTAACGGAATTCAAACATGCGTGGGATAAACATAAAGGAATCCTGTTCCGAGGGAATGGATCCTCAGAAGCTTAGCTGAGATTAGGTGGCAGAGCCGGTGGTGGGAGGCGGGGCTGGTGGTTGGGAGGCGAGGATATTGCTGGGCAGACTTATACGGTCTGTCCCAGAGCCGGTGGTTGGGAGGCAGGGATAGTGCTGGGCAGACTTATACGGTCTGTGCCCTGAAAATGACAGATACAAATCAAGTAGCACATATGAGTTTATCTTGTTGGGCAGACTGGATGGACCATGCAGGTCTTTTTCTGCCATCATCTACTATGTTACTATGATACTATGTTTCTGCTCTGGCTGTGGTAGAGTGGGCTTGCCTTGAGGGTCCTCTGGTGTATGGGCTGTCTTCCTGCTTCTGCTGTCCTCCTCCTCCTTAGCTACAAGTACATGCCGCGGCCCATCATTTAAAGGGTGTCACGCCTGGTCTCCCTTCCAACCAGGACCTGGGTGGTTCCTGCTTGGCTTGCTTCCCTGGGGCGTAGCCGGAGTTCTGTGCTGGGGCAGAAGGCTCTGTATTACACTCTCTCTGGGACAGCAAAGGAAACCGGTGGAGTTTTGCAGTTAACAAAACCAGAAGGCGGCAATAAACTCTTCAAGCAAATTGTTCTTTAATCAATTTATTTTCAGGAAAACATCTGACACAATCCTGCTTCACATCAGCATTGTTTTAACTCCATCTCATTCCTTCTCTTCAGGTTTTAAGATAACAGTCCATACTCAAGGTAACAGTCCATGCTCAATATCGCTACACATAGAGTTTTCAGGCACCACAGTAATCCTAGCTTTCAAACTCTGGGTCGACTGCACTCTGGTTCACTTATTACAGTCCACTCCCCTAGTAATGCTTCTTGCCATATGCCTTAGGGAGTTTGTTAGCAAGGCTCTTCCACATCTTCCTCCCAAACTTTATTATGCTTTCTTCCCACTTCTTACACCAGTCTGGCCACACCTGACCCATAAAGCTTTTACTTTTCCTTGGAGGCTCGAGCTAGAGCGGAGACATCCATCACTCTACTCCCCCCTCTTTCTCTTCCTCTACCCCATTCTTATCCTACTCCATAGCCTCCTCCACCCCTGACTCCTGCAGCTGTTGCTCATCACTTTGATTAGATCACATTTCCCAATCATTCCCTTGCCCCTCTGCTTCCTGCGAGTCATGAGTTTTACCTTGCCCTGGTGGTTTCTGGGGACTACGGTTCTGTCTCCTATATTGCTCTCTTATCGAGTTTTTCTCCACCAGAGGGCGAACATTTCCTCCAGGGGGAATCTGGGACTTGTGGTCCCTTACCCTGGGAGGAAAACTCTCCTCCTGTCTCCTCCTCCACCTGCTCACTGTAGTGCTCTTGCTATCCTGCTCACAAAGGCCAGCAGCGCGGGACCAATCTGGAACCAGCCAGTGACAACATCTGCCAGGGCCTACTTAGCGCATTGTTGGATTTCCCCATGTTGCCCATGCAACACTGCTCGTGCTGCCTCTGTTGGCCTCCAGTTCCTGCCAAGTCCACCTAGTCTCCAGTTTCTGCTTCCATTTCCTGCCAAGTCCGCCTTGTCTCCAGTTACTGCCTTCAGTTCCTGCCAAATCCACCTTGTTTCCAGTTCCTGCCAAGCCTGCCTTGTCTCCAGTTCCTGCCAAGTCCACCTTGTCTCCAGTTCCTGCCTTCAGCTCCTGTCAAGTCTGTCTTACCTCCAGTTCCTGTCTCCAGGTCCTGCCTCAGCATTTCTGGGTCTTCCCTGGTCCCAGTTCTGCCGGGCCTGCACCCAAGGGCTCTTTTAGGGCCATCAGCTTGTCTACCCTACTCCAGAATGACTCATCTGCCATCTGTCTGAACTTCCTGGGTCTGGGTTGGGGACCCAGCAGCAGTCCAAGGGCTCACCATCTAGACTTGTGACAATTCTAACTTTCCATTCATGTTCAAGGTTGTAGAAAAGCTGGCTGCCACGCAATAAATTGATTTTCTTGATAAAACCAACACTATACACCCCAAGCAAATTGTTTTTTGTACCCAGTACACCGAATGTGCACTCCTTGGCCTAAGTAAATACATTTAACTTACCTTAGACAGTGGTAGGGATAATCTCTTTGTTTGGATCTGTCAGCTGCCTTTGACTTGATCAGGCATTCTTTGTTGCTCTTTACACCTTCTGAGCTTCATAACCCTAGGGTTAAATTTCTTGGTTCCACTCTTATCTCGCTAAGTTCCTTGTTCACTCATCTCAAAAATCCTCCTTTCCCTTGCTTGTTATCTCCAGAGTTCCTCAGGGTTCCATTCTGGGCCCACCCTTCTTCAACAATTTCATTATACCACTTGCTTTCTTGATTCAGTCACTCAGCTTTACTTTTTTAATCTATGCAGATGATATCCAGATCCTCCTCCCCCCACACCCTTGATGCACACTTACCACATACTATGGCCACCATGTATTCTATTCTTGATAAAATTGCTAGTTGGCTAACTTGAATGAATTGAAGCTAAAAACAACGTAATCTGCAACCATTACCCTTATCTAAATTACACTTAGCTGGCTATATCCTTTTGGATTACAATTTTCTGTTGGAACCCAGACACAAGGAGCTCAAACAATAGCAGAGGGTTGGAGTGCCCTTTTGGAGATGGGCCGCTCAGATCTTCCTGCATCAGCAACCATGAACTAAGCCCCGAGTTCGCCTACTAATTCAAAATCGACGTGGCAGAAGGTCTGCGAAGGTGGGGGCCGCAGGCCTGCGGGGCCACGGTCGGAGACGAACTCTGCTACCTGATCCGACTAGAGTTCTGGATTGCTTCACTCTACAGTTATTTTTTATAGTGTCATGATACCTTGTAGGTGGTACAGAGATGACACGAACTCATGAAGGGGGAGGTTTGATGTCTTATTGAATGCGCAGAGAATGAGCGGAATGTGAGAGTATGTGTGTGTGAGATGATTAATACAGTGTGGGTATATTGCTGAGTACATGGAAGTCAGGGTGAATATAAGCCAACAGTTGGTGAGCCATTCTCTGGTAATGGCACACTTTCTCAGGGAGTTCACTGGCCAGTAGTAGAAGGGGCCAGTCAACCGGGGATAAGGGGAGGGAGAGCGAGGAAGGGAGGTGAGTTGGGCTTGTGGGTGGGGGTCATGGAATGTTAATGGTTTGAATGATCCAGGGAAAAGAAGTATTATTTTTAGAGAGCTACGGTGTCTCAAATGGGGCGTGGTTATGCTCCTGGAAACTCATTTGAGGAAGAAAGACATACTAATGCTTCACCGTAGGGAGTATGGCGAGTTATACACCTGCTGAACCCAGACAGGGAAAAAACGGGAGGTTTGATGATTTATATAAGATCGGGGATTCCTTTTACTAAAGAGAACACCTTTTTGGATGACTCTGAGAGATGTTTGTCGGTCAAAGGCCGTTGGTATGATGAACCAGTTACCTTTGTAAATTTGTATGCACCAAATATAGGGCAGGGGAAATTATTTGAGTATTTATGTGGGACTGTTTCCCATTTTGTTTTGGGGAGGGTGATTATGGGTGGTGACTTTAATTTAACCCTGACATCTTTAGATCACTCCAGTGAGGGGGGGAGTACTGCCTTGGCTCATAGAAAGAAATTATTGCATTTGGTTAAAGATCTAGATCTGCTTGATTTATGGAGACTTCAACATCTGGGTCAGCGCTCATACTCCATTTATTCCCATGCACAACAGACGAGAATAGACACCCTCTGGTGTGGCAAAGCCTTGTGGGGTCAAGTGCAGGATACAGAGATTGGGAGCATACATGGTTCTGATCATGCTCCAGTGTGGGTTAACTTACTTGGTTTACATGGAAAGACACATCACACTTTTTGGAGGTTGAATGAGTCGGTGCTGGGGAATGTGAAGATCTGCTATGAAATTTGCGAGCTGATAAAAAATTATGTGGAACTTAATGATACAGAGGAAGTTTCTGATGGTATCCTGTGGGATGCTCTCAAGGCAGTAGTTCGAGGGCACCTTATAAAGTGGGGAGCGAGGGGTAAGCAAGAGAGATATATTAAAGAGCTGGAGCTTCACATGAAACTAGTGCAGCTGGAATCTAAGCATCGGGGGGGGGGGGGGGGGGAGATACCAAACCATTACCTCAACTGTTGGCCTGTCACCTAGAATTACAAAAATTACAGGTAGATCAGATGGAATTTCATAGACGGCTAGTTCAACAGAGATTCTATGAATTTAGCAATAAGGCGGGAAGAATGCTGGCCCGACATCTTAAAAAGCGCCAGATGCAGCATACCATTACTAAAATCAAGGGACCGAGGGATGTTTTATACTATCAAGACAGGGAGATTAGAGAACAGTTTGTGCAGTTTTGTACTAATCAGTATGCCAAACGGGAGGAGGCCTCATTGTCAAAGATTTAAGATTATTTAATCAGGGATGGGCTAAAGGGCTTAGTTGAAGCTGATAGGGATGGGCTGGAGGCCCCAATAACTGTTGTGAGATCTTGGGGGTGATTAGAGGCCTCAAGGGAGGAAAGGCTCCAGGGATGGATGGTTACACCGCAAAGGTTTATAAGATTTACTCTACAGAACTAGTTCCTCTTTTGTGGAGGGTGGGCAATTCTTGTTTTGCAAATCACTCACTGCCCCCTACTACGCACGAGGGCAGGATCTCTGTAATTTTAAAGCCTGGGAAGGACCCTATGGTGTGTGGTTCCTATCAACCAATTTCTCTGCTCACACATACACGTGAATTACATATTGTAGTTTTGATTTTGGTAGTACTTTCTATTAATAATAGTAATCAGAGATAAGAAACCAAGGTGCCTTTTTACTACAGTGTGCTAAGATCTGGGCGCAACGCGCTGTAATGCAGGATTTTACCATGTGCAAAGCCAAAATCTAATGAAGCACCTAGAAGGGGGTGTTCTTTAGGTTTTCCTATTCAGGCAGTGCACTGTTGGCATTTATGTAGGCATGAATGCAGTGTTAAAATAGGAACAATTACTGCTTCCTATTTACGAGGCAGTAAGTGCTCCCATGTTGACTGTGTATTAACCAGAGTGCGGTAAGTGTAACACACTAGCTGGCTAATGATGGACTTGAGAGAATCCACTGCTTACATCTCGGATAAGCAGCATGACATCTGTTTTATTCTTTTACCAGCTATTTGGACCTGGATTGGCCACTGTTGGAAACAGAAGACTGGGCTTGATGGACCTTCGGTCTGCCCCAGTATGGCAATGCTTATGTTCTTACGATTCCATACCAACTCCCTACCTTTGGCATTCTCCCTGACAGAAAAGTTCAGGAAAAAAAGCTGTAATGGGCACTTTAACACATGGAAACAGGTAAACTACTGCAAAACCCAGTGCCGTTCAAACCCGGTAAGCGGGGTAAGCACCGCAGGGGGGCGCCTACCTTCAAGGGCAAAGCTGCGGCACTGCGCTGCCATACCGCGCCGCCCTTGGTGCTTTAAATCTTTAATTTACCTCCGTTCCAGCAGCCACATCATTTGAAAGCCCTGCCCCGTCTCTAGCCTTCCCTCCCTTCATGAGTTCGTTCCGCAGTCCCGCCTTCTGACGTCATTTCCTCGAGGGCGGGACTGCAGAACGAACTCACGAAGGAAGGGAAGGCTAGAGATGGGGCAAGGCTTTCAAATGATGCGGCTGCTGGAACGGAGGTAAATTAAAGATTTAAAGCACCAAGGGCAGCAGGGGATGGGGGCGAAGGAGAATCGCTGGACAGGGGCAGGGTAGGAGAAGAGAGAAAGGAGATGCTGGGGGGTCGGGGGCGTGCGGGTGCCGGAGGGGGGGTGCGCGGGCACCAACTCATAGTCTGCAGGGGGGCGCCAGAGACTCTAGGACCGGCCCTGGCAAAACCCCTTAACGTGGGCGCACAGTAGCCTGTTTCTGTGCATTTTCCATGTGTTAAGAGCTCACTGCCTTTTAGTAAAAGATCTCTTAAAGAACAAGTTTCCTATTTGACTTCTCAAAGGAACAAATGAGTCCAAAGCATCCGCTCTTCTTAATGCACAAAACCCTGCTAATTTACAGTTCCTTTTCTCACTTAAGCATGTATTCTTTTCTCACATTTTTCCTGATTAGCAAACAACCTAATTCAGGCTATTTGAAAGAAAAATCTGTAATCTGCACTTCTAGTGCACATCTGAACAATAAAACTTTTCATTGTGCTTTATGTTGCAGTTCAGCTTATGGAGCATTAACTAGAACTGAGAGGTTTAGCGTCATCATACACTGTCTTATCCTGATTTTAAACCCCCCAGATGAATAATGCCTGAGCAATGCCACCCAAAGTACAATAAAGGTCTCATCAAAGCAAATTAGTTTGATGTAGATAAAAAACACTCACTTTCTTAAATCCTAAAGATTAGGTTTCATGTATAATTTATGTTAAATTCATGAATATTTCATTGTAGTTAAAGTTTGATTGAGTCTTTGTGGTGCCCTTAATTGTAATTACTTACTAAACTTGGATATCCAACCTATTTTGACTGAGGGAATTAATCTCTCTTCATAAAGTACGTATAATCTTTAGCTCATGAAAACATAAACCGTTCACAAAGCGTCCCATCAATTTCTTCTAAACAGGCAACACTTTTCAATAAGTTCAAGTCACAAAGTGAAGTGTTTCATGGATTTCGCTTCTCAGAACCGCTGTGCATATTAGCTGAAGACATTTTGTTTTGTAAGATGATAACTGGAAAAAAAATTGAGAAAGCTCAAAACATATTGCATAAATCACAGGCATCCAAACATGATAGCCCTGTGTGCAAATCCACTAAATTAATAGAAGAAAAATGTAAATGCCACGAGAATGAGAGTTCTCAGTGCTTTAACTAAAATGCAGTCAATTAGATAGCTAGGGGGAGACTTTATAAAGCATTATGGTATATGCTTGTGTATGTAAAGGGTTGTCCATTTGATGCCATATTATAAAGAAGAATAGAAGTATGTACCTGCAAAAGGAATGTGTTCTGGGCAGAAAATAGACATACACAGGTATCTACATAGATTTTATAATATCAATATGACACTGTTATGGAATAAGGTCCCAGGGCAACTTAGGTGTTGTCCAACATTGCAACAGATTAAGAAGTTATTAAAGACTCATTTATTTATGTAGGCTTTCCTTACAACGTAAATGACTTTGTGGGGAGTGGTAGATGGTATCAAGCATTTGTGATGGAAGATAGATGGTAGGGAGGTCTTTTGATATATTGTGATAAGTATGAGGCTGTCCTATCCGGGGTCGGCCACTAGAGGGCACTAGTAGAATAGATGGAGGTCGCTAGGACCGGGGAGAGCCCTGGGAGGTCCACAGGTGTAGGAGGTTATGGGCTGGGTCCTGTGTAGCTAATTAACCACTTTATACCCCACCTGAGGGGGGAAAGGAAGAGAAGTGAGCTGGCAGCAGAAGAAGGGAGATCCCCCTGGAAGATACTGGCTAACCCTATGGACTTGTGGTGGACTGTGTGTCCAAAGGAGATCAGCAGGCTGGAAATCCTGGGGTAAGAAGTCCCTAAAGCATTAGTGTTTGACTGTGTGTCCTCAGTACTTATAGGAACTGTGTGTTCAGTGAAAGGACTGTGTGTCCAAAGAAGAAAGGACTGTGTGTCCAGAACTGTGTGTTCAAAGAGGGGGGGACTGTGTGTCCAGAACTGTGTGTTCAAAGAGGGGGCTGTGTGTCCAAAGAAGAAAGGACTGTGTGTCCAAAGTACTGAGAGAAGCAGGCTGCAAAGCCTGGGGTTGAGAGTCCCCAAAGTATTGGTGTAGTACTGAGCCCAAGTATCTGTGTGGGGAGGCTCAGTGTGAAGATCTATGAAAGCATAAAGTATTAAGCTAGAAGAAGTGTGCCCAGGGGCTGGAATAAAGAGTTGCCTGAGAAAGATGCAGTTGGTGAGACCTGTTTAATTTGCTTAGTGGGAACCAGGTCACCCTGAGCGAGAAGGGGGATATCACATATGTTGTGTCATCTATTGCATGTTATGTATTTGTACCTTTTTTGTTAAATTATATATGTGGTCATTTTTGTAAGCTGCTTAGTGTTAGGTGGTGGTATTTGTTTTTTTAATAAATAAATACATTTCATAGAGTAGTCACACCATATATGACATGTTTTGTTTTATCAGGCTACATCAGGAGTGGATATCACATACATAGCTTTAATGTGCTCTGTTGATGTAAATGTCGTTCTTTGTAGAAGGTATTTATTTACGCATACAGTAGAAGAGGTTGATACAATTTTACAAGTGCTTTTATTGGTATGTTCTATTTATGTGACACTCACCTCTGATGCAGATTTTAAATTAAATCAGAGCAACAAATTTGTGACCCGATATTCAAAGGCATTTATCTGGATGACTGCAGTTTATGTCCAAGCCTTAGCTGTCGCTGAATATCCTTACAGACTGCGTCAAAATTATCCTCGTGCCAGGCCAGTGCATGGGTGGAGCAGTGAGTTATCCAAATGGTGGCAATATTCAGCCCTTTTCTCAGCTCACACATCTTCCTATCCCATCTCTATAAAATTACCCCACCCCCACCCCCTCCTTTCCCACTGCATTAAAGTGGATATACTTGAGGCACTAGATTGCGTTCAAAATCTGTACCTTAGTCCACAAAATCGTTCATGGGGAAGAACCAGCCTACATGTCAGATCTTATAGACCTGCCCACTAGGAACGCAAAAAGATCAGCACGCTCATTCCTCAATCTCCACTACCCCAACTGCAAAGGATTAAAATATAAATCCATATACGCAACCAGTTTCTCCTACATCTGCACGCAACTATGGAATGCACTACCGAAGGCCATTAAAACAACGCAAGATTTAACTATCTTCCGAAGGCTACTGAAAACTGATCTATTCAAGAAGGCATACCAATAATACTCATTCTCAATACATAATAATAAAGACTACACATGAACTAGAAAAACCGAACTCTTATCACTTGACTGACTGACCTCTTTCACTTTAACCCTTATGCTGAATATAGTTTCACTTTAACCCTTATGTTGAATAATTTCTCTACAGTCGATGACCTAATGTATGTTACATTCCTATTTGTCACATAGAAATTAATATGCACTACCACAATGTATTCCTCTCTATCACGTATGCATGCACCTTAATGCAGCGACTTTTGTATTCTGTGACCCAGAAATGGCAATCGCCATTACGGCAAATGTAAGCCATATTGAGCCTGCGAATTGGTGGGAAAATGTGGGATACAAATGCTAATAATAATAATTATTATTATTATGGTATAAGAAGCAGAGTAATAATGCTCAAGGCAAGGTTGACTACAGGGGCAGTTACGTTTGTGGCATTAAGCATTTGGGATGCAGAAATCTGAGAGATCAGCATTTGATTTGGGATGAGGAGCTACCCAAACATCTCATGGTGATTATATCCAGTGATTTCAGGGTAGCAAAGTAGTGCAAAGTGATGGTGGTCAAAGTTAGGGGAGTGTTAGTTTGCACAAGGAAGGCATTGCTTACATAAAAAGGAAGTGGTTATGCCGCAGTGGAGTTCATTTGGGAGACCTCACCTGGACTATTGTGTCCATATTTGGAGGAAAGTATAAGGGACCACATACTGGAGAAAAAAACCCCTTCCCTTAGACTGTTATGATAAAGATTTCAAAGCTACTAAATGACTGATCTAGTGTAATACCCACTTTTGCCGACAGGTTCCCTTTATCACAGCAGTGTACAGACATTCCTATCTGTGGTGCTAATGCTTTTTTTTTCCACTTCTAATTGTGAGGATCTGTCAAGTTACATATTTTCATACATTATCTAAGTGCATTTATTGTCATTTACACTTTCATGCTTTTTGTACAGTAATAATAATAAGCTTGATTAATCAAGGATTTTCTTCCGTTCTTTGCCTACTGGAATAATTCATATAAATTAGGATGAAATTTGAAGCTCAAAACACTAAATGGTTTTACTTAGTTGGAAAACAATGGTTCAGAACAACTCATAGAAAATTCCTTATAAATTGTGCGATTATCAGTTTGAGCAGAAAATATCTGATTCTATACAGGTCACCCTCATTTAGGTGCAGATCCCAGGTTTGTACGCAAACTAATTATTCAATAATTGGTGTCAATTGGAACTGATTTGGAGTTACGGGTGAATCTGTCCTGCGCCATGTCCTATAACATGCATGCCTACATTTTATGGCACGCAAATCCAATGGGAGAGTGGCCATGGGAGGGGCATGGGCGGGTCACAATTTAGGTGTGATGTGGTAGAAGAGTGTAGTTTATGCTCCCAGTCGCCATTAGTTGCATGCCAGCATTTACACCAGGTTTCAGCAGGCATAAGTGCTCGCTCCTGAAGTTGGGGGCCCTTTTACTAAGGAGCACCTAAAAGTGGATTGCGCTGGTGTAGCTGCGTGTTTTGGACACGCGCAGGTCCATTTCCTCAGCACGCCAAGGAAAAAAAGGATTTTTTTTTTATTCCAGAAAATGGACTTGCGGTAAAATTACAACCAGCACGCGCCCATTTTCGTCCTTACTGCCACCCATTGACTTAGCGGTAAGGTCTCACACGCTAACTGGGAGGTAAGCGGCCAACACACATCAACTGCCAACTACCGCTGGGTAAGCGCCATGTGGTAGAAAATAGAAATTATTTTCTACTGTGTGTTTTGTGCAGGCATCAAAAATGGAATAACCGTCTGGGGCACATGGTAGCCGGGTGGTAGTGCCAATTTGACGTGCATTGGATGCACCTAGGCACCTACAAAGTTTGTAAAAGGGCCCCTAAGCTAGTATTCTGCAAAGAGCGCCCTCTGCAGAGCGCTCTTTGCAGAATACTAGTTTAGCGCAGATCTTCCCAGCGCATAACTTTGGGCTCCATTTACTGAATTTTCCCCTTAGCGCCTCTTGAACAAGTGAGTTGGAAAGTATGACCAATGCTGGGCAGACTTCTACAATCTGGGTCCCCTCAATGGCAAAAAAACAGATTGGGATCAAGGCTGGAGTGGGCTTCGACAGCAACTCCAGTAAATGGGAAGTAGGATCAGTGCCGGGCAGACTTCTATGGTTTGTGCCCCATAATTGGTAGGGAGAGACAGAGATTAAGTATGCCAGTGTTAAAACATGAAGAAGTGGAACCTGTGCGGTGTTGCCAGATTCAACTCTGACCATCTTGTTGGGCAGATTGGGTGGACCGTGCATGTCTTTATCTGCCGACATTTGCTATGTTACTATCAGGCTTATTTTCGAAAGGGATCGCCGGCGATCTCCGGATCCCGGCCAAATTAGTATTATCGAAAGCCGATTTTGTCCGGCTTCAACTGCTATTTTGTCGCGGCACCGGCCAACCTTCAAGGGGGCGTGTAGGTAGGATAGCGAAGGCGGGACAGGGCGGGGTGGGGGCGTGGGTACGAGATGGCCAGCTTCACCTTATAATGGGAAAAAAAGAGGCCGGCTCGAACGAGCATTTTGCCGGCCGGACTTGGTCCATTTATTTTTAGGACCGTTTGGAAAAAGTGCCCCAACTGACCAGATGACCACCGGAGGGAAGCGGGGATCACCTCCCCTTACTCCCCAAGTGGTCACCAACCCCCTCCCACCCAAAAAAACAACTCTTTTGCCAGCCTGTATGCCAGCCTGAAATGTCATACCCAGCTCCTTGACAACAGTATGCAGGTCCCTGGAGCAGTTTTTAGTGGGTGCAGTGCACTTCAGGCAGGTGGACCCAGGCCCACCCCCCCTACCTGTTCCACTTGTGGTGGTTAATGTAGAGCCCTCCAAAAATCCCCAAAACCCACTGTACTCAAATGTAGGTCCCTCCCCCCTTCACCCCTTAGGGCTATGGTAATGGTGTAGAGTTGTGGCGAGTGGATTTGGGGGGATTTTGGGGACTCAGCACACAAGGTAAGGGTGCTATGCACCTGGAAGCTCTTTTTGTTTTGTTTTTTACATTTTTTTAAGTGCCCCCTAGGGTGCCCGGTTGGTGTCCTGGCATGTGAGGGGGGCCAGTGCACTAAAAATGCTGGCTCCTCCCATGGCCAAATGCCTTGCATTTCGCCTGGTTTGAGATGACCGGGCCCGGTTTCCATTATGGCTGAAAAATGAAGCCAGCCATCTCATATAAACCCGGCGATCCTTCTCTAAACCCGGCGAGCGATTTGGCCGGCGCCAAGCGTATTTCAAAAATATGCTTGGCTCTGCCCGCTTACGGCGCTGGCCCTGAAGATAGCCGGCCATCGATTTGGCCAACGCCGTTCAATTATGCCCCTCTATGTTAACCTGTACTAACTGCCCAGGTGATACAATATCATGGAAAAAGCATATGGGGATGACTCCTACCCCCTACATGTCTCCCACTTAGGCACTGCATACTTCTAGTAGCGCTATAGAAATGATAAGTAGTAGTAGGACTGCATTTGGAAGGGGAATCCTAGACATTACCCAAGCCCAGAGTGCTTTATTTTAAGAGGGTGATGCTAGGCATATGGAGAACAGCTTTGATAGGGATCACTTTTTTGCATTTTAACAGCAAGGTAATGCTGAGAGAAAGAGAGAGTTCGGGATGCCACTGAAATTGGTAGGGGCAGATTCACACTGGGCAGTGGAAGGGGAAATGTAACTGGGCCACCAGGAACCTGTGGCTTTTTTCAGGGGGCCTTGGATATCAGGGACCAATGGATAAGAGGTGCCATTTTTTTAAAAAGCGTTTCTCATATGTTAATTTGGCTGGGAACATACATTGTTCCTGATCATGGCCACACATGAGAAATTTCTCAGGGAATGTAGCTAAGGGATTTAAATGAGCCAGGAGATCATTTGAATCCCATAGCTAAATTTTCAAAAACAGCTGCTAAGCCATGGATTTTTTTTTCACAGCTCTGTATATCAGCCCCTCTGGGAGTAATTCTATAACAGTATGCTTACTTACATATGGCTGCCTAGGGCACACCTGAAATGAAGTAGAATATATTTCTTTTATAGAATGCTAGAACTGGGTATATATGCGAGTAGGTGGGCATATGCTTATCTGTGAAAAATGGTCTATGAAATTTATTTATTTAGTTATTGGTATCTATATTCCACATTATCCCAAACATATATCAGTTCAATGTGACTTACATTATTAAGTAACAGTATTATAATGCACAAGATATCAAGGAGTTAAGATTTCAGAAGTGCATTAGGGCAAAGTTTGACCAAGTGTAGTAACAATAATGGATATGAGGTAATGATTGAGATCTTTAGCCCATCTTTTGCCTTTTGAATAGGAAATTATTTGCAATAATTTTCAGAATAGTACTTAAGCAGATTTTTGGCATTTACGTGCAAAAAGGCACACATTCGCACATATATACTGCAGCTCCTTGTGACTCTGGGTAAGTCACTTAACTCTCCATTGCCCCTGATACAAAATAAGTACCTGAATATATGTAAACTGCTTTGAATGTAGTTGCAAAAACCTCAGAAAGGCAGTACATCAAGTCCCATTTCCCTTTCCCTTCCCCTATATTCCAGTATTCCAAAACATTTACATGCGTAAGCGGTGTGTAAATGGTGGCGCCTATGTCATAGAATTTCATAACTCTATAACACAGATGCTAAATTGTATGCACCAATGATAAAGGGAATGGAACGACTTCCCTATGAGGAAAGGCTGAGAAGGTTAGGGCTCTTCAGCTTGGAGAAAAGGCGGCTGAGGGGTGATATGATAGAGGTCTACAAGATCATGAGCGGAGTGGAGTGGACAGATGTGAAGCGTTTGTTTACACTTTCAAACAACAACAAAACCAGGGGACACAAGATGAAGCTAGAATGTGGTAGATTTAAAACAAATAGGAGAAAGTTTTTCTTTACTCAGCGTGTAGTTAGACTCTGGAACTCGTTGCTGGAGAATGTAGTGACAGCAGCTGGCCTTACGGAATTTAAAGGGGGTTTGGACAGATTCCTGAGGGAAAAGTCCATTGAACATTATTTCTTTGGGGGGGAAGGGGGATTGCTGGGTTCTTGAAGCCTGGATTGGCCGCTGTCGGACACAGGATGCTGGGCTTGATGGACCCTTGGTCTTTTCCCAGTGTGGCGGTGCTTATGTACTTATGTACTAATTACACTCGTAAATGTTTAGAATAATAGCATTTATGTGGATATGTGGATACATACACATCTAAATTCTGCCTAAGCACTATTCTGTAACATACGCTTAACTTGCAGAGCGCATATTTGCAATGGAGGAGTACACATGGGTGAAATATGGGCAAAACTCAAATTTATATACATAACTTATAGAATTCTATATGTTGTGCATGCATTAGCAACATTAGGCACTAATACTTGCACCAGTTCTATGGCTAGTTTAAATGTTTGTGCCTAATTCAGTGTTCTTCAATGCAAGGTCAATGGGACAATGGCGGCCCTTGGGGACATTTTTGGCAGCCCGCGTAGGAGCTTTTTATTTTTTTTAAATGGGAGACCATGTGATGCACTGAGAGGATTAGACATACTGCTTTTCCTCTCTGGAGTTCCTGCGTCTTGTCAGCCCTAGCCCTGCTGTAGTAAATTCTGTTTTGGGGCGTCTTGCCTCCATTTCACTCATTGGAGATCTTATGGAAAAATATTTGAACTTTTCGGGAGGTGAGATGTATGGCAAGGGCCTGAAAAGGGAGAAAGAAATATTGAAAACAGCCAATGGCCTCGCGGCGGGACCAGCATTTACGGAACAGCAACTCACCCAGTTAACGGAGGTTGTTGACCGGGTGATTGAGCCGCACCTTGGGCAATTGTCGGGGGAGATTGCACATATTGAGGCCCTTCTGGCAGACACAAATCGAAGGACTGGAGAGTTGGAAAATTAGATGTCTTCTTTTGAGAACACCTCTACACGGGTGGATAAGACTATTGAGGTGCTGAAAAAACAGGTCAGAAAATATAGTGACAAAATTGATGATCTCAAGAATCACTCTCTTCAAAGAAACTTACTGATTGTGGGGCTTCTGGACCAAATTCCTCAGTGGTCCCTGTAAAACTGTCAGATAGTGCAGAGTCACTGTGCTTAAAAAGTGTGCATAGAGTGGGCCGCATACAATACAGATGCCAGTAGTCATCATTAAACTGCACAACTACATACACAAGGTGGAAATTCTCCAAGGCTATTGACAGAAGTGGGATACCTTAAAATATAAGTATGAGCACATAAAAATCTTTCATGATTATTCAGTCTCCCTGCAGGAACCTCAGCAGAAATTCATTGTCCTTTGCACTGTGCTCCACGAGAGTAACATCCATTTTATGTTTCTTTATCCAGCATTGCTTAAAGTCTATGTAAATGGACAATGGAAACTGTTTGACACCTACAATGCAGTACAAGACTATGTTAACCAATTGCAGGGCCTGAGTAAAGAACAAACTTGATGCTAGATTTTGTAGTTGTATGAGATTATTGGATCTCCTTGGGCTGAATCCCTTTGTTAAAATGCTGTAGGTTTGACATTGGTGGGTCTGGGACTGGATGAGTCATGGTGTCATTATTTCCACATATCTTCCTTATTATCCATGATTGGAACTGTGGTATGGGTGGGGTTTGGTGGGACATGGGAAGCCTTGCCTTAAACATGGTTTCTATCTTTCTACCAAATGGATATGTGGTGGATGTGGTTGGGTGAGCATGAGGGAGAGGGAGGTGGTGGAGAAGGGGGGCTAGGTTGTAGAGTGGAGGGGGGAAAGAAGAACAGCAGCACAGCAGTTTGATATGGTTGGGCGAGGCCTTACACACTGAGTACATTTTGGCAGTTTGTCCTGGGGACCTTTTGTTCAGTAGGTTTAGTTTGGGAACTGGAGTATTCTGGAATGGGAGGTGGAGGCTAGGCAACCCTTGTTCCTTTTATAGATTGCAATTGGCTATTTAACATCTGATCTGAAGTAGCGGCTCTGACTACTAGTGCTTGCAGAGTGTGACCTGGAATGTGGAGGGCATTATATCACCAATTAAGCGGACAAAGATCTTCACCATTCTCCATCGTAAAGGCATGGACAAAACGTGCCTACAGGAGATGAGGCTCACGGATATAGAGCACCAGAATCTTCAGCGTCAGTGGGTTGGAGATGTGTATTTTGCCTCGTCTGAAATTCGTAAGGGAGGGATGGCGATATTGATAAGAAAAACCTTACCCTGCACGGTTACTGTTATTTGTAAAGATGAGAATGGTCATTTCCTTTTATTAAAAATTGGGGTACAAGGTAGGGAAATTTAACTTTTGGTGGTATATAGACCAATCCCCTTTGAAAAATCTTCTTACCCCATGTTGCTCAAGCGGCTGCTACCCTATTCTGATAAACTGCTGGTAGTGGTGGGGGCATGAATCTAGTTATGTATCCTGGGCTGGATAGCACATCAACAGTGAGACTAGGAGGCTCTGGGCCCTTGCAGCAAAGAGTTCTTTTCTTTTTGGAACTGCTTTAGGAGTAGACGCTTGGCATTTGTTTCACCCAACAGAGAGGGATTTTACGCTTCGCTCTCGGGCTCATGGCACACTGTCCTGCCTAGATTACATTTTTGTGAGTAGGGAATTGCTTGCTTCCATCTGGGCAATGACAGTGTACCCTAAGACTATATTTGCAAGGGAGGTGCTGTGTATTAGTAGCTAAAAATTAAACTCTGGTTTGTATGCTCACTTATCAGAGTGCTCAATGCTGCCTGAATGAAAATCAATTGTTCTTTAGTTGCGGTGACAAAGTCCATATGTATACCTTCTTAGCCTAATGCAACTGTTTTTCTAAGTTAACAATCTAGGCTGCTATTTTTTTTCTTTCGCATACTGGTGTAGGCAATGATCTCACCTCAAAGCAGTGCCTTAGTAGTGTCCCAAAATAACTGGGGTTCTTCCAGGTGCTGTGTATTAGTAACTATAAAGAGCTCCAATTTTTCCTTTGGATATTTCTAAAAAGCCCCATCCCTGACCGGGTAGGTAGGAAACCGCCACTCTGTAGCTGCCTGATAATGAGATGGAGTGGGCTGAGCTAGACACCCCATCCCATTATCAGGCAGCTACAGGATGGCACTTTCCCACCTATCTGGTCAGGGATAGAGCTTTTTTTTAAAATATCTATAGTTTTGTGCACAGTATTCAAGTAAACCACAATGGTGACAACATGCGTTTAGATAGCATTATGACGTTTTCGTGATGAAAGCATTTTTGAAAGTAACCTTTTCTTTGGCAGGTTTTAAATGCTGCTTGGCAGCAATGCACATATACTGCTCATAGGTACCATTTAAAGAGAAGTGACCCCTAAGGCAGGCAGTTTTCCACCAAAACACAGGCCTGTGTCAGGTCCTTCATTTTAGGGCTTAATAAAGAGTTTGTGTCTGTATTCCCCCAGCTTGAGAGTCTTGTGTCACCCTCTGCTCACCTTTGAGCTTCATAATACTCATAGTGCAGCACTTCTTTCTTGAGAGCAGCAGCAATCCCACCATGTAAATACACGTGGAGGGGCATTTTCAAAAGGGACATCCTTGCAAAATGGCAAAATCCATGGGCGGGGAAACCTGTATTTTCGAAACAAGATAGACGTTCATCTTTTGTTTCGAAAATACTGTCAGGGACGTCCGAATCCTTAAATTTGGATGTCCCTAGACATGGATGTTTCTGACTTTTGGCGATTTTTGAAACCAAAGATGTCCATGTCAAAAATATCCTAATGCAAGCCATTTGGGCATGGGAGGAGCCAGCATTTGTAGTGCACTGGTCCCCCTGACATGCCAGGACACCAACCGGGCACCCTAGGGGGCACTGCAGTGGACTTCATAAATTGCTCCCAGGTGCATAGCTCCCTTACCTTGTGTGCTGAGCCTCCCAAAATCCCCCCAAAATCCACTACCCACAACTGTACAGCACTTCCATAGCCCTTAGGGATGAAGGGGGGGGCACCTAGATGTGGGTACAGTGGGTTTCTGGTAGGTTTTGGAGGGCTCGCTGTTTCCTCCGCAAATGTAACAGGGGGGGGGGGGTATGGGCCTGGGTCCGCCTGTCTGAAGAGCACTGTAGTACCCACTAAAACTGCTCCCGGGACCTCTATGCCATCTGAGGCTGGCACGATATATTTTGAAAGATGTTTTATGAGGGTGGGAGAGGGTTAGTGACCACTGGGGGAGCAACGGGAGGTCATCCCTGATTCTCTCCGGTGGTCATCTGGTCATTTCGGGCACCTTTTTGTGCCTTAGTCATAATAAAAACACGTCCGGGTGAAAACATCCAAGTGTTCATCAGGGAGATCCTTGTTTTTTTCGATTATGGGTCAAGGATGTCCAAGTGTTAGGCACGCCCAAGTCCCGCCTTCGCTAAGCCTCCGACACGACCCCTTGAACTTTGGCCGTCCTTGCGACGGAGTGCAGTTGGAGACGTCCTAAATCGGGTTTCAATTATACTGATTTGGATGTCCCTGGGAGAAGGACGTCCATCTTCCGATTTATGTCGAAAGATGGACATCCTTCTCTTTCAAAAATGAGCCCAATAGTGAATCTGTCTATCTTTCTACAACTGCATTTATTTCCAGTTGGGTCAAAGGTCAGCTCAACAGCATCATTTCTTAATCCCATGGAGGAATGTTTTGAGCGTCACAGAAGCCCAGCTGCAAGAGTTGCTGCTGAAGAAATCAAACGAAGTAAAAGAGTAGTTTGCAAAGGTCTACACTCCTTATCATTATTAGAATATTGTAGAAATGAGATGATACCTAGAGGTATTAGAATAAATAAGGAACCTAAAATGTATAATGATGATGAGGATTTTATGATGAAATGGGATGCAATACTTAACAAATGCTCCCATGATTTGATAATTTTAATAGTACAAACTGCTCCCAAAAAAAAGCTGAAAAACTGAAAGAGAATTTAAATAAAGAATTGATTTTTTTTAAAGAAAATGATATATGTTTTAAAGAATTATATAAGGATTTTAATTTAGAATTAGAGTGATTTAAGAAGGATGTATAGAGCTTTAAATATGAGAAATATAAGCATGATGAGATGAATTATAAATATAAGTCGGTGTATCCATGGCAACATAAGAAAAATAGACCAAAGTTTAATGAAATATGAGATAGAAATAGGAATGCACCTGGGACAGAACATAAACCAGTAGCAACAGCTAAAATTCCAGGCATAGAAAGGAAATATAAAAGAGTAAGAAGTGATTCAGAAGAAATATTTGTCCCTTTAGCATCACTCTATACCACTTCCCACCCCCACCACCACCACCACTCTGTCATAATCTTTCAGAGCAGGTTTTTCAATTAAGAAAAATTTGGAAGAAAGGTTCAACCACAGACACACCCTTACAAAATCCACCACAAGTACACAAGGAAAACTATTGTATTATACAGGGAGAGGGAGAGGAGGAAGGGGAAGGGGAGGCCCAGGAAAGAATCAATTCATGAACTTCCAGAACAAGGAACTGGAAAAATATTAGAGATAGAATCAACTCAGAGTAAAACTTCACTTCAGAGAGCATATAGTTTGTCCAAATGAGAATTAAACACAACAGAATTAGCAATATTGGAAAAAGGAATGTCTTTTTTACCTACACATAAGTACAATGCAATGAACACTAGAGTGGATTTGTTCAAATTAACAGGAAAATTAAAATCATGGACTATTTATTACATCAAAATGCTCAGTATTGATATATCAATAGTTAAGAAAAACAGTAAATGGAATCCCCCGGGGTCTATAAATCCAATGATTCAGACCTGAGAAGTTCTGAGAGAAGAGGAAATTTCTCTGGTAAGTGAACACAATTTTGCTTTGTGCTTTGGGAACTTAAAGATTGGGGTTTAAAGGAGGAATTGTAGGTTAGTGATAGACAAAATAAAAATATAAAAAAGCAAATTTTATCAACTAATCTCCATAGTCTTTTCCCCTTAGTTTTAAAAACTGTGTACCACAGCATTAACAGATAGATTCTAGCAGGCACTGCAGGATCTAGTATGACAGTTGAGCTTTTGATCAGCTGCAGCCAACACGTCTTCCTGGATATTTAAGACGCCAGTTTTTTGAGGCACTTCGTGCAGCGGCTGTGCTCGGAGCCTGTAGCTAGGCAAGTCTAATTGAGTTATATGCCTGGCCTCATGTCGTTTTTCAGTTCTCATGTCTTTATTAAGCAGGGAAATGGATGATTCATGCAAGGATGATGATTTATTTTGTTATTCTTGCATTGTGTTATAGGTTTTTACAGAGCCCCATTGGAGTAGGGATTACCAGTTTAGAAGTGGCGTCCTCATCCCCTGAAGAAGCCCTTAGGTGAAATGGATCCGTCGAGTGTGGATACTTGTCCTAGACACTGCAGTCAGCTAAGTGGTTTTTCTCTTTCTCTTATTTGAGACCTTAAGACATTATTGAGGCACAATTGAGTGAATTGCAAAAAAACAAAAAATAAAAATAAATTACACATTGGAAGGATAGGGGGGGGGGGGGGGTTTGAGACCAATGATTAAAGAATTGATGGTGAAGTCTCCTTTTTGAATATTTCAGCAGTTTTGCTGTGTCACCCTTTCTGGGGTCTTTTCCCCCATTTTTTTTCTTTTTTTCCTTCCCTGCTGAGCATGTCTTTTTAATCAAACCACATTTTGACACTAATCTGTTCTTGGAGGCCCTTTGTGCTTTTTCCCACTAGTTGGTTTGTTTTGCTGTGCTCTGATTCCCTCTCTTTCCTTTGCTGACTTTATTTGAAACAATCTGTATTTAATATGTAAACCACTTTGGTTGTACCACAGGAAGGCGATTTATCAAATGTTTAATCTTTAACCTTATCTGATTGGCTTGGTTTCTTTCACATATAATTGTACCTTAAGACCACAACGTTGTTAACTTATAGACCTGACGATAGTGGCCATCCCTAAATGTATGTCCTTCGACGCTAACTTCTAGTATTCTATAAATAAATCTTGGTACCAAAATGCTGTTATAGAATTGCATGTTCTCTCGCCTCTTTTTGTCATTCCTGCTTTTGGGTGCTGTGTAGTATGAAGGCCAGAGTCTTCTTTTCAGAAACTGTCATAGCACTTGCATCAGTAAGGGGTCCTTTTTCAAAAGCGCTCTGAAAAATGGCTTGCGGTAGTGTAGGTGTGGATTTTGGTCACGTGCAAAATCATTTTTCAGTGCACCTGTAAAAAAATGCTTCTCCCCCCCCCCCCCCCCCCCGAAAATGGACATGCGGCAAAATCAAAGTTGCCACGTGTCCATTATGGGTCTGAGACCTTACCGCCAGCCATAGACCTAGCGGTAAGGAATTTGGGCGGTAATACGTGCATCAGATGCCACTTGGCGCGCATCCGCTACGTGTGACAGAAAATAAAAAATATTTTTCAGACGCACGTAGCGGATACATACCAAAACTGAAATTACCGCAAGGGCCATGTGGTAACCGGGCGGTAACTCCAATTTGGTGCGCATTGGGCACACGTAGGGTCCTACGCGGCCTGATAAAAGGGGCCATAAAAGAAAAGATCAATGCAGTTTGAAATATGACACAAGAAAAATTCTTTTTCTGCCAAAGCTCTTTCCCCGAGATCAGTGCTGCAAGGAATAACTGCTGTTCCTAGGGTTAGAGTTTTCTGTCTCTGCTTCCCTAGGCAAAGGCACAAACTGTGTGAGTGTCAGACTTGGATCAGATATAGAAATGTTCTGCCACTGTGTTGCTGTCAGCAGACAAAACGGGACACGCTTGATGGTCTTCAGGCTTGCTGTTCTGTGGACTGACTGGAACAGGATTTCTTTATGTGAAATCTCTGCAATTACAGAAAATGTTTCTTTCCTACCTTGGGATATGTATTGAACTCTCTCTCTCTCTCTTTTCATAGCAGTTCACTATCTTCTTTTTTGGTGGGTCTTTGGTAGGTTCTATGTTTGTTTTCTCAGTATGAGGAAAGTATAGATAATGATCTTTAGGTTTTTTTTTTTTTCATTTTTAATTTCTAGTTTTAAATAGATATACTTACAATTCTGACTATGCAGAGAAAATCTGCAAATGCACTAGTCAGAAAATAAGAAATGAACTCATACATCAACTCTACAAGAAAAAGAGAATAATACAAACCCAAAAGGATGAAATCATGAGGAACAAGGAGGAACTCCATCCACACCATAGGAACCAACTTAAAGAGGACCTACATAACATCCAAAGAGAAAAGCAACACATGGCTATCTGCAAGAAAGAAATAAAGCTATCTTTTCTCCTGCAGGATCACAGAGAGAAAAACAGCCTATATTTGGATAACCACAGCTCTGCAGAAACAACATCCCCAGACACCTTGGAGACACTTGGATATACATCTGAGGCATGTGAAAATCAGAGCCCAAACAAACCAAGGAATACTGATCACACCTTCAGCAATGCAGATCAGATGGGTATAATAAACCTCTCGAACCATCAATTAACACAGCATGAAGTCTCTGTACTCTCCAAGGGACTTTCTTTTTGCCCATCTAGCAAACTTGATGAAATCCAACTATATTCAGACCTAGAAGAATTCTTCAGAAAAATGTGCCTTAGAGCACATTTCCACAATAGAGGGACACCAAACAGACCGGAATACAGTCTTAAACAAAAGAACACTTATTTCACCCCACAGGAGGGACAAAACTACAAGCTGAATAATTACATAGAAAGTTTCAGACATAGGGTTAAATCACAACTCTCCAACAAACAAAAAAGAATTCTGTACAATCTTACCCCACCAGAAAGAGCGGCCATAAGAACTCTACAAACTAACGAACGCATTATCATCAAACCCGCAGACAAAGGAGGTGCAGTGGTAATTATGGACACATAAAAATACATTGAAGAGGGACACAGACAGCTCTCAGACAACAAATACTACAGGAAACTAACTGAGGACCCCACACAGGATTATACAAAGCAGCTAAAAGATCTTATCAGAACATTTCCTACACAAGCACAGCCACATCTGAAGAAACTCATACCAAACCAGCCTTCTGTGGGCACATTCTACATGTTACCCAAAATCCACAAACCTGGAAACCCAGACAGACCAATCATATCAGGTATTGGCACGCTCACGGAGGAAATATCTGGACTCATAGAGGGAATTCTGAAACCTCTCGTGCACAAAACTAACAGCTTCATACAAGACACCACAGACTTTCTGAATAAATTGAAAAATATCAAACAATTACCACCAAACACCCTTCTGGTCACGATGGATGTAGAATCACTATACAGCAACATTCCACATGCGGATGGCATAGCTGCATGTGGAAGACTCCTAAAAAAATCCACACTGGACCATCAATACTCACCAGAAACTATTACAAAATTAATCAAATTCATTTTAACTCACAACTACTTCTACTTTAACAATGATATCTATCTACAAATAATGGGCACTGCAATGGGCACCAGGACAGCACTACTACTACTAGTACTACTTAACATTTCTAGAGCGCTACTAGGGTTACGCAGCGCTGTACAATTTAACAAAGAGAGACAGTCCCTGCTCAAAGAGCTTACAATCTAATAGACAAGTGAACGGTCGGTCCGATAGGGGCAGTCAAATATGCCAACCTTTTTATAGCTGAGCTGGAAGAGACATTTCTGAATACATACCAGACCAAACCTCTAAAATACTACCGGTACATCGATGACATTTTTATGATTTGGACGGAGGGGGAAGAAACTCTGAAACAATTTTACTATTCCTTCAATACATACCATCCTACAATCAGATTCAAAATTGACTACTCCCCAGAAAAAGTCAATTTTTTGGACACCACAATCTCAATCAGTGATGGCTGTATACAAACATCTATATACAAGAAACCCACAGACAGATGCAGCTACCTCCACAACTCCAGCTTCCACCCTTCACATACAAAAAGATCCACTATTTACAGCCAAGCCACAAGATACCACCGTATCTGCTCGGACCCAGAGGATAGAGACAGACACCTTGAAACCCTGACTGCATCCTTCAAACAGAAAGGCTACAACCCCAAAATAATCTCCAAGAATATTGCCTCCTCCCTCAAAACACCCAGGGAAAATCTGCTACAGTACAAAGAAAAAAAAGCCACAGACAGAATTCCCCTTGAAGTGACATACAACCCAGAGCTGGAGAAACTGAGGAAAATCATAAGAGACCTACAGCCACTACTTCAGGAAGATGAATTACTGAAAGAGATATTCCCATCCCCACCCGCGCTGGCCTTCCGACAGCCACCAAATTTAAAACACAAGCTGATCAGAAGTAAACTCCCAACGCAGATGGAAAAAGAAAAGGGCACGTTTCCCTGTAACACAGCCAGCTGCAAACTATGCCAAAACATTTCACAAGACCCCACAGTCATTCACAAAGGAAAAATATTCAACATAAAGGACTATTTTACATGCTCATCTTCCAATGTGGTATATATCATTCAGTGTAAAAAATGTAACGAAGGATGCTATATTGGAGAAACAGGCCAGATGCTTAAGACAAGATTCAATCTGCACAGACATCACATGAAAATAGCCGGTGCCAGTCAGGCCCCCACCCCTGTGGGCCAACACTTCACAAGACCAGAACACTGCACCAGTGATTTCACAGTAAGAATACTGAAAGGTAATTTTAAAACAATATAGGAACGTAAGACCTTTGAAATAAGAATGATTGAATATTTTGACACCCAACAAACAGGACTTAATAAGGATCTGGGTTTTCTAACTCATTATAAAACATAAAGCTGTATTTCTCTGTTTATTTCTCTGTTTATTACCCTCCTCTCACCTACCAACACCCATTCTGATAGAATATCAATGAAATGCTTTGATGTCCCCATGCATACCCCCACCCTCCCACTCTGTCAGACTGTCAAAGTAATGCTTTGATGTTTCTCTCATATATACTATCTGCTACCACATTTGCTTATTTCCGATCTGAGGAAGAAGGGCAACCTTCGAAAGCTAATCAAGAAATGTATTAAGTTATGTCCAATAAAAAAAGTATCATCTTATTTTCTTTTCCATGTTTTATTTTGTTTGATTTCTAAGGATGAAAGAATGAAATTATGAGATAAGGGAGGATCTTGTCTTTCTTTTCTCAAGAATACAACAAGTGGGTTACCCCTGGGGCTCACAGGAGTTATGGCTTCCAGCTGTAGGGGCTACGGCCTGCAGAAAGTTTACTCATGAGAGTGCTTTTTTCTTAAAGTCTCTAGCTTGTGAAATCCGCTTCCACTTTCTGTTTGGTCGGAGCCAACTGTTACTAAATTTAAGAACTTATTCAAAGCACATTTCTTTAATCAGGCATTCGGGTTACCAGAGGTGTAAGATGCTTGGTGATGTTCTATCTACAGTGGTTCTTAGAAAATGTTATTTTTTTGGTATTTTTACTATAAGTCAAAGTGCATTCGCAATTCTCATCAGCATGGAGTGCAGACTGTGGTGTGCCTCAGGGTTCTCCTCTGTCGTCTATCCTTTTCAACCTTATGATGGCCCCACTGGCAATCACATTAGCTGAATTGGGACTCAATCCGTATATCTATGCTGACGATGTTGTAGTATATACATCATTCTGTTCTAAAGTATCCAAGATTATTAAGTCCATCGAACACGTCCTGCATGTTATGGACTCTTGGGCAAACGCTTTTCAACTAAAGCTTAATACAGAAAAAACACACTGCCTTGTTCTGTCTTCCCAGCGCAAGTTAAATTCACCCAACTTCTATTGTTGTTAACAATCTGATCCTTCCTATCTCTGATCATTTGAAGATTTGAAAGACAAGTAACGGCGCAAACACAGAAGATGTTCATCATGATGTGGAAGCTGAAGCGGGTACGCCACCCCTTCGCGAGGCATCTCTTTAGAAATATGATACAATCATTAGTGCTTTGTCATACAGACTACTGCAATGGTACGTTAGCAGGGTGTAAAGACTTTGTTTTGAGGAAATTACAGACTGCCCAAAATACAGTGGCAAGACTTATCTTCAATAAAGCCCGGTTCAATAGCGCAAAGCCTCTTCTTGCTAAACTTCACTGGCTTCCAATCAAGGAGCGAATTGTATTCAAGGTTTGCACCATGGTACACAAAATCATCAATGGGGTTGTGCCAAATTACATGCTGACCATGATCAACTTGCCTGCCAGAAATGCTGATCCAACATCGCGATTATATCTCACCTTGTATTACCCAAGCTGGAAAGGATGTAAGCATGGCTCTATTCAGGCGCAAGCTTTCCATTCATCAGTGCGCAAAACTGGAATGCACTTCCCAGAGCCATAACCAGTCTGAGTGACTACCTTCTCTTTCGCAAGGCACTAAAAATACATCTGTTTGCACAAATATTTTCTACAAGACCTATGTAGGACTGTAACCCCTGCAAGCATGCAAACGTGGATTCTGGTTGGACCCATTCTTTTGTACCGTTCTATGTAAAGTGTCTTTTCGTTCTTGCACTTTTGCTCTTCATTTCTAATTTGTCTCTGATATCACCCAGAGAACTCTCTCTCTCTCTGGTTTTGTAAGCCACATTGAGCCTGCATGTTTGTGGGGATAATGTGGGGTATAAATACATTGATAAATAAATAAGTGGTGTGCTCTTATGGAGTTCCTTTCAGATTGCATTTTTGTTATGTTTTTATTTATTGTAAACTGCTGTGAGATAGATAATCAGTATATGAAGTTTTAATAAAGTAAACTAAACTAAACTAAACATCAAGGGTGCAAATACAAGATGTGTGTGTTTCTAGGATTCAACTAATCCAGTCAAATTTTTCAAACAGTTCTTTTAAAGTAGGGTTTGACACACAGAAAGAGACATTTCTAAAATAAGATGCCAGATACATATATACATTTATGTGCAGCCAGCAATCTTTTTATTTATTTATTTATTTATAATTGAGTTATACATCTTATCCAAGAAGCATAAAAAGAAACTAATTCAATTTTTAAACAAAACAATCTATACTTGAGACAAAAATAAATGTCTCAGTAAAAGAAATAATCATTGTTACATCGACCTCAAAATTGGAAATACTTAACTAGATCCTAGATAAGGTAACAAATTAAGGTAATTAAATATTTTTTCAGACCGTTACATATTCCGGGTACATTCTCAAACTATCTTTCAGTGCCCATATGAGATCCTAAACTTTAACATTAACATTCTCAGCCTCTTTAGCTAACAAAAAATCTTCGAGTTGTTTTGGATCCATAAACTGATAACTATTCTGAAGGTAAATAAAACGACAAATACAAGGAAATTTTAGGGTAAACGTTGCCCCCAGATTTAAAGCAGCCAGCAATCTTATGCATACTTTCAGATGTTGTTGAAGTGAGCATTTCCAGGGGTAGAGTTGGGCATAGTTAGGGTTGATGCATGTATTCTGCAAAATGCATGCATTTTTATGCCTGCTGCTGCTTTATACAGATATAAGCAGCAACTTAAAGTATATATGCATTTTCTCTTTCTAAAGTTAAACCAAGCTGAAGTAGAGGGTGACACAAGGACCAGCCAATGCAAGAAATGTTGCTTGGGATAGTTAACATTGGCACTTGCACTGCATCTGCTCAAAATATTCACACCTGAATAAATCAAATGACAGCTTGTTTTGTTGGGAAATTAATTTGTCCGTAGCTTTATTAACAAATCAATATTATAATCATAACATATAAGATTAACTTGTCAAACTCAGTACGATCTTCATTTCACTTTATTGACTTCCCAAAGTTAGTCTGTGCCGACCTAGCTTTACATAATATTTTATTAAATTCTCAACACTCCACTTATAAAGTGTGACCTGTGATGACATCAAGACCTCACTAGTTGCTTATAGTAGTTCTGCACATAAGCAGATTACATCATGTTAGTCCACCAATTAAGTTGAACCATTGCCCTTGTGAAGGTTGCTTAAACCCACATCAAACTTTTCCACTGCTGTGACTAAAATCCTTTTTTTAAACACCTTCAATAACTCCAACCCCAAAATATACTACTAAACCCCATTTACCCACATCAACCAAAATTAGGGAGGGATAGGGTGGTGTGACGACCCCGAGAGGTGGTTGGGTGTGGCCAGAGGAAATAATACAGAAAGACAAAAAGGGTAAAATGCAAAAATAAATATTCACAAGAAATGCAATTCCCAGGCCTGTTTCTTCAGAGAGCCGAGTAGTAGTAGTGAGGGTAAACCCCTATGGTTCAAGAGCACAGTTATTAGTATTTATTGCCATACACTCTTGGGCCTGTTGCATAGCCAGACAACAGATTTTGGATGGGCCTAGGCAAGAAGTGGGTGGGCACCAAGTGTTCTCCCTCCCCCCCCCACCCCCCAACCACCACCAAAACAATATCTCGGCTGGCGGGAAAACGCTTCTTTCCACCTTGGTAATCTGCAGCAGGTATGCGCTGAAAAATGAGCATGCTCAGGTGCCAGTATCATGGAGAGTAGCATTTTCGTTACCATCAGGGGGAAGTCTTCAGCTGGCCGAGCTTGGGATCCCCACCAGCTACCACTAAACGTGTGCTACTGTTGGGTGGGCCTAAGCCCTAAATGGTTGGGCCCTGGCGCACCTAGGCCCACCTGTGGCTACACCACTGGCCTGTTGCTTCACAGAACCTAAGGCTTAGAATGTGGAAAACTCCAGTGGTTCACAAAACAGCAGTAAGCCAACCTCTGGCAGCAGCTCACATAGTCCACAGCTATAGCATGCTATACCTGTGGCAAATTATAAAACTGAAATGAAATTCCTATTAAGCCTGTCTAATATTAAACCTTAAAGGTTAGAATTCCTAGACTACTACGTCCAAATTCAGTTCCCTTATTTCTTTTTATTTAGTCTCACACCTGATTCAGGTACTTTTTTCCCTCTGTCATAAATAGTGTGCAGTCTTCTGAAAGAGTGCACATTATTAACAATTGGCCCAATATTCAGCTGGCAATGACCACTGCTGGCGTTATCCCTGGAAATTCAAACACAGGGTGAAAACATACCCTATTAAGAGGCCCTTTTACAAAGGCGAGATAGGCTCTACAAGTTTTCAACATGCACCAAAACGAGATTACCCCCAGGCTAGCATGCCCCCCCCCCCCCCTTGGTGATAATTTTCGATTTGGCATACACCCATACAGCCAGAACAAATTATTTTTTTTATTTTCTACCACGCGCGGTGTTTCCAGTATTAATTGGAAGTTGGCGCACGCAGACCGCTCACTGCACGTGTAGTGTGTGAGCCCTTACCGCTAGATCAATGCGTGGCATTTAGGGCTCAGGTCATAAATAGACACGTGCTGGTTTCGATTTTACTGCAAGCCCTTTTCCCAGACGCAGAAAAACTGGTCCGGTGCGCACAAAAACATGCACTTACACTACCGCAGGCCATGTTTTTCCACGGCGTAGTAAAAGGATCCCTATGTGCAATATTCAGCACTTAACCAGTAATGACAAACTGCATAAAGACAGGACTGAGTTTTATGAGGTCCTATTTATGCAGTTACCTTGGCCAGTAAAGTGCTGAATATCAGTACTTAACCAGTCGAGCGCTAAGTCTGCCCCCGGAACATCCCCCAAAATAGCCAGTTTTAAGTTGGTTGCCCACCGGACATTTTCAGTGGTACAATCCAGTTAAATGCCACTGACTATGACCAGCCCCGAACAAACAATTTAACTGTTTTTAATATCAACTCCAATACTGCTTGTTAAACGGGGGGGGAAAAGTATGTAACGAAATCAAAACAAAATGAAAATTCCCATAAATGACATGGGAAACTAAGCAAAAGGCAAATTTTTGGGTTACAGACCTCTAATACATATCTCATTTCCTAGTCTATTTCATTTTGGGGCACATTATTCAACTGTATTCGACAGTAAAGTTCAATTCATAAAAATGTTTCTTTATGTAAAAAAAAAAATTAAAGCAATATTTCTTTAAAATGTAAAAACTATTCCAATGCCGACTGCACATTTGTGTCAGACTTAAAGGCCATTTTACTAAGCTGCATTAGGCACCAACACTCACCTAATGGGATGCGCTAAAGCATTCCACGTTAGTTTTGCCATGTGCGCACTAACCCCCCCCCCCTGTTTACTAAGCCACATTAGCGGCTGCCACGCGGCAATGCTGACACAACCCATTCAAGGTGGCTTAGTAAACAGGGGGGGGGGGGGTAAATATTTTTTTATATTTTTTTCAGGAGGGGGCATTCGAACAATCAGTGACCATATCCCTTCCGGAAGTTGCTAAAAACTTACCTCTTCAAGCAAGCCTACCCAAATGACCCGACTTAATCTATGAGCCCATCCCATACCACCCCTTCCTCCCTTACCTCTACCTCCCCTACCCATTTCACTTATCTCAACCTATTCTATGCAACCACATCTTACCTCTACCATTCTACAGCTATGTTCTTTTTATGATACTTTGTAACCCGTACTATGTAAGCCGCACTGAACCTGCTATCAAGCGGGAAAGAGCGGGATATAAATGTAACAAATAAAATAAATAAAAATGGTGAGTGGGCATCATGTGCTAACCAGTTAGTGCATCTATATTACTACATGGTAACTAGTTAGCACACAGATAACATGGGAGCCCTTCCCACCTCCTAAATAGATGTCAGTAAGTGCTCCCGTGGTAATTTTTAAAAATGGCCATACCCTAATGGTGAGTCACACAGCTCCAAACGTGTAGGGAGAACAAATAAACTTGATTCCAAAGCACCAAAAAGAAGACCCAGCACGAGTCTGTGTTTCAGCGGAAACACTGCCTGCATCAGGGGTCTAACAGAATTGCTCTCTATAAGAGCAGTCTTCTATATATAGTGCAAGATTGATAGAATCTATACTGATGCAATAAGTAAAGCGATCGCAGAGGGGCTTTTTTACTAAGCTGCGTAAGTGTCATGGAGTTACCACCCGGCTACTGCGTGGCTCTTGTGAAATTTTCATTTTTGGCGCACATCTGATGCACGCAGCCAAAAAAAAAAAAATTTCGGACACGCGTATCGGACGTGCACCAAGTGGCATTTGATGTGCATAGGTCATTACTGCCCGGTTACTACGTGAGACTTTACCGCTAGGTCAATGGCTGGTGGTAAGGTCACAGAGCCAAAATGGATGCACGGCAATTTTGATTTTGCCCCACATCCATTTTCAGCAAAAAGTTTTTAAAAAGGCCTTTTTTACAGGCGTGCTGAAAAAAGGATCGGTACACACCCAAAACCCGCACCTACACTACTGCAAGCCATTTTCAGCGCACCTTAGTAAAATGCACTCTCTATCAGCTGGGGTCCACTTGGCAGCAGAGGCACCTCCCGAGTCTTCCCTCTCCTCCTCCCCATCATCACATAGAGAGTGTATTTCTGATCGCTTTATTTCTTGCATCAGTGTAGATTCCTCAGTATAGAAGACTGTTCTTATAGAGAGCAATTCTATTAGACCCCTGACGCAGGCAGTGTTGGGTCTTCTTTTTGGTGTTTTGGCATAAAGTTTATTTGTTCTCCCTAAACGTTGACTTCCTCTGCTCTTTTGGAGTTCTGTCTGTCTGATTCGCCTACTACTACTACTACTTATCATTTCTAGAGCGCTGCTAGGGTTACGCAGCGCTGTACAAATTAACAAAGAAGGACGGCCCCTGTTCAAAGGCGCTTACAATCTAAAGGACGAAATGTCAAGTTGGGGTAGTCTAGATTTCCTGAGTAGAGGTGTAGTGGTTAGGTGCTAAAAGCGACATTGAAGAGGTGGGCTTTGAGCAATGATTTGAAGATGGGTAGGGAGGGGGCCTGGCGTATGTGCTCAGGGAGTTTGTTCCAAGCATGGGGTGAGGCGAGGCAGAAAGGGCGGAGCCTGGAGTTGGCGGTGGTGGAGAAGGGTACTGAAAGGAGGGATTTGTCTTGAGAGCGGAGGTTACGGGTAGGGACGTAAGGGGAGATGAGGGTAGAGAGGTAAGGAGGGGCTGCAGATCGAGTGCATTTGTAGGTTAGTAGGAGAAGCTTGAACTGTATGCGGCATCTGATCGGAAGCCAGTGAAGTGACTTGAGGAGAGGGGTGATATGAGTATATCGGTCAAGGTGGAAGATAAGACGTGCAGCAGAGTTCTGAATGGACTGAAGGGGGGATAGATGGCTAAGTGGGAGGCCGGTGAGGAATAGGTTGCAGTAGTCAAGGCGAGAGGTAATGAGAGAGTGGATGAGAGTTCGGGTGGTGTGCTCAGAGAAGAAGGGGCGAATTTTGCTAATGTTATAGAAGAAGAAGCGACGGGTCTTGGCTATCTGCTGGATATGCGCAGAGAAGGAGAGGGAGGAGTCGAAGATGACACCGAGGTTGCGGGCAGATGAGATGGGGACGATGAGGGTGTTATCAACTGAGATAGAGAGTGAAGGGAGAGGAGAAGTGGCTTTGGGTGGGAAGACAATAAGTCTTCTGTTGTTTTGTTTGCATGCCCTAATGGCAACATCAGCGCATAGCCATTAATGGGAAAAAAGGAAAATCTGGGTTTTTATAGTCGCAGTAAAAATGACCTGCACAAGGGTGTGCTAAGGCCAATTCTTACCGCAGCTGAGTAAGGGGATACCTTAGTAAGAATACCACCTGCTGGCATATACCAAAGCACAGAAAGATTCTGCAGCTGAGAGATAACAGGCAAATTTGTAGAGCTAAAATTGCTGGTCTTGATATGGAACAACGTAGCTATTGGGTCAATCCGATGAGCTGACCTTCTCTACCTTGAAAAGTAAATACAGAGCAGAAAGAAAAGAAATGTTGGCACACAAGTAAATTGTGAACTTTGACAGTAGAAAAGTTTTATTTTATTTGATCAGCCCACACAAGAGATTTTAAATTGCCCTCAGCAAAGACACGCTGCCATTCTTTCATAGACTCTTGAAGGCTGTTCTTATTTATGGTTTACGAGCTAACTATATTTTATATGTTCAAATGAAATGAAACAAAATCTCTTATGACCAAGCTAGGGATAAATAAATACACTATCACCTTATCCTTGAATTATCCTTCAAGAATCTCATCAGAAGCCTGCTACACTAATTCAGATGTAGAATTTGCTCTTTGAATAAAGTGATTAGGAAAATATATTTCAGTTTACAGAGTAGTCATAATATTCATGGTTTTCATTATCATTTTCTAAAAGAACAGGATAAATATATAATCTCAAGTTATACTGGGCAATATTGAGCCTGAGCTGGTCAACATTTTCTCAAACACTGGCTGCCATGGACATTTTGGGCCAGATTCTATATATGGTGCTTAGTGTTCCACATTAACAGCACGCATAACTTGATTGGCTTAACAAGCAATAATGAGCACTAATTGGCAATAATTAGAATGTACGTACATAACACGCTAAGTGTATGCTGTAATGAACTACACCTAAAGTCTAAAGTGCGTAATTCAAAAGGGGAATGGCTGTAGGTGGGGAAATGGGTGTTTCCAAATTTATGCTCATAGTTACAGAATGTGGCCCAGACCACGTAAATCTATGTAAAAGGATTTATGCCACATTTTCATGGATGTAAATGGAGGCATGTAGCTTTAGGCACTGAGATATCAACTAAGCGTATTCTATATACCACGCCTAAATCTTATAGAATATGCTTAAACGAAAATGATTTTCGCACGGATTTTTCAGGCACCATATATATAGACTCTGGCCCTTATATATATAGACAGCCTGGCACTGCATACCTGAATATGCAGTGCCAGACTGTCCCCAACGGGTGCTGAATTCTCAGGGACAGGTCAGCCACTGCCACGTATCTGGGTACCAATGATATTCAGACTGGTACCACTCGGGTAAAGTTAAAGCAGCCTTTGATGTCTTAACCTTATCCTGGTAGGTACCCTGTTAGTGGACAGAAAATTTACACCTAGAATTCACCACTAGACTGCCTCCACATTAACCAGATAATGCCAAGGCAGCCTGAGCAGGTATTTTGCAACATTATCCAGTAACTTCCACTGAATATGTGGAAAGGACTGGTCAGTGTGAGCTAACTGGATAGAAGTTGTTCCTACCCAATGAACTCATGCTAAATATTAAGCACATTCATTTTATGCACTATACAAAAGTAATGTTGTAAAAAGTATTTTGACCTGGTCTTATGTATGAGATTCAAGTCATGTGATCTACCATAAATGCCTTCAGGTTACCTTTTAGATTTCAGTATTAATCCCTCAACATTTTTGACAACATTTTAATAAATCAGATGCCTTTCCATCTTGAGCACTAGCAGTCCTTCTGTGTACCTTCATCTCTTCATCTTAGATACTGTATACTCTACTCTCCTGTTCTAGATTCTTCTTTCTTCATGTAAAAAAAAGATACAGCATATGAGATCCCTGGCACTTTCTAGGTCGCTCCCTCTGCCCACATGATAAGTTGACATGTTACAAAGTTATGCATTTTATTATATTTAAAAAGTCTATTTCCATCAACTGTAGTTACATAACAAAATTGCATGGCATTAGCCACTATTATTAACCACGTATTATACATTAGTAATATAATAACATTATAATGGAGTCTGTAGGAAGCTACCTTCCTTAATGATACTCACTCACAATGGCAAAACTACCTTAAACCTCACATTCCCACCCAGAGGGAAGTGACATGGGAGGGATGGAACCAGGAGGGTGTGATCCAGCAAATATAAAAGGTCAGGGCACAGCTAAGTTGGGGAGGCCTTAAGGGAAGCAGTGAAGCCTCTCTGCATATGCCTCCATCATGTACGTATGAACTGTAATCACAACAGTCAGGTAGACCAAGTTCAACTTGAGACCTTGCGGAACTGTACCTTTGACCCAGTAGGATGCCGGCTGATTTATGTTATTTGCTAAAGATTGTACTGGTAATATTGCCACCCCTCTGGGGACCCAGGCCGGAGTCAAGCGGAGTGGGTTATCTTGCTCAGAGACAATAGTGCACACTGTGGCCCCGCAGGGGCAGGTCACAAGAGGAGGTTCCTTTATCTAAGGACTAGTTTATGTTTATGTTCTCCTTACCTGGTACCTTTAATAAAATATTATTTTGTGTTCTCCTTTAACCTGTTATGTGCCTCTGTTTGTCAGGGCTCCAGGTCCATCCTCGTACGTTGGTTCTGGTAATGGGATTGGAGCTTACCCTGCTAGAAGAAACCAGAATCTTTAGTCTCCTGGACTCTGGGCCTTGTTGGACTACCACACAGGAAAATCAGGCTAGCTCTGCCTAGCTAGGGATCAGAAGAAGTATAGTAAGTGCCAGACAGGCAAACTTTATTTTTGATTTGTCCTCCTGCTCAGTATGAGCTAGGGTTACAACAAAAATATGGAAAGGCTACTCCAGGCTTCAGTTGACGGTCAGCAGAAGATGCAACAAGAGGTGCAGAGGAAATGGGAACAACAGACTTCCCAGAGATTTCTGGAAGCACAACAAAATTCTCTTGCTCAAGTGGCACAAGCATTACAGGTACCCTAGCAACACATTCCAGTTCCAATGTTACCAAAAATGGTAACAGAGGATGGCCTGGACTACATTTTGACAAACTTTTCAAGAAGCCTGGTGGACTGTTTGGTTAAGGAAACTACTGACTTGTAGCAGCCAAATTGCATTTCAAGATATCAACTCCAATGGCATGGCCACCTATGCAGAAGTTAAGCCTGCCATTCTGGAGAGGGCAGGCTGCACACAAGAAGCCTATTAACAATAATTTTGAAATGTGTCTCTACAAGTGAAGCAGATGCCCCAGAGTTTCTTTTACAGGCTTAAAGAAACCTGGAGATGACTGCAACTGGAGGACAAGACTGACCTGGAGATAGCAAGAGTCATTCTCTTCAAACAGATTTTTGAGAGGCTGCAACCATCTATGAAAGAGTGAGTGAAGCAACATCCTAAATTGACACTGAAGAGCACCTTGGAAGTGGTCGAAGTCTTCTATCAAACGTAAGAGGAGTAGTTTTCTCCTGCTCAGACCCTAGCTAGAACCTCTCCAGCTTCACATCCTGCTAACAGACATTAGTATGCACTGAGTGACCCATGGCCCATAAGTTTAAAATAGGACATGCAGTATTTAGTACACCCTAATTCTGTTAGCATGTGCTAAACTTTAGTGAAAGAGCCCCTCAAAGACAGCAGAAAAGATTTATTGGCATATCCAGTCTTCCCAATCCCAACTGAAATTCTTCCTTCCTGGTTCTATGTTATCACAGGAACACTAGCACAAAAATTCCCATATACAAATTAGCCCCTCCTCGTGCCTGTCACCTGACCTCCTAACCTATCCATTCCATCACTCGCTATCATCTGTCCCAAGCATGACCAAATCCTAGGAATACATTGGCTTCTAGTACCTCTGCTAGCAAGCTACTATAGGTAATGTCAATCCAACACCTTGGTACCACCAAACACTGCAACAATCCAAACATTAAGAACTGTGATGCCATTGTCTTAAACATCTGACTTTCCTACTCACTGATATATGGATTTCAACTGGGGTTGCTCTGTGTACTTCAATCTTTTCTTTTATGTTATGCTTTTTTTTTTTTTTGAGCTGGATTGATCCCACATTGTCAGCTTTCTTAGGCCCTCTAGATCATGTCTCTCAGGCTTCTCCCAGTCAGACCTGTATTCCTACTATTACTACTACTACTACTTAGCATTTCTATAGCGCTGCCAGGGTTACGCAGCGCTGTACAAGTTTAAACATGGGGAAAGACAGTCCCTGCTCAAGAGAGCTTACAATCCAAAGGAAACAAACTATGTAGTCAGTGTAGGTATCATGAATGGGGAAGGTGGTTAGGCGCCAAAAGCAAGGGAGAAGAGATGGGCTTTGAGTAAGGACTTGAAAATGGGCAGGGAGGGCGCATGGCGTATGGGCTCAGGAAGTCTGTTCCAGGCATAAGGTGATGCAAGGCAGAAGGGGCGGAGTCTGGAGTTAGCGGTGGTGGAGAAGGGTACAGATAGGAGTGATTTGTCCTGAGAGCGGAGGTTACGGGTGGGAACATACAGGGAGAGGAGGGTAGAGAGGTAATGGGGGGCTGCAGATTCAGTGCACTTGAAGGTCAATATGAGAAGCTTGAACTGTATACGGTAGCGGATCGGGAGCCAGTGAAGCGACTTGAGGAGAGGGGTGATATGAGAGTATCGGTTCACACGGTAGATAAGACGTGCAGCGGAAGTTTGGACAGATTGAAGGGGGGCTAGGTGGCTAAGCGGGAGGCCAGTGAGGAGAAGGTTGCAATAGTCAAGACAAGAGGTAACGAGCGAGTGGACGAGGGTTCGGGTGGTGCTTAAGGAACCCCAAAAGAAAAACTGTATCCTATTCACTGATTAACCTTCATTTATTTTCTTATATCCTGCCTCCAAGTGCCCAAAAGCTATCAAAGCTGTGTACATTCTGGTGTATGTTTTGCTCACTGGTTAGGATACCTACTATGAGAATAAGTACCTTTCAAAGGAAAAACACATAAATTCAATTCAATTCAATTCCATTTCAGGTGTGTTCAAAGTTGCATGTCATATCGTTTTGGTTTGATATTTACAATCCAAGTGTTTTTGTGGCAATTATTTGGCATCTTCAGATTGAGCATTGTCCCAGTGCTATTTCATTCAATTTTTGGACATTGTTTACTTTTTTAAGACCCCTGATGCAGGCAAATTTGCCTAAACACAGGTCTGTTCAATAAATTTTAGTTGATGTCCCCTGTCTTTGTGCTTTTGTTCTTCACAAAGAGACGCTCCCATCGCTCTGCAGACATTTTAACTGCAGGGTAGGTGGGAGAAGGGGGCTGGAATGGGGGGAATAGGTGTAAAAAGAAGGAGCTGCAGTCTGGGGAAGATGATTTTGGTGGAGCAAAGCACATGCCCCTATGCCAGTGGTGCTGTGATGCAGGGTCAGCGCAACAGGGGGTAGCAATTGGCGCCCCTGAACATCAGCACCTCCCTGCCATACTTAGCTCACTTACCGTGTTGTGCCAGCCCTGGCCCAGCCTTTGCACATATTGAGCATTTATTTTTGCTGTTAAAATGCACATCCTCTAATTCTAGAAAATTGCATGCCCAAATTTGCCCATTCAGTTTATAGAGTAAAATCAGTTGCGTGGATAATGATTTAATAATGGTAACTGGTGTTAGCAAGCAATAATAGGCTATAATTAGCCTTAAATGGTGCTAATTGGCCCTAATTAGCAATTACGTGTACCTGCCCTTAGTCTCTATTCTATAAGTTGCGTGCTCAAACTGCAGAACATGGAACTTTGAGGAGGGCATAGACCTAGGATGGTCATCTCATGAAGAAACATTTTTGCTTTATACTCTAGCCATTTGATTCCACATCTCTGTGCTTTAGTTACCGCATCTTTTAAAGACTGCACATTATATTTGGTCCATATAAGCACTATCCCATGGAGACCTTTTGAACAGACCCCTGAGGTAGGCACTTTGCCGAAACACGGTGTCATGTCGGGTGCCACCAGGAATAAAGTCTTCCTCTCTCACTTAGTTGTCCTACTGTTTTTCTTTTGGAAGAGCTGTGTTGGTTACACTACTTTCATTTTTGATCTCCATGCACATAGTGTTTCAGTCCTCCTCTTTTCTGGTACTCTTTTAGTTTAGGGGCATGTCAGGCAGTTACACACATGGGTTCTAGACAGCAGCGTACTGAGGATGGGGCAGAGGGGGCAGTCCACCCCAGGTGCACGCTGCAGTGGGGTGCAGGGAGCAGCCATGCAGCTGTTGGCTCCGCCAGTTCCCTGTTCCCTCTGATGTTACTTCCTGTTCCGGGGCAGAGGGAGCAGGGAACCAGCAGAAATAACAGCCATGCGACTGCTCCCAGAACTGCAGGAGGTAAAAGCAATGGCCATTTCGGGGGGGGGGGGGGGGGAGCACTTACTGCCACCCATTAAGGGCTCCTGTGCTAACCTGGTGGTAACCAGGCAACGCATGGCACTGCCCAATTAGCGCTGGGAAACTCCCATGCTACAAAAATAGAAAATATTTTTGTAGCACTGGAATTGGCGCATGCTGGGGGTGGGAACTACCACCAGGCTTCTGCAATAGCCTAGCAGTAGTTCCTCTTTGGCACGCGGTAAGCCCACAGTGGGCTTAGCGCCGCTTAGTAAAAGGGCCCCTAAATGCAGACTTACACTAGTATTCTGTAATGGCAGTGGTGTGCACAACTGCAGTTGCAGAATTCGCACTTGGCCCACATCATCCCTGCGCCAATATTTTGCACCCTTTCAAGAATTACCCCCACCCCCAGTAAATGCAAAAATTTACAGCATTTTAGTACAAGGGCCCCTTATTCTATTGAGTACTTTGAAAGAATGCATAGACCGTCTTCTTATATAACAGCAGCAACAAAACACCCTAGGCCAAAGGTCATTCCCACCTTATGATACCATCAAGTCTGGGAAAAGAATGCTGAAGAAAAGTAAAAGCATAGACATTGGTACTGTTGAAAGGCAATGTGTTGCATGTTAGAACTAAGATAGCCAGATCTGGATTATTTTTATTCAAAGACATTTTACTGACAATAAGACCAAATACATTTGAAGATACAGAACTGCAAGGTTGTACTAATCTCACTTTTACAAAACAAAATAAAGGCTTGGTCATTCATATGTGCAGAAGAGAATACTAAAGTGGGACAATGAGTGTTAGTGTTGTACTCCTAGCTAGAAGGCTGCATGCTGCTTTTTCATTTGCACTGCTGTTAAGTCTGAAAGGGAGCAATTTCAAAACTGTCAGCTTTGGTGCAAAATCCACAGGTAATGTTTTTTTTTTTAAACTGTGGATTTTGCATCAAATTTCAAAGAACAATATAAACATATATTCTGTTTGAAAACTGCCATGACTAAAGAAAGCACCCAAGGACTTTGGGCCTGTATTTTGTGTTGGTAGAATGGTTATGAAAAATAGCACACATAGATTATAAAATAAAATCCATGCAAACTGCTGTGGGTCCTTCCTGCACTTTGGATTATGCTGGCAGCGTGACATTTCTGATTATGTTACTGGGTAGAATGTTGTGTGGACTCAGTGAGTAGACTCACATAATGGGAGATTCTATATAGATTGCCCAAAGTAAGGTGCCAGGATGATCCACGCTAAACTAGTATACTAGTTTAGTAAACATTCTCCCCTGGATTCTATATATCGCGCCTATTGTTCCACGCCAAAATCCAAGCGCATTCTATAACAATGAACATAACTTAATTGGCTTAACAAGCTAAACAGCATTGATAACAACACTTAATCAGCAATAATGAGCTCTAATTGGCAATAATTAGAATTTACACGCACAACTCGCTAAGCATATTCTGTAATGAACTGCGCCTAAATTCTCATGCACGCAGTTCAAAAGCGGGGAAATGGGCATTTAATGGGCATTCTAAAATTTACATGTGTAGTTATAGAATATGGCCCAGTGCGTGTAAATCTACGTGCAGGGATTTATGCTATGTTTTCTTGGTGTAAATGGAGGCACATAGTTTTAGGCGCTGGGATATCAACTAAGCATATTCTATATACCATGCACAAATCTAGGCACCGCTTATAGAATACACTTAGTCGGAAATGTTTACTGCGTGGATTTCTTACTTGCTTTATATAGAATCTGGCCCTTTCTGTCTAACTTTGGGCACGAGCATATATGCCTGCCAGAGGCTGGTGTAAATGCTTACGCCCAACCAATGGCAGTTAGGTATGCAAATGCAGGAATTCTGTAATACCACTTCTAAATTCTGAGAATGCCCGTAACACACCCATGCCCTTCCTTTGGCCACTCCACCTTTGGAGTTACGTGCTGTGAAAATTAGGCAGATCTGTGCATAACTCCTAATTACTGCCAATTAAGTTCTTGTTAATTATTGATTGTTAGTGTAGGTTCTCTTCTACACTAGAGAGTTGCACGGGGACAGAAATCTTACCCATCCCCGCCCGTCCCTGCTGGAATCTTACCCGTCCCCACCCATCCCCACTGGAATCTTACCCGTCCCCACCCATCCCCGCAAAAATTTAAACCATCCCAACCCGTCCCCACCCATCCCCGCAAGAATTTAACCCATCCCCACCCATCCCCGTAAGAATTTAATAGTACATAAAAGAAAGTTCCAGTCAGCTCCCTCAGTCTCTCTCTGGATTTGAGCCACAGCACTGTAGGCAAGGAAGGAACGGAAGTTGGAACTTGGAACACTCTGGTGTGCACATGTAAGATTTGTCTCTGATTCACTGGCAGTGTGTGCTGAGAGGTCGCCACATGCACGCGCCAGTAGGTCAGGTGACATCTGATTCTCGTGCCTGTGTCAGAGCTGAGGTCTGTGCACCAGCCTGGGAGCAAAGAGGATTAATAGTAACATAGTAAGTGACAGCAAATAGACCTGAACGGTCCATCCACTCTGCCCAATAGTCACACTCATGATCAATTCATCATTAAATCAATGAGTGTGATATTATATACTTGATTATGGTCTTTCGTGTTTCTGGAACAAAGACCACAGAAGTCTATCTGGCCCCATCCTTATGTTCCAACTGTGGAGTTGCCATCGAAGCCCACTCCAGCCTATTCATGTTCTCATTTGTGGGACACAGACCGTAAAAGTCTGTCCAGCACTGTCCTCATGTTCCAGCCACTGAAGTTGCTGTCTAAGCCCTTTCCAGCCCATCCTACACCAGATTGCCATGTATGAGACACAGACCATACAAGTCTGCCCGGTATCAGCCCTAGTTCATCACAGCCAGAGTCGCCATCTAAGCGTCACTTGACACATCCACACACATGCAGCCATTTAAGGTTAGCATGCCTTTTTGAATTCCATCATCATTTGTGACTCTACCACCTCCTTAATGGAAGACTTTCCACATTTATGCTGTTAAAGCAAGGAAGAAGAGGAGGAGGAGGAGGAGAAGACAGCACTCAAATAAATTGGCATTCGGTAGATGAGAGGCTGGTGCAGGTGCAGCTTACACTTCCACGGGAAGCTCACAGAACTGGTTCCATCCCCGCGGGAACCCCGCAGGAACTGCCTCCGTCCCCGCGGGAACCCCGCAGGAACCCCGCAGGAACTGCCTCCGTCCCCGCGGGAACCCCGCAGGAACCCCGCAGGAACCCCGCAGGAACTGCCTCCGTCCCTGCGGGAATCCCGCGGGTTCCGCGGGATTCCCGCGGGGACGGAAGCCGTGCAGCTCTCTATTCTACACCCACATCTGAAAGTCAACCCAATTATCTTCCCAGATGATGTAAAAACACAGGCAACCGAATCTTTGCGAAGGTTGTACCAAAATCAGATCAAAATGGAAGGCTTGAGTCCATCAGCATCCACAGTCCCAGAAAGCATCACATCTGTGGAAGAGCCCCCTTCAAAAGAATGAAAATGGATGTTAGCAGTTTTCTGAGCGACTTTTATGGAACAGTGCCTCCTATGAAGGCTATTATTAATGAACTAGTGCAACCAAGCCTGTTTCATTAAAAATGAAACGGGCCCTAGGAAGGCTCTAGCCTAAGTCATTTCTCCTCTCTCCCTTGTCCTCTCCTCAGTGTCCCGCGATTCTTCCCTCCCCTCCCATTCTCCCCTCCATGTCCCGCAATTCTTCCCTCCCCTCCATGTGCAGCGATTCTCCTCTGCCCTGCCGTCCCCTCCGTGTGCAGTGATTCTCCCCTCGCCTCCCATCCCCTCCATGTCCAGCGATTGTCCTCTGCCCTGGCCTCCCCTCCGTTGGGATCGCGTCCCCTCCAGCGTTCCGTTGCCTTCACTTGCTTGCGTTCGTAACATCCTGACGTCAGCTCGCCTCCAGCATTCCCTTCCTTCTCACTGTTCTGCCCTCCTCTGACGTTATTTCATCTTTACACGAGGGCGGGACAGTGAGAGGGAAGGGAACGCTGGAGGCTTGCTGACGTCAGGATGTTATGAACCCAGACAGCCAGACAGCCATAGAACATTGAGGTACAAATTATTATATTAGATTGGACAGTTATTTATGCTTGAGTGATGCAGACGATGATGTTTTGATTTTTTTTTTAAACAAGCAAAAGTGCTTGCCAAAACAGGCAAAATTTGCATGGAGGATCCTATTCATTCTTGCTACCAGCACGTCTTGTGAGAGGATATTTTCTGTTGTGGGAAGGACTGTGGAAGACAGGAGAGATAGACTGAATCCTGAGATTGTTGATAACCTATTATTCATCCATAGATTTCAAAAATCATGTCAGTACTTCATAGAGCATATTTCTCCCACGTTAGGGCACACGGAGCATGGTAGATTAGGGTTCCTTGGGGTAGTAGAAGTCAGATATTGTTGGGGTTGGAAGGGTGGATGATGGCCAGGGGGGTATTTCAGTTGCCTGTTATTATTATTGTTTTCTATTTGTGATTTATAAACCACAGTTGTACTGAATATTGTTCCTTTTTATACTCATAAGTGCTTGAGGCTTGTGTAGATGGAGACAAGGCGGGGACGAGGACAGAGCCGTGGAGTCAGGGTGGGGATGAGGACAGAGCTCACGGGGACGGGGCAAGAATGAGGATAAACTTTGTCCCCGTGTCATTCTCTGTTTTAGAAGTTAGTGTTGTAATATTAGATTTGCTGTAGGTGTTGATTGACTTTTTTTGTAGAGGATTGTATTTTACAGGTAGATCAGCCACTTAAAACAGCCACGCTGTTCCCTGGTACTGAGAGAGCTTATGTTGCTGTTACTGAAATGACACTAAAATCAGATATTTTTTTTTGTATGGTAAGATTTATAGGGAAATGAGAGCTGTTGATGTTTTAACAGTTCCCTACATTGATATAGTCAAGAATTCTAAAACATCTGTCTCACCATATATATGGTGATTCCCATCTGTGTTACCCTCCCTGTTGCTACCTACTATATAAACAGCTCTGTTGGATAATGCAAAATCCTCCCCCCCCCCCCCCCCCCCCCACCACCACCACCACCTTGGAGAAATCCCTCTCTATGCCCATAGTGGAACTCTATCTGTTCTACTGTGGTTTGCTGCTACTACTGTGAGGGTGAAAACTGTTGGCCTAGAACCTCATTGGGTTGTTGTTTTACCTATATATATTTATTTATTTGTTACATTTGTATCCCACATTTTCCCACCTTTTTGCAGGCTCAATGTGGCTTACATAGTACCGTAAACGACATTAGCCGATTCCGGTATGAACAAATACAAGGTATGAACAGTTATAAGGTGATATTGAAGTACATGTATGGTAAAGACCATTGAGGGGAACTTACAGAGGGAGAGGAAGGATTAAGATATGTCCAGTTACGGTCTTTGGTTACATTATGTTGCTGGTATCCATGTTTTTTATGTTGGGTCGGTGGGGTATGCTTTTCTGAACAGATCTGTTTTTAGTGCTTTCCGGAAATTTAGGTGGTCGAGCGTAGTTTTTACTGCTTTTGGTAGTCCGTTCCATAGTTGTGCACTTAAGTAGGAAAAGCTGGATGCATAAGTGGATTTGTATTTGACTCCTTTGCTGCTTGGGTAATGGAGGTTTAGGTATGATCGTGCTGATTTATTAACCTCACTGGATAAAGAGGATGAAAAACAGGTTTGGGGACTGACTCCCTCTTGTCTGTGGCTTTCCTAATATTACTGCTGCTTTTTTAAAACTATTTATTTATAGCTTTATAGTATATTGTCCAACATGTTTTTGAGTATCTCCAAATGTGAGGTTTTATAGACATCCCACCCAAGTGCGTTACTAATAATTGCTAAGATTCAACAATGTCCAAGTGCATTAAAAGAAACAATAACCTCATTGGGGGTGATTTGGGACTCACCACATTCATTCTCTCCCTATTCTCAAAAATAGTTTGTAGCACTTTTTTTTTAACTTATGAAAATTCATTCACTGAAGAAATTTCTGGATTCAAAATCAAGTAAACTTCTGTTACATTCTTTAGTTATTAGAACAATTGATTATTGTAATTCTCTATTAGTAGGATGACCACAATATCAGATAAAATGACTGCAACTAATTCAATAGCAAACCTTTGATCATGTTACACCTGTTCTGCAAGAACAGCATTGGTTTCCCACTGTCACGCGGTTAAAATATAAGATCTTGATTCTGGTTCATCAAGCTTACTACAAGGTATCCCAGTTTATCATCATTCTCTTTGCTATATCAACTAGTTCATGCTCTGAGGTCGCCAGACACTAATCAATTATAGTTATTTCATCGCATAAGGAAATCCGGCTTGATTCATCCTGACATACAGCATTTAGCTGCGTTGCCTCCAACATTGGAATTCTCTCCCGACCGATGTTAGACGGGAACCCTCTTACCAGAAATCCAAAAAAAGGACCGAAAACATGACTATTCAAGCAATCTTTTAACATTTAGGGTTTTTTTTAAATCTTAGAATTATGTAACTTCTTAACTTATTATACTGGATCACTCCTTTTGTTTTTTGGCCTACCTGAGTTTTGGAAATTTATTGTTGTACAATTTCACTCCCACTCCTTTTGTTTTTACGTTTTTTCCCCCGATATTCAGCAAGCGGCGGACAGTGCTATTTTCTCCGCTGCCAGTGTTAAAAACCAGAAATTCAATGCCGGTGTAACAGGCCACATTAACCCCCTGCCCAGACTATACCCAGGGTTAAAGTGGCCTAGGCCAGAGTATACCCCGGGGTTAAAGTGGCCTAGGCCAGAATATACCCCTCCAGGGCAGAATAGAATATACCCCTCCAGGGCAGAATACACCAGAATATACCCCCTGGGGTTTACTCTGGCCTAGGCCAGAATATACCCCTCCAGGGCAGAATAGAATATACCCCTCCAGGGCAGAATACACTATATGCCCAGGGGGATAAAGTGGCCTAGGCCAGAATATACCCCCCCCCCCCCCCCGCCCAGGGAAGAATGTACCCATTTTTGCCTTGGGGTATATCCTGCCCTAGGGGGTACAGCCTAGGCCAATTTATACCTAGTAACATAATGTTTAATTAATTTGACAGTTCATAATATAATAAAAGTCATAACATCCTGAAACTTCATCTTCTAAGACTAGGAGCATCTCACTTTAATATAAACGTTCAAAGTTAAACACTGATAACAACATTAAAATGACCCCCCCCCCCCCCCCCCCCCAGGGAAGAATATACCCATTTTTGCCTTGGGGTATATCCTGCCCTAGGTCCTGAAACTTCATCTTCTAAGACTAGGAGCTCCTCACTTTAATATAAATGTTCAAAGTTAAACACTGACAACTACATCAAAATGATCATGCTTGTTTTCAAGATAAAGTGCGTGTTCTGTTGTTGACTGCAGATTGAAACTTGCGGGATAGGTCAACCAATCCATGGAGTCACCAACGTTTGTGTGGATGACAATGTCACAACTCAGCAGATTTGCTGTGGCCATGATCTCTGCATCAGTTGCCCATACTCCATCACGGGAGATGCCAGAGATGTTCACATATTCATTCACCTTTTGGTTCAAGTAGTCCTGTAGTTTTCTTCTTAAGTCATTTTTCATGTGGTGGATGACTTTCTTTCTGAGCAGGGAGTGGTTGTCCTCTGTTCCTGTCAGAAAGTAGCTGATGGCCCGGAAGTAGCAGTTGCCATCACCTTTGGTTTTATATGTACGCCGTGGTTGTCCAAGGTCCCTTGTGCATCCACAATACACAACCTTACCAAATGTAAGGCCAAGAGTTGTGCTAAGATACTTTCTTTCTGAACTTGGTAGTGGGTTGAAAGTCTTGGTTTGCTCATGTTTCTGTGCAGCAGAGTCACTGAGACAATCATCAGAGGACTGAGGTGGTGGAGTAGTCTCTTCATCCTGGTAAATCTTAAGGTTGCTGGCATGGTAGGTGTTCTTCAGCATCTTGCCAGTCTTATTGTTCTTAAGTTTTACTTGTCCCTTTTTCAAGGATTCCACAACAAAGTAGGGTCCAATCCAGCGTGGTTCCATCTTTGAACCCATGTGATGAATACGTTGCTTATTCTTGATGTAAATGATGGTTCCAGCAGTGATTTCTTTTTGGCTGTTGTGTCGATGGTCAAAGGCACGCTTCTGGTGTTCCTGGGCAGAGTGAATGTTGGTACTGACAGTTGAGCAGAGCTTTTTATGAATGGTTGTCAGTGTATTTAGCACATCAGGGTTGGCATCATCTGAAAGGGGCATGGTGTCCATAGTGTCATATTCTGAGGGATTGAGGTCCATAGGAAGCTTGGCCTTCCGTCCATACATGACCTCAAATGGAGTGCACTTGGTTGAGGCATGCACAGATGTGCAATAGGATGAACTGGTCCCAGTTGTTTCCTTGTTCATTGACAAGCTTACTGAGAGATTCCTTGAGTGTTCGATTGTCACGTTCCCGCTGGCCATTTGTTTGTGAGTGGTAAGCAGATGAAATGCGGTGATCTGTTTGAAAATGCTCCATCAGGTTGTCGATAATCGAGTTCACAAACTCTCGTTCCTGGTCACTTATGACAGTGTCCATACAGCCAAGGCGGCAAATAATGGAGTACAAAAATTTTGCTACTGACTTGGCACTCTTATCTGGAACAGCTGTAGCTTCAGTCCACTTTGAGAAATGATCAGTGGCAGCAACGATATATTTGTTGCCATTCGATGTTTCCTGAAGAGGACCCATCATATCAATCCCGACTAAGCTCCATACTTTTCCAGGCACTGGTATACTGTTGAGTGGTGGAGCCTCCTTGCTGATTTTGGGATTTGTAACAAAACATTTTTGACAGGCTTTGACATGTTGGTGAATGTCGTTCTTCATTCTCTTCCAGTAATAACGGACAGAGATTTTGGCTAATGTTTTATCTCTGCCAAAATGGCCACCAGAAATTGGGTTGTCATGACAGGCCTTAAGGATATTTGGCAGTTGTCTTTTAGTTAGAACCTCCTTTTCCCCATGGAAAAGAATCCCTCTGTCTGCTCGATATGGCTTAGCTGTTTGTCTGAACTGGGTCTTGGCATTTAGACGTTTCTCTGGAGGTAGATCGTAGATCCACAGGGGGTACTTTTGTGGTGCTGCAGTGTAGAATGTCAAATGTTGGTTATACAGTTGGTCTTCCATGGTTGTCAACAATGGTAAAGAGTTTGGTGTTAGAAGAAGCAGCTGTGTGTATGAGGATGATAAAAAAAGATCTGCACTTTTCAACCAATTAGAGACAGGGTGAGAAAACCAGGGAAGTGACAACAGAGGAAGCAGCTTCTCAACCAATCAGAGATAGGCTGAGAAAGTGTTAGAGGAAGCAACCAATCAGAGACAGGCTGAGAAAGTGTTAGAGGAAGCAGCACAGATGGTATATTCTGGCCTGGAGGGGTATATTCTGGCCTAGGCTACTTTTATTATATTATGAACAGTCAAATTTGTTGAACATTATGTTACAATTGCATTATATTGTTTTAGAGGGAGTATGAATTGGCCTAGCCCCCAATTTATATTCCCGGGGTATAATCTGGCCGGAGGGGGTATAAAGTGGCCTAGGCCAGAGTATACCCCGGGGTGAAACTGGTCTAGGCTAGAATATACCCGGGGTATACTCTGGCCTAGGCCACTTTAACCCCGGGTATAGTCTGGGCGGGGGGTATACTCTGGCCTGTTACACCGGGCCCTGTCCAGGCTTTTTGGCGTTGAATTTCCATATTTTTAAAGCCAGAGAGCGCATGACCAGTTAAATTAATATTCAGACTTAACCAGCCATGGGTTAGTGGATAAAGATTGGACAGTTATTTATGCAGTCTTATTTATCTGCTAAAACTGGCCAGTTAAGTTTGAATATTAGGAAGTAACCGGACTTAGCCCCTGGAATGCCTCCGACATAGCCTGCTTGAAGTTCGGACTTAACGAGTCATTTTCAGTGGCACTTCCAGTTAAGTACCACTGAAAATCACTGGGTAGCCTTAAACAAATGAGTTAGCCAACTGGCTGCTGTTCCCAGGTAGTTAACTCGCTTTGAATATCGACCAGTTTGTCTTTGTTGAGTATTATTGTTTTATTATTTTCTGGTCAACTATACTCTTTTATTGCAAACTGCCTTGATATTCATTTGGAAGGTGATATAATAAATAAATAAAAATATTCTTATCTAAGTAAAGCTATAATAAATGTCACTAGAAAAAAAAGTGCAAAAAAACCACAAGAAAATATTTAAACCCCAAATGAAAAATCCACCATAAATAGAGACAGAGAAGTCCCAATGCTCAGGATGTGGGAGAAAGCTCAAAGAAAATAAAATAAAAGACAGCTTGAATAACACCTACAGTGAATTAGAAGAATGTATTAATCCTCCAGTACTGAGGCTGTCACAAAACCAGAAAGTAGAGCAGCCCTTGAACCATTTTATTACTTATAAAAGAGTCAACTGAAATTTGACAATCCATGACATTTTAGGAAATGCACAGCAGCAATTTGTAGCACTCTAGCTCACATCAGAAGAAATTGTTTCCTTGTCTTTGCTGTAGCTTCATCAGGAAAAATTATAACTTTAATATTAACAAACACTTCCTCTTTCTGTGTAAAATAAATCCTCAAAATCCAATTTCTATCTGGCTCCAATATAAAGTTCACAATCAGCTGTTGCAGAGATAGGTTGGAAATCTCCAGAACTTTCTAAAAAGGAACCTCTAGATGGTACTTCAGATAATTTATGCTGCTCCCCGGATTTAGATTCTGACTTTGGTGAAAGGAGATAAAGGGTTTCTAATGGATAGATATTTAAACTATAGCTGTTGTTCAATCAAAATTTTTGATTGCAATTAATCACAATTTTAATTGCAATCCTCATATGTACAACAACACAGTTAAACAGATAGTGGAAATGCTGGTATTCTGGTCATTTACAGTTTGTGCATTCTTGATGCCTCTATATAATGAGGGTGCCAACACAGTGATTTACTCAGGGTCACAGATAATGTCAGTAGATTTCACCCCTGATTTCCCTGTTTCTCAGCCTGCTGCTTTAACCAGTAGGCTACTCCATAAGATAAGCAGTACATCATGGCACAATAATATAGTTATTATGCAGAAAGAACAACTAAAGTATGGAGTCAAAATATGTAACACTTGCATTTTCTCTTTATTATCCACTGCGGTATGAACCACTCCAAATGACAGAAACAGTCAGTCTATTCTAGCTTAAAATGTTACTGAATGCATTTAAGAAATGCTGTATTATGTTATTGTAGCAATTACATTTCTAAAATTATGCAAATGCAATCACATTTCCAAGTGATGGGATCTAAAACATCACATGATAAATGTGAACCATTACAATGGCTCTGATTCTTAAGTGGGAATTAAATCCTGCAAGACCTGAAAGATTATTCTGAGCAAGTAAAATAAACACTGAATGACTGTGAATTATTCTTTTTATGATTATCACAGGACTACCCTATTGAAAAGGGCATATAAAGTGTAAAGCAGTATATTCTCATTGAATTACCGCTATGCTGTCATGTTAATCATACATTTTAGAATCTGACTGCAGCATTTTAGAATTTTGGTCGCCTCTAAAATGCACAGATCATTGAGGAAGAAGGGCTGGCTTTCAAATTTGGAGGGGAAAAGAAAAAAAAACCCAAGAGATTTAAAAAAAAGCTCTTTATTTTTTAGTAGTGTACTTTGGGTAATTTCCTTATGCACAAAACAGGAAAAAGTACTATATGCTCTCCCTGTGAACCCTGGAGGCCAATATTCTGTAGTGCTGTTGAGAATCTGGTCAGACCACTCCAGCACTACCTGTACAGTGCCAGGGTAGTCCTGGGACGGAGTCTGAGTGGAGCTGAGACTTACCTAGATAGCGGTAATATTCAGTGCACTAACTGGTTAATATATAGCCAGCAGCGGTCAGTGTCTTTTTTAAATGCTGACAGTCGTGGCATGAATTAGGCCACAATATTCAGTGCCGGCACCTACAATGTGCAGGTAGCAGAATGAATATCTGGGCCCTGGTTGGCTTCTGCCCACAACCACAATGCATGTGGGCAGGTGTGATATTCAGCTCACTACCTAATTAGCTAACTGGGTAGTGAGCTGAATATCAGATAGTTAAAACTGCTGTACAAAAACACGCAGCACTCTCTTCCAAACCCCCTCTGCCCCTCACACACAAGACCAGCTCCTCTCCAAGATAGACTGCCCCTCCTAAACCTCCCAACATTAAATGTGCCCCCTCCTGAACCCCTCAACACAAGCAGCCCCTCTCCCGACCCCCCCCCCCCCCATCAATACAAGTAGCACTACTTCCCGGCCTCCCACCAACACAAGACGAACCACCTCCCAAACCCCCACCAACACAAGCGAACCCCTCACCAATACAAGAAGCACTCCCACCCAAGATTAGTCACCCCTCCCTCCTCTGAGGTCCCTACTGGCCAACCTGAAAACCTACCTGGTGGTCTAGGGATAGTGTAGGCAGGAGCAATGCCCAGTCACTCCTGCCCTTGCAGTATTGGGTTTCAAAAATGGTGACCTCTAGGTACGCACTAAAGTGGCACACGTAGGTGCATGCATTTATACCTGCTACTGACTTGTAAGTGGGCACACCTAAATGTAAACATGTAGATGTCAATTTACACTAGTATTCTTTAACAGAATCTTGGTACCGTTGTAGAATGAGTGCTTAGCGCTGTGCTGCTCTAGGCAAAGTATAGTGTAGCTAAACAGCCAGCTAAACCATCCAGAAGACTTACAATTTTTAAACAAATCTTCTTTACTATAGCACTCATAATAAACAAAGAAAATCCAACTTACAGTTCAGTTGCTTAGAAGAGAATTGTTGCCTTCTGCACATAGCGTAGAGTCTGTATCTAGCCACCCCAGAGGCAAGGAAATGGCCAGAACCTCAGCCCAGCTGAGAGGAAAAGCTGTAGCACTCAAAGGAGAATAAGGGGGAGAAACTCAGGGATAATAAATGGGGAATTGTAGGAGTATTTCCCTGTGTGTCTCACCTTGCTGGTCTTGGCCTGTATAATCCTATGACATCAAAATGGAGGCTGTAAACTCTGACCTGCATAACAGTGATTTAGCTAATTCAGCTTGTGGAAAATTACAGCAGAAGCTCAAAACCAAGGACATTCTGTGGGCAAACCAGGCCCCCCCTTATCTCCCCGAGAAGCTGAAGGCTCCAGCAAGGTGGGTGAGAAACAGAAAATGCATACCAAAATGCATACCAAAATGCAAATGCAAACGGACCCTTCTTGCCATGCAGTGAGCCGAGGAAGATCCAGATTGGCCCCGGCTGGTCACCTGGGTATCAGGGACTCAGGAGAGCGGGAACAAGGAGAAATCAGTTATTCGGAAACCTTGGAAGAAGGTGGAGGTGGGAAGAAGACCAGTGAGACCTAATAAGGTCCTCACTTGATGAAGTGTGTATCTGGAGGAATATTCTATATATGGACTCAAAGTTGGGTGAACAATTTTGGATGCGCTTCCGAGATGCACAGGCTAATAAATTACATAATGAGCTCTGGACAATCAATAATTGGGTGCTAATAATCAATTATTGAAGTAAATTGGTGCTATTCTATATGGCATGATGCCTATCTCCCATGGTGTATATCTAAAAAGGAGGCATGGCAACGGGCATGTTTGGGGCGTTCTATGGTAGTGCACTACCGTTTTTCCTGTGCACTAAGGCCCTTTTTATCACAGCAGGTAAAAAGTCACTACAAAAATGGCCATGAAATAAGATAACTCTTACTGCCTGGCCATGCGGTGGGAAGCATTTACTGCCACCCATTGAGGTGGTGGTAATAGTTCCCATGGTAACCCAGTGATAATGCCCGATTACCGCTGGGTTAGCTCTGTCCTATAAAAAGTTTTTTTTTTTAATTGAAGAGCCGGAAATGGCATGCGCTCAAGTCAGAACTACCGCCAGTGGCCGCATTGGGCCAGCAGTAGTTCCAGGATAGCATACGGTAAGCCCATGTTGGGCTTACTGATGCTTTGTAAAAAGGCCCCTAGGTGTCTTACACTTGTAAGTGTACACTTATCCATGAAAATGCTAGTATTCTGTCATTTTACACTTGCAAGCGAAATATAAATGTAGGAACCCTTATATGCACGTGTTGCATATTCGATTTTGGAGAATGGAACACACAACATTATAGGATCATTGAGTCAAAAATGAGACTTATTAGTACATAAGTACATAAGTGTTGCCATACTGGGACAGACTGAAGATCCAACAAGCCCAGTATCCTGTTTCCTACAGTGGCCAATCCAGGTCACAAGTACCTGGCAAGATCCCAAAACAGTACAATGCAATAGACTTCCTGGACCTATATGTCTAGCTCCATCTCTACCTGTTTTCAAATCTATGCTGAAAACCCACCTTTTCACTGCTGCTTTTAGCTCCTAGCCACAATTGCCCTCCCCTTGTCCTTTCCTCCCTTCTCACCCATTACTTCCCTCACCCGTAACTGTCTTGTTTGTCTGTATTACTTAGATTGTAAGCTCTTTTGAGCAGGGACTGTCTCTTCGTATCAGGTGTTCAGTACTGCATGCGTCTGGTAGCGCTATACAAATGCTAATAATAATAATGCTTATGCCAGAAATAAGCAGTGGTTTTTCCCAAGTCCATTTTAATAATGGCTTATGGACTTTTCCTTTAGGAAGCTATCCAAACCTTTTTAAAACCCCACTAAGCTAACTGCTTTTACCACATTCTCTGACAATGAATTCCAGAGGTTAATTACACGTTGAGTGAAGAAATATTTTCTACGATTCATTTTAAATTTACTACTTTGTAGCTTCATTGTGTGCCCCCTAATCCTAGTATTTTTGGAAAGAGTAAGCAAGAAATTCACATTTACCCATTCCACTCCACTCAATATTTTACAGACCTCTATCATATTTCCTCTCAGATGTCTTTCCTCCAAGATGAAGAGCCAAAGCCATTTCAGCATTTGCTCATAAGGAAGTCATCCCATCCCATTTATCATTTTTGTCTCCTTTTTCTGTACCTTTTCTAATTCCACTACATCTTTTTTGAGATGCGGTGACCAAAATTACATACAGTATTCAAGATGTGGTCACACCATGGAGTGATATAAAGGCATTATAGCATCTTCATTTTTATTTTCCATTCCTTTCCTAATAATACCTAAAATTCTATTTGCTTTCTTTGCTTCCACAACACAATGAGCAGAGGGTTTCAAAGTATCGTCAACGCTGACTCCTAGATCCTTTCCCTGGTCGGTGACTCCTAACATGGAACCTTGCATCACATAGCTATAGTTTGGGTTCCTCTTTCCCACATGCATCTCTTTGCACTTCTTCACATTAAACATCACCTGCCATTTAGATGCCCAGTCTCGTAAGGTCGTCTTGCAGTTTTTCACAATCCTCTTACAATTTAACAACTTTGAATAATTTGTGTTATCGGCAAATTTAATTACCTCACTAGGTATTCCCATATCTAGATCATTTATAAATATGTTAAAAAACAGCTGTTCCAGCACAGACCCCTGGGGAACCCCACTATCTATACTTCTCCATTGAGAATACTGATCATTTAACCCTACTCTCTGTTTTCTATCCTTTAACCAGTTTTTAATCCACAATAGAACACTACCTCCTAGCCCATTACTTTCCAATTTCCTCTGGAATCTTTCATGAGGTACGTTGTCAAATGCCTTTTGAAAATCCAGATACATAACATCGATTGGCTCACCTTTATCCACATGTTTGTTCACCCCTTCAAAGAAATGTAGTGGATTGGTGAGACAAGATTTCCCTTCACTAAATCCATGTTGACTCACATCTCATTAATCAATGCTTTTGAATATGCTCTGTAATTTTGTTCTTTATAATAGTCTCTACCATTTTGCCTATCACCAACATCAGGCTCACAAGTCTGTAATTTCCCGGATCACCTCCGGAACCCTTTTTAAAAATCGGCGTTACATTGGCCACCCTCCAGTCTTCCGGTACCATGCTTGATTTTAAGGATCAATAACATATTACTAACAATAATTCTTCGAGTTCATTTTTCAATTCTATCAGTACCCTGGGATGTATACCATCTGGTCCTGGCAATTTGCTACTCTTCAAATTGCTCCATTACATCTTCCAGGTTTACAGAGATTTGATATAGACATTTCAGACTGTTTGATATTCTTATTTACATCTTGCTCAGCATTTGACAGTGATAATATGCAATCTTGAAAATCTGTCTGCTTTTTATTTAAAGACTCCTGGTCTACTATGCTCTCTATTGCAACCTCGCTATCGGGATGCCGTATCTTCCCTAATTTGGTGATATCTTGAAAGATACCTTATTCTGAACCATGCATTTTTGAGCGACTATTGGCCTTCTCCCAGTTTCTAGTTTAAAAGCTGCTCTATCTCCTTTTTAAATGCCGATGCCAGCAGCCTGGTCCCACCCTGGTTAAGTTGGAGTCCATCCTTTTGGAATAGGCTCCCTGTTCTCCAGAATGTTGCCTAGTTCCTAACATATCTAAAACCCTCCTCCCTGCACCATCGTCTCATCCACACATTTAGACTCAAGAGCTCTGCCTGTCTCTTGGCCCTGCACGTGGAATGGGCAGCATTTCTGAAAATGCTACCCTGGAAGATCTGGATTTCAGCTTTCTACCTAAAAGCCTAAATTTGGCTTCCAGAACCTCCCTCTCACATTTTCCTATGTCATTAGTACCTACATTTACCAAGACAGCTGGCTCCTCCCCATCACTATCCAAAATCCTATACAGGTGACTCGTGAGGTCTGCCAGCCTTGCACAAGGCAGGCAAGTCACCAGGCGATCCTCAGGTCCACCAGCCACCCAATTATATACATGCCTAATAATCGAATCATCAACTACAACAGCCGTCCTAACCCTTCCTTCCTGGGCTGAAGTTCCTGGAGTCACATCCTCAGTATGAAAGGGTATTGCATACCCTGGTGGGCTGGTCCTGACTACAGGATTATTTCCAACTTCACCAGGGTGATGCTCTCCATTTAGATCTCCCTCCTCCAAGGCAGCACAGGGCTGCCAGACTGGAGGTGGGACTTCTCTACAACGTACCTGTAGGCCTACTCTATGTATCTCTTTGTCTCCCTCAGCTCCTCCAAGTCTGAAACTCTAGCCTCAAGAGAACAGACTCGTTCTCTGAGAGTTAGGAGCTCTTTGCATTGAGCACACACATTTAACCTCTCACCAACTGGGAAATAATCATACATATGACACAGAGTGCAAAATACTGGATAGCACCCCTCTCGCTGCTGGACTACTGACTCCATCTTAGTGTTTTTGAGTTTTTCAATAATTTAAAACTTGCTACAGTACTAGAGATATTAGATGACTATAAAGAGCCTTAAGATTATATGGTATAATGTGTAATTTACTTAGTGCTTGCTTCCCAAGATGTAATTAAAACTCTAATGAAAAACTCCTCTTGTTATCCTAATTAGAATAATGACTTTAAATGAAGAGTTGTGCTAGGGGTGGGTGGGAAATGGGGAGGGGTGGGAATGAAGTCTGAACTAAGTCCTGCTATGCCTGGCTGTCCGTTAATGTTTTGGTACAAAGTTCAAGTTTTAAAACTAGAGGGAAAAGGGTATAGAGACTAGTTGCTAAAGTTTGCTTTTTCTTTTTTCTTTTTTAATTCTGCAATAATGTTCACTTACCAGAGAAATGTCCTCTTCTCTTAGAATTTCTCAGAAAGTTAAGTGAGATCTTTCCTCTCTATATAGTTTTGATTCTAAGGGAACTGCTTCAAACCAACCCTTTGAAGCTAACTCAGTATCAGATTTCCCTCAGTAACCTTTGCAAATATTCTACTTCCTCACACCTTAATCAACCTCTAATTCATGTCAGTAGCAGTGCTACCTCTCCAGCAGCCAAAGAACTTCAAACAGGATAGTAGCAAGGCTCAGATTCTGTCCTAAAAGACAGTTATTTTCTGTTCTTTGGCTGTTAAGTTTCTACCTCTAGAAAAAGGTTCAGTTTAAAACTATGGAAAAAGGGTTGAACCATGGAAACTAGTTAATAATGCATGCTTTTTTTTTTTTTTATTTCCCTAAGACTGTACTAAGTCTTGCTGTGCCTGTTACAGGCTATCTGTTAATGCTGTGGTACAAATTTCAAGTTTTAAAACTAGGAGGGGAAATGGTATTGAAACTAGTTGATAAAGTTTGCTTTTTCTTTTTTTTTTATTCTGCCTATCAATAACCTGCACTGCAGTTCCTCCTTTAAACCCCAATCTTTAAGTTCCCAAAGCACAGAACAAAATAATGTCCTTTTCTCTCGGAACTTCTCTGGTGCAGCATACTGCTATATATTATCCCATGACCTAGTATGGTTGGTTTCTTCACTTAGAACACCCAGAAAAAAACTACTACAATAGAAATATAAGAAAATATCAGAGAGTGCCCCTCGTAGTAACATACAATCCAGAGCTGAGACAAATCATAAAAGATCTACAGGCACTACTACAGCAGATTGTATTACTGAAAGAAATATTCCCAGGTCCATCACTGTTGGCCTTCCGACAACTACTAAATCTAAAGCAAAAATCTGCGAGCTCCAAATAGAAGCTCAAAAAGAAGAGAATGTCACAATATATCAGAACATACCACAGGATCCAACAGTTACCCACAAGGGGAAAGAAAAAACATTCATTCTGTACCATAAATGTTGTATCTATTGTTCAATGCAGGGAATGTGAAGAAGGGTGCTATGATGGGGAGACAGGTCAGATTAAATAACTGCAATTTATACAGAATACAGTGGTACGGCTGATATATTCAGCCTGTAGGTTTCATTCAGCTACTCTGCTCTTAAAAGAATTGCATCTGTGGATGCCAGGGTGCAGTTTAAACTCTGCACTATTACTTTCAAAATTATAAATAGTGATGCTCCATGGTATTTTAATGGTTGGATTATATTTCTGCAAAGGAGCCTTGTTTATAGAACTCAAAATCAGATGTTGTTAGCTTTTCCTTCAGCAAGGCAGATTAAATTGCAGATTTTTTGACTCTTTGACCTATCAAATTGTTTCAGTACAGAATTCACTGACTTTATATAATCGTTTACTCTCAAATTACTGGGAATTTTGGAAAGCACTTAAAACTCCTTATTTAACAAATATGTTTTATTCAAAAATAGATAATATTAGGTTTGGAAATTGTAAATCCTGGACTATTATTGCCAGTTTTTTGATGTATTGTAATCCGCATTGGGACAATTTGGTAATTGCAGAATAGAAGACTTTCGTAACATAACATAACATGCTAAAGATAGGAATTAACTCACACAGGCAGTGCACATCACATACCAGATAGCAAACCAAAATGACACCTCTGTGGGTGAACATTTTTCGGGACCAGAGAACTGGATCAATGATGTTACAGTTAGAAAACTAAGAATACATTGTAAAACAATCCAGGAATATAAGTCTTTTCAAGTTAAAACAAGTAACTTCAACAGCAACAGAGATCTGGGTTTCCAATCACATTATATACCACAAACTTATACTGCTTTGTCACCTTCTGATCACCTCTATCTCTCCCTCTGTTCTCCCTTTCCTCCCCATCCTACGTTTTTTCTTCAGACTGTCATTGGAATGTTTTCATGTTTCACTGATATTTTGTCATCTTTTGCTCAAAGTATCCTGACCTGAGGAAGAAGGTTCTGGCCTTCGAAAGCCAATCAAAAAATGTATTGTTAGTCCAACAAAAAGGTATCATCTTAATTTTGTCTTGTTGTTGTGTTATTTCTGTTTATTAACCTTCCTTCAACAGTCTATGTCCTAGAAATGCCAAACAGAGACAATGATCAAGTATTTTATATCACATCATTATTGGTTTAATCATGAATTAATAATGAGTGTGGCCATTCGGCAGACTGGATGCACCACTCAGGTCTTTATCTGCCGTCCTTTATTATGCTACTATGGGGCCCTTTTACAAAGGCGCAGGAGGTCCTATGCACGTACAGTACGGGCCAAATCGACACTACCACCTGGATAGAGCGTGAGCTAGGTGGTAATTCTGAATTTCTCGTGCAAAATCCCACAGTAGAAAATAATTTTGTATTTTCTATCACAGGCTGCTTACCCCATGGTAAACAGCAGTTGGCACACACTGCATGATTACTGCGCAGGTAGCGTGTGAGACCTTACCGCTAGGTCAATGGGTGGTGGTAAGGTCTCATACCGAAAATGCACGTGCACTGGTTTCAATTTTAGTGCATGTTCATTTTCCAGCCCATTAAAAAAAGGCCCATTTTCCTAGACAAGGTAAAAAATGGCCTGACACGCCCATAAGACGCACTCGCACTACCTTACTGCTGCTTAGTAAAAAGGCTCCTATGTTACTATCTTGTTTGGGTCATGGTCGTACTGCTCTTTCTGATGCCTCAGGTCACAGTTGCAGTCCCTGCTGATCCCACTCAGTTTCAAAGCAGCATTGCTCTTGGCTGCTCTTCTCACTCCTAAAGGCTGTAGCAGCAGCATCCTCCAAGCCTCTGCATGCAAATCCTGCTTCAAATTTTTAAATTCTGCAAGACAGGGAATTCTGTGCAAATTCTACATTGTGTAATTGTGCATATTGTCCCCAGCAGTAGCCTTCTCTCCCCCTCTTTCTACTTTTCCAGATCAACAGCTCCCCTGTCTCCAACCCTATGACTAAAAATATGCATGGGGTGGGGACAGAGAGGTCACAGCATGAATGTTTTTAGCCATATATCAATCAGGAGAATACTACTACTACTACTTAACATTTCTAGAGCGCTACTAGGGTTACGCAGCGCTGTACAAATTAAACAAAGAAGTACGGTCCCTGCTCAAAGGAGGTTACAATCTAAAGAACGAAATGTCAAGTTGGGGCAGTCTAGATTTCCTGGGTAGAGGTGTGGTGGTTAGGTGCCGAAGGCGACATAATTGTAACCGTATCACCTCTGATCTGGCGATAGCCTATCAGTACATTGTAAGCCACTTTGAGACTGCAAAACTGTGGGAAAAACGCGGGGTATAAATGTGCAAATAAATAAAAGTGCACCTACACCTGAGATTTGCAAAAATATACATATAAATTTATCATCATCTGTCTGCATAAAAAATAGTGCAAAGTACTTTGAGCCAGCTAATTTTGGAAACGTTAGACAAGGTAATATTGATAAAAGTGCTTGTATACATTGCAAATAATGAAGTTTAATCTGAATTGTCCCATTGGTGACTTTATTTTCTATCTGAAGAGGAAAGTTTATAGTAAGCAGAGTGTGAACCCTTACACAGAATACAGAAACACAGTCAATGCAAGAAAAGCAGAGATGGGAGTATTGTCTTTACGAGATACCATCTCCTAATATATACAATACATAATACATATATAGGCAGGTGATCATATAATCATTCATCACACATTTCACCAATTGACAGCCAAACTCCACATGTCTCATTCTTAATCTTTTTGCATTCTGTTTTTCATCCATCAAGGTCAGATAGTTACCTTACCTTGCAAAAGCAAAAGCTCAGTAACCAAACCTTATCATACAAACTTTCTCATAGCAGAGTATCTTGACCTAATTACATGGTTCTGGTAGACAGTACTGTATCCATAAGGAAAAGAAGAAAGATAGGAGCCGTTGTTAAAAACACAATTTCTAGGCATATCGATAAACAAGGTTTAATGAGGAAAGGCTGGCCTGGATTTAGAAATGGGAAATTATGCTTTATTAATCTATTAGAATTCTTTAAAGGGAATGTATGACACACAGTCAAGGCTTTTTATCTGAATTTACAAAGAGGCTCGTATGATATACAGGCCTTCACAGGCAGAAAAAGTGGACAGAGATTTAATCGAAGATATTTAAAATATAGCTAGGAAAAAAGAAGTACTACTAATAGGTGATTTTAATATGCCAGGTATTGATTGGGGTATCCCTTTTGTGGGGTCTTCTAGGAGTAGGGAGACCCTGGATTCTCTACAGAGAGAACTATTCCAGCAGATGGTAATGGAACCCACACGGGATGGAATCATACTCAATTTAGCACTTATGAATGGGGAGAGTGTTTCTGATGTTAAAGTGGGTGATCAACTGACATCCAGTGTTCACCAGATGGTGTGGTTCAATATTTAGACAGGTGTGGAGAGAGTTAATTCAAAAGTGAAGGTTCTAGTCTTCAAAACAAAACAAAAACCTCCTAGTGAGATAGGGGATTATATCAAAGAGTTGGAAGACATAGGAAAACAGTGGGTAAGACTGAAAGGAACTATTTTAAGGACAAACCTTTTTGTAAGGAAAGTAAGTTTAAGTAAGAGAAAAAGAAAGTTGTTTTGATTCTCAAAAGTAGTGCTGAAAAGCCTTCATAAACTACAAGATTTTGCAGAAAGAGGAAGGCAGGTGAAAATATCTGGAAAAACTAAGAGAAGCAGATAAAGTAGTCAGGAATGTAAAGAAGGAAAAATAGTCAATACGGTATAATGAAGAGACAAGATACTTTTTAAATAAGTTAGTGGTAGGAGGAAGTGCAAAAGTGGCATTGTGAGACTTAAGGGTGAAAGGGAGAAATAAGTAGAAGCTGATAATGATAAGGTGGAATTGCTTAACAAATATTTTTTTCTGTGCTCATGGATGAAGGGTCGGGAGTAGGACTGCAGAAAACAAACACAAATAGGAATGAACGTGTGGTAGATCCTGAATGATTTTCATAGGACTTTCAGAGAGCTGTGTTCATGAGGAACTAGCTAAACTAACGATAGACAAATCGATGAGGCTGGATGGCATACATCCAAGGAAAGTTCTAGCACCTCTGTTATCTTACCTTTTCAATGCTTTTTTGCAGGCACATATTATATTTAACAGCTGTCATCCTTTTCTTGCAGGAACATATTATGTGTTTGACAGCTGTCATCCCTTTTTGGCAGGTACATGCAATGTGTTTGACAGCTGTCATCCCTTTTTTGCAGGCATATTTAACATATTGAGAGCTGTCATCCCCTTTTTTACCTTCTTGCAGTAAAACTTCAATGTGTTGATAGCTGTCAACCCTTTTTTACAGGTACATTCAATGTGTTGACAGCTGTCATCCCTTTTTGGCAGATACATGCAATGTATTTGACGGTTCTCATCTCTTTTCTCCATGCAAATTTTATGTGTTTGACAGCTGTCATCCCTTTTTTGTAGGTACATTCAATGTGTGTACAGCTCTCATTCCTTTTTGGCAGGTACATACAATGTGTTTGACAGCTGTCATCTCTTTTCTCCATGCAATTTTTATGTGTTTGACAGCTGTCATCCCTTTTTTGTAGGTACATTCAATGTGTTTGGCAGCTGTCATCCCTTTTTTGCAGGCACATATTGTGTGTTTGACAGCTGTCGTCTCTTTTCTCCATGCAAATTTTATGTGTTTGACAGCTGTCATCCCTTTTTTGCAGGCACATATTATGTGTTTGACAGCTGTCATCCCTTTTTGGCAGGTACATGCCATTTGTTTGACAGCTGTCATCCCTTGTTTGTAAGCACATGCAATATAAGTACAGCTCTCTTCTCTTTCTTGGAGGCAACTTTTATGTGCTTGATAGCTGTCATTCCTTTATGTGTTTGACAGCTGTCGTCCTTTTTTTGTAGTTACATTCAAAGTGTTTGACAGCTGTCATCCCTTTTTTTCAGGTACATGCAATGTGTTTGACAGCTGTCATTCATTTTTTGCAGGTACATGCAATTTATTTGACAGCTGTCATCCCTTTTTTGCAGGCATATTTAACATATTGAGAGATGACAACCCCTTTTTTTTTTTACCTTCTTTCAGTAAAACTTCAATGTGTTGATAGCTGTCAACCCTTTTTTTATAGGTACATTCAATGTGTTGACAGCTGTCATCCCTTTTTGGCAGGCACATATTATGTGTTTGACAGCTCTCATTTATTTTCTCCATGCAAATTTTATGTGTTTGACAGCTGTCATCCCTTTTTTGTAGGTACATTCAATGTGTTTGACAGCTGTCATCCCTTTTTTTGCAGGCACAAATTATGTGTTTGACAGCTGTCATCCCTTTTTTGCAGGCACAAATTATGTGTTTGACAGCTGGTCATTCCTTTTTGGCAGGAACATGCAATGTGTTTGACAGCTGTCAACCCTTTTTTACAGGTACATTCAATGTATTAACAGCTGTCATCCCTTTTTGGCAGGTAAAAGCAATGTGTTTGACAGCTGTCACCTCTTCTCTCCATGTAAATGTATGTGTTTGCCAGCTGTCATCCCTTTTTGGCAGGTGCATGCCATTTGTTTGACATCTGTTATCCCTTTTTTGCAAGTACATGTAATGTGTTTGACAGCTGTCATCCCTTTTTTGTAAGTACATGCAATATAAGTACAGCTGTCTTCTCTTTCTTGGAGGCAACTTTTATGTGTTTGATAGCTGTCATCCCTTTATGTGTTTGACAGCTGTCGTCCTTTTTTTGTAGTTACATTCAAAGTGTTTGACAGCTGTCATCCCTTTTTTGCAGGTACATGCAATGTGTTTGACAGCTGTCATCCCTTTTTGGCAGGTTCATGCAATGTGTTTGACAGCTGTCATCTCTTTTCTCCATGCAAATTTTATGTGTTTGACAGCTGACATCCCTTTTTTGTAGGTACATTCAAAGTGTTTGACAGCTGTCATCCATTTTTTACAGGTACATGCATTGTGTTCACAGCTGTCAAACATTTTTTGCACGCACATTTTATGTTTTTTAACAGCTGTTATCCCTCTTTGGCAGGTACATGCAATGTGTTTGACAGCTGTCATCTCTTTTACTCATTAAAAGTTTTTACCCACTGCTACCAAAGGGCCGTTTTTATCAAAGCTTGGTAAAAGGACCCCCTAGTATTCACTCATTAGCAAATGCATTTAACTATAGACTTTCCTGTGTTTGGTTTGGGAAATCAGTGTGGGTTATTTCGTACTGCCACCTGCCATGTTCTCTGCAACTATATTTGTGCTTCATGTGCATATGCAGTGAGAAGAACACTGATTCATCCCTCCAAAGCAAAATATGAGCATTTTTATAGCATAGGACATAAGATGTTCGGTGAAGAATACTGAGAGCTTAGTTTTTAACCTGAAAGAGCAATGATCGTTTTTGAAAATGTGCAGTGAATTTAAGAGATCTTTAAGGGATGAGATATGAAAAAATAACAAAGAAACGGATGTAGAGCTGTGATATGGAAAGCAGCACTTTGCTATGACAGGCTTAGAGGATTACTATTCCTGCGGGGCCTGCATATAAAGCAGCATTTGGCTGAAAAGATAATAGCTTGAATATTTTCTTACCGGATCCTATCTTTCTCCCTGCACACACGGTAGATAAATGCACATACTAGTATAAAATCCTGTGTACACAAGAAGTTGAAAAGCTGTAATGAAAAGAAATCACATTTCTATTGACTCTGTATCTTCAAGTCTGTCTTTCTGCCTAACTCCTATAGTTTTACTCTTGCTTCCATTATTTTCTTCTAGTCTCTTTTCTTCCTTCTACAGTCTGTACACCTCTTTTTCTTTCAGTCATATCTGCCTCCCTCATGGGCCGATGACTAAAACTCTGGCTCAACAAAGAGAGGGTGCAAAGCACAAAACAAAGTCCAAGTAGCAAAAGAAAGCACTAAGACTTCAGAAAACAGGACAAGATTCCTTTAATCACACAACTTAGGAAACAATCTTCAAACAATAACCCGACACGGGCCCATGTTTCGGCACACAGCGCTTTCATCAGGGGTCACAAAAAGTGTAAGGACCGTGTGCAGTGGCAAAACTTGCTCCTCCGCATGGTGATCAGAATGAAAACGCTGTTCCTCAGTGTCGGGTCATTGTTTGAAGATTGTTTCCTAAGTTGTGTGATGAAAGAAATCTTGTCCCGTTTTCTGAAGGCTCTTGGTGCTTTCTTTTGCTACTTGTCCATTCTGAATAGTGCCATAAAAATACCATTGGAACTGCGCAGAACAAACCCTAAGGCTCAAAGCTAATGAGATGCAAATATAGCGTTGTGCATTAAGGAGTTCTGCGGGAGGATTATGCTTGGCACGTGTGCAAAAGAGTTCAGCGGTAAGCTCAACTCCTGAGTGCATGCACCTGGTAAAACCCGAATGTGAAATACACATTGGCATCTGTTTTCTGCAGCCTAAATATGAGCGTTTTTAATTTTTTTTTCTAGATGCTTATATTTAAATGCAAGTAACAGATGCCAAAGAGTGGTTTGGGTTTTTTTTAAGCCTGGCCACTTTAAATTTACAAGCAGGACAAGAACGCCAATGAATGTTTCACGCAATCAAAACCAGTAGATTTTGCAGAAAGAATCATGGGGAATCCTCTCTATCGACACTCTAATGCCTGTTCAGAACTGACATTATTTTTTTTACAGCAGTAAGGCACCTTTGTTTCGTTAACTCTTTTGTGATCATTAGAGAGGAATACAAAATGACCTCATTTAAATGAGCTTGACTACATTTGCATGTTATCTAAGATATGGCCTGGAGTGCTTGTTACTTGCACTGCTAGACAACTCTGATCATTCTGCGCTGGTAAATGCAGGCGCTAGTACAGTGCTAACGGCCTTTATTGTCCGCATTTAATTTGGTCATTGGCACCTCAGTATTCTCGTCTTCTGTTTCCAGCTCACAGGCTAACATCTTCCTTGCCTTTTTCATTATTCTTTGTTATCCAAGAGTTCCCTTTCATAATCCCCTTTCTTTCTTCTTCATAGCCCCTCCTTTCTTTCATCTGGAATCTTTCATACCCATCCTATCTGTTCTCAATCACTCTTTCAAATTCTTCTGTTTGCCTTCTTCTCATTGTCACCTCACAATCACTTCAACGTTCTTATTGGATTTGCATTGGCTGCAGAATGAGAGAGTACTATTTAATATTATGGATAAAACTAGTTTTCGTTGTTTGCTAGACTGACTTGTAATATTATAGACACCAAAATAGTGGGAGTTGGACTTTGGCTTCCACAGGACAAACAACAAGAACTCCAAAATGTATGAATAGAAAATTTATTGATAAAAAGTGGACTCAACACAGCACTGTGTTTCGGCTGTAAGACCTGCCTCAGGAGTCTAAATAAACATAAAAAGCATAAAAACACGTGTTACATAAATAGTTAACAATAAAATATGCATGTTAGCCAATATTTGAATGACATATGTACAATATGTACAATAATAAAAACATAAATACTTTGAGCAGACAACCAAAATTATTTGGGCACTTATACAAATTAAAAAGACATACTGAGAATAGTGAAGAACATTGGAGGAAAGGAGGGTTACCAACTGATTCTAAATCTGCAACTTGATATAGTTCTGGGTTTACTCTGTTGCATTCAGAGACTGTAGTTCTGCTTTCACTATTGTATTCACTTTCAGATTTGTTGGGTTTCTATTCAGGGATTAAGAAAAGGGACAATAGAAGTATGGGAGATAAAACTGAGCAGGAAATATAAAGCCGAAGAGGTTATAGAGGGAGAGAGATTAAGCACAGGAGGACCAGAGGTATGTGCACAGGAATTCAGGCCCGAAAAGAATACAGAAGAGATAAACAGAGAAAGAGTATAGGACAAAAGAGAGGAAATCAAAGAAGAAAGAAGATGTCAGAAGACAGAAAAAGGGTAACAAGGAAAAGAAGGAGAAAAAGAGTTATAAAAAGGAGTAGAAAGAGGAAAACAAATGTATTGAAAGAAAGAAAAAACACTAGGATCAGCATGCCAAATGTTTTGATTGGGTTCATCTTCAGGTCAATCAGCTATTCATTTTGTCTTTAGACTCCAAATTCAGATTACTGTACTTAGATCAATGTTGAATGCAATTTGTCTTTTAAACGGTAGGATTTTTCTTCAGTTTTAATCACTCTACTACTACTACTACTACTACTACTTAGCATTTCTATAGCGCTGCCAGGGTTACGCTGAAAATGTTTGCCACAGAGGTAAGGTAAGATAAGGTTAAAGCATTTGTTATATCGCCTCAGAGGTAACAACACTCAGATTTCAAATATGGCCTGAAGACACTCCTCACTCCTCACTGCTGAATCCCTCAGGCTACTACACTCTCTTTAAAAAGTTTATTGCGTTCTTTGAGTGAGAGCCAGTGCAGTTTCTCTCGTAATGGTTGTGCACTTTCATATTTTGGCTTTCCAAAGATTAGTCTGGCTGCTGTATTCTGGGCTGTTTGAAGTTTCCTCAGTATTTGTTCTTTGCAACCTGCGTATAGTGAGTTGCAGTAATCCAAATGGCTGAGCACGAGGGATTGCACTAGGCTGCGAAAGACGGATCTTGGGAAGTATGGTCTTATCCTTTTCAGTTTCCACATGCTGTAAAACATCTTTTTTGTTGTGTTGTTAGCGTGAGTTTCAAGCATTAGGTGGCGCTCGATAGTGATTCCAAGGATTTTTAGCGTTTCAGAGATTTGAAGGTTCAGGTTTGGTGTGTTTATGGCTGTGAATTCTTTTGTATTGTATTGGGAGGTGAGAATCAGGCATTGAGTTTTTTCTGCATTTAATTTCAGACGAAATGCATCCGCCCAAGTGTTCATGATGTGTAGGCTTTGATTGATTTCGTTGAAGATTTCGTTAATGTCTTGTTTGAAGGGGATGTATATTGTCACATCATCAGCGTATATATATGGGTTGAGGTTATGGTTTGATAGGAGTTTTGCCAAAGGGATCATCATTAAGTTGAAGATGGTTGGTGAGAGAGGTGATCCTTGTGGTACTCCACATTCAGGTGTCCATGCCTTGGATGTGGTCAAAAGTGACATTAGAGTCACTTTGGGATTTAAATTCCACAACTCTCTCTGCTTTACAAACTATGATAGTAAAGAATTCTGAAACTATCAAGGTTTTGGCTGGGTCTACATTGAAACAATTACAAATTAATGATCTCCAAGCAGCAGAGGTAAAAACCCTCTCTGGCAAACTTGAAAAAATGGAAATCGTGGAGCAGTCTTTGATTAAAGAAAGGAATTTTGCCTCTAAACGCTTGGAATATTTGGAGAATCAATCAAAGAGACTTAACCTAAGAATTATTAACTTTCCTAAATCTCCACTTGTGTCACCAGTACAAATGGTTAAGAAATATTTAGTAGAAATCCTTGGACTACCTGAAAATTCTTTACCACCTATTATAAGGGCATACTATTTGCAAATTACTGGGAAAAACCCTGACAATTTAAACCCTCAAGGTGTAATGAACTTGACTGAGTTCCTGGAATCATCTCTGGAGGTTGTCACACAAAGAACTACTTTGTTAGTGACATTTGCATTAGAATTAGATAGAGATGCTGTACTCAGACTGTCCTTGAGACATTTGAATTCTTTATTTTCAGGTTCAAAAGTAAGGGTTTTCCCGAATTTATCCAGGGAAACCCAAAAGAGAAGAAACATTTCTTTTACAGCGTCCTAGGGTAGTAGCTTTAGGAGCAAATTTTCAATTGAAATTTCCTTGTGTTTGTAGGATACTGTATCAAACAAAGCAATATCAATTTTTTGAACCTAAGCAGTTAGAGGATTTTTTATTAAGCAAAGAGAGTGTAATTGTGAAAATTTAATCCTGAATGTAACACTGTATAGTAGCTTGGATTAAGTCAACAGAGCATGATGCAGACTTTGGTTTAACAATTAGAGAATAGGCTTTGTTATATTAGCTTAAGTAGAGGAGTGTGGTAGCCGTGTTAGTCCACTCTTAAGGTTATAAATAGAAATCAAACAAAATAAAACATGGAAAAGAAAATAAGATGATACCTTTTTTATTGGACATAACTTAATACATTTCTTGATTAGCTTTCGAAGGTTGCCCTTCTTCGTCAGATCGGAAATAAGCAAATGTGCTAGCTGACAGTGTATATAAGTGATAACATTCAAGCATTACTGTTGATCACCCTCCCCTCACCTATCCACACCCACCCTGTTAGAATATCAATGATATGCTTTGATGTCCCCATGCATACTTCCTACCCACCCCCATCCTCCCACCCTGTCAGACTGTCATAGTAATGCTTGAATGTTATCACTTATATACACTGTCAGCTAGCACATTTGCTTATTTCCGATCTGACGAAGAAGGGCAACCTTCGAAAGCTAATCAAGAAATGTATTAAGTTATGTCCAATAAAAAAGGTATCATCTTATTTTCTTTTCCATGTTTTATTTTGTTTGATTTCTATTGATTATATTAGCTTATAATTTAATTTCTTTTTCTTGGATCAATTCCTAAATTGTGGTCGATAAGAGTTTTTTTTCTATTTCTCTTTGTATTATTGTTTCTCTATGATGATGTTGCATATTTCGTGTATTTTATTCAAGATTTATTGAATATTGTAATTACTAAAATTTGAAAATAAAAATAAAAATTAAAAAATATTTTTGCAAAAAATGGATGTGCAGCAAAATCAAAATTACCGCGTATCCATTTTGGGTCTTCAACCTTTCCACTAGCCATTTACCTAGCAGTAAAGTCTCACACAGTAACCAGGTGGTAATGGTCTACGTGCATCAAATGCCACTTCGCGCACGTCTGATACCCGCGTCCGAAAATAAAAATTATTTTTCAGCCGTGTGTATCAGATGATTGCTAAAAATGAAATTTCTGCAAAAGCCACGTGGTAGCCAGGCGGTAACTCCATTTTGGCGCATGTTGGGCACGCGTAGATGCTTACGTGGCTTAGTAAAAGGGCCCTTCAATGAGCAAAGTAAATACGGATTGGATATGGATTGGATTGCACACAAGATAAGTGATCACCTACATATATATATTTTGATTGAATTGCTTCATAGATATTATTTTTACTTACCATCTAAAGACATTTGTTGAAGCTCACATTAAGGTAGCACCATTGTTTTATTTTTGGATTGGATTGAATTTATTAATTTGATGTACCACAATTTACAAAATTGTCTAAGTGGTTGCACAATGAAAGCGCTATGAAAGACAATTTTTTTAAAAATCATGCTTAATGTGTCTCTTATATGAGGAATAAATGCCAGAGACAAAGACTGTTTCATTGACACAGAAAAGATGTTGAAAGAGAGATTTGTTCTGAATCTGCAGGTCGAGACCCTAAAAAGAGAAATGAAGAAGTGTACTGGAAAAAATCATGAGTTGTCATTTTCAGAAGTTCTAGAAGCTGCAGTGAGATGATCTGGGGAAGATGAGCAGGCAGAGATGGAAGAAATACCTCAAATGCTGGTTAGGAGAAAGAACAACTGTCTGACAATGCATATGGAAAGTTTAAGTAAAATGATGTTTGACCAGTGCAAGATAATGTAACAAAGAGAGGGAACTAAGCACAAATAAAGTCCAAGCAAAAAAAAAAACAGCACAAAGAGCCTTTAAAAACAAAAGGGACACAAAATTTATATTAAAAAAAACCTTTTAATGATCAAATTTTGGTTGAAGGAAGACCCAACATGGGCCATGTTTTGGTGCTACCGCACCTGCCTCAGGGGTCATACTAATGACAAGAAGGCATATACAGACTCAGAACATCTGTTGAATATCAAAGTTGTCTATAAATGTATTCCTCCATATATCATAAAATATTGAGCACATGCTCACCTCGAGAGTAAATGTCGAAATGACAAAAAAGTTAATTTGAAGTACTTTTTTCATATAAAGTGAGTCCAACTTGGAATACTCTTCCATTGCAGATTCGATCTGAACTGAACTATTTGAATTTGAGAAAAAGCTTAAAACCTTTTTATTTGATAAGTTTTAACTGTGCTGCAATGTACTAATTTTATGTAGTTTCTCATTTGTCTGAGATTCTTTTCTTTTGTTAAACGCCTTGAACTTCCCGCTGGGACTAGTGCAGTCTACAAATTGATGATTAGATTAGATTAATGGGAAGAGGCGAGACTGTGGTGCAGCCCTTAGAGTGGCTAATTTATTGGTAACTCCAAATGAAGACAAGGTTGCAGTGAGGATAATAAATGCAGGACACAAAGAAGTGTGGTTATCCCCAAGAGCCAGAATTACAGAGGTGATCCACCCATTGGAAATGCATGCAATAGTGTGCATCAGAAAAATGTGATGGAGCTGTGGCACAAAGGATATTGGAATGGAATACCAGTCCTTGGGCTTCTCCGGCTGTCATCATTTAGAAGCAGGATGGGACCATCTGATTCTGCTGTGACTATCGCAAGCTCAATAGTGTGACTATCAAGGATGCATACCCCGTGCCATGCATCAATGAGTCCCTAGATGCCTTGAATCAAGTTGCATTGCTCTCTTCTCTCGATTTGATGGCAGAGTATTTTCAAGTGGCCATGAAGCCAGAAGCTCATCAGAAGACTGCAGTGACCATACCCTTTAGCCTATGTGAGTGGACACACATGCCATTTGGCCTTTGTAATGTCCTGGCTACATTCCAATGATTAATGGAGTCCGTGCTTAGTGATTATGTATTTAATATTCTGCTTCTCTATATAGAAGATATTCTAATCTTCTCCCAAGATTTTAAATGTTATCTGGAGCATCTGGATAAGATGTTAATATGGCTATCAGAATGTGGATTAATATTGAAGTCCAAAAAAGTGCATGTTTATATTTTGGGAGGTGATTACTTAGGACATATGAGCTGGGCATATCGGTGGATAAAAGCAAAGTTGAAGTTGTCAAAAATTGGAAGACCCCACAGAATGTTTCAGAGCTGCAACAATTCTTGAGTATTATCGGCGGTTCATATCAGCCTTTGTCAAAATTGCCGCACCATTGCATTGTCTATCTGGAAAAAGTAAACAAGAGCAGTTTCTGTCCTGTGGACTCCAGAGAGTCAGGAAGCATTTAATACACTGAAGGAAAGGATCATGATAATACCGGTATTAGCCTACTTTATATTCCAGTTACCATTCATCCTGACTACCAATTCTAGTTATCAGGGATTGGGTGCTGTGTTAAGCTAGGAACAGAATAGAGAGGAATGAGTCATCACGTATGCCAGCATGGGGCTGTGTAAATCTGAATAAAACAATTCATATTATAGTATATTTAAATTGGAATTACTTATGCTGAAATGGGTTACAATGGAGAAGTTCCAGGAATACTTGTTGAACAGAAAGTTTGTGGTCGGAATGGATCATAGAATTGAAAAACAAACTGGTGGAACTATTGTTAGTAATATGTAATTTATCTTTAAAATAAAGTGTGTTACCAGAAGAGTGGAGGGTAGCCCATGTAATGCCAATATTTAAAAAAGGTTCCAGAGGGGATCAGGGAAATTATAGACCGGTGAGCCTGACATCGGTGCAGGGCAAAATGGTAGAGACTATTATAAAGAACAAAATTACAGAGCATATTCAAAATCATGGATTAATGAGACAAAGCCAAAATGGATTTAGTAAAGGGAAATCTTGCCTCACCAATCTATTACATTTCTTTGAATGGGGTGAACAAACATGTGGATAAAGGCGAGCCGGTTGATATTGTGTATCTGGATTTTCAAAAGGCATTTGACAAAGTACCTCATGAAAGACTCCAAAAGAAATTGGAGAGTCATAGGATATGAGGTAGTGTCTTATTGCGGATTAAGAACTGGTTAAAGGATAGAAAACAGAGTACGGTTAAATGGACAATATTCTCAATAGAGAAGGGTAGATAGTGGGGTTCCTCAGGGGTCTGTGCTGGGACCACTGCTTTTTAACATATTTATAAATGATCTAGAGATGGGAGTAAGAAATTGCTGTCTGAATGAAACATCTGGAAAAAGCTGGAAAGCAGTGGGGAAATCTGAAGGGAGCTATTGTAAGAGCAGCAATCCCTTTTATAAGGAAAAGAAATAAAATAGTCTGTCCTCCCCTGTCCAGGACTAGCCTAATCTCTTGAAATAGTGCCACAACCAATGTCTCTGTACTATGGAGACTCCTAAAGCCATATTGAGAGAAATGAAAAGAGGTACAGAATTCCAAATAAAATTGAAGTCTTACCCATCAAAGCACATACTGTTATATTTTTATCTTCTTCATTTCATCCATCTGCCCAATACCATTGAAAACTTCTTTCCCAGCTTGCCACCATCCTTTCTCTGCCCTTATCCTTTCCTCATACTTCCACCAGGTCCATCGTTCTCTTTCCTGATCCTCTACCAATCCCATCCCACAATACCATTTTTGCACCGTTATCTCCTCACCCATATACCATCATCATCTCTCATCCCTGATTCCCTCATCATATTCATCTCCTCTCGACCCTGAACCCTTCTTCATGTTCCAGACCTTTCCCCAACACCATCCTATCTAAACCCTGACCCTTAACATACATTCACCATCTAGCACATGCATCCCACTACCCCCTCCTTCAGTACAGTCCTAGCAGTGATGTTGAAAATTTACTCTGACAGCCTCAGCACTATCCAAACATTGGTAGGGCTGTCCTTCGGTGGATTTTAGGCAGAGCCAGAAGTTATCCAGTTAGTGGCCAGATGCAGAACATTAACCAAAAAGGCTGTCCTAACTTTATCCAGTTAGTGTTCTGCATATGGCTGCTAACCAGATAGCACTTCCGGGTCAGCACTGAAACTAGATATTTAATGCCGGACAGTATCTGAGTGCCAGCAATGACTATCCAGTTTCATTTTAAACACAGCGGCCAGCATTATGCTGAATCACTGACCATTATAGTTACAGATCAGATGGTTAATGTAGAATTACTTCCATTAAAACAATTACATAAATAACACATTTGAAATCCCTGTATTATTTGCATTATATTTGGCGAAGGATGCTTGGCTCACAGTACGCAAATTTGAACTCACCTTATAGAAAGTTACAGAAAAGAACATTTTGGTTCACACAGCCTGTCAAAAATTCAAGGGAACATTGGTGAGGGTAGTCATTCCATGAAACGGGTCAGGATTTCCTATATTCAGGGATGCTGATTTTCATGCCAATATTTATTATTTTTTTAATAAACTTTCCATTTTCCCAGCAAATATGCTAATACTTCATTTTCTATCCTCTGTAACTAATTTGTGGCTCACAAACTCCACATATGGTTTAGAGAAAGAAAAAAAACTGGGAAGGGAAAGAAAATGAAATTTCACTGACGAGCTTTTATTTCCCATGATAGTAATGAAGTAGTCTCTGCCTAATTTGCATGCTAACATTTCATATCCAGCTCATGCATTATTTGATAGAATATATTAACTTTGTTCTGCCCTCATCTACATGAACATGGAATTGGAAAGATTACAGCTGTACCAAGCTGACTTGACTGTTTCTAATTTTGTTTTCATTCATTTTCTCTTGGACAGGCTAACATTTGAAATTCAAGTCTATGCACAAGCTAGAAATAGGTATACAAGTATTGTATACTAAAGGACCTTGCCTCATGTCACTTAGAAAAATCCTCTCGTAACAGGGTATACATGCTGTATGTAATGTATTCTGGATCACACTTATTATGAACTCAATTTGTATCATGATTGGCATAACTGAAGGTACAGTATGCACCACGGTACTTGTAAGTAAACTTGGTTAGTTTTCTTGCTCATTTTGACTTTTCTTAAGGAAGAGTAAAAAAAACAGACTGGTCAATATTGAACCAGTGATAGCGCTTCTTTAATTACTGACTGTCACTGGGTAATTTAGACCTAGATATTCAGTGACTGGCCTTATCCAGGCACCGACATAAATGTCTGGGATTTTGGTGGCACTTGGAGCTTATGCAGGTGGGGCCAGTATTCAATGCCAGACTCATATAGCTAAGTAGTCAAATATCAGGATTGTCTTTTGTGTGGTCCTATACGTTCATTTAGCCATGCTGGCAGTACTCCATGTGATTTGAGTCCCCTGGAAGTTGAAAATTACTCAATTTTATTTTTAAATATTGACTGTAAATTCCTAGTGATAATTATGATCACTAAACTTGTCAGAGTAATAGGAGACCTTATCCACTTTTGATCAGGTCAGCTTTATGCCCAGGATATACATTGAGAATAACACTTGAGTTTTCAAAGATTTACTTTCTGTTGTAGATAACAGAAGAGAGCCAACTACTGCCATTTCATTGGATACAGAAAAGGCATATGACAGGGTGGAATGACCTCATCTGTACAGAACCTTGTAATGGTTTAGTCTTGTTAAATCCTAAGATGGATGAAAATTTGTTAAATGGCCCCTATATCAAGAATTCAAATTAATTCCACCTTATTGGACTCTTTATTTTACCCCGGAATCCCCTCCTTTAATTATAACACACTCAGAAGATATAAAAGATACTTCTTTTGATCTTTTAAATTTGCTTCTTTTTTCTGACTCATCCGGCAGCTGTGATGGGTTTATTAATACATTTTCAGAGGTTGCAGAATATAAGATTAACTGTGATGTTAGAGATAATGAGAGGAATTTAGAAAGGACGCCAACTCAGAATATGAACATCCGAGTCTGTGCCTCAGATATGGATGTCCATGTCTCAAGTATATTAGAGCATGATCTGCTGATATACATCCTGTTCTAAAATACATGGCTATGTTCAGCAAGAATATCCATTTTACAAACTGAGGGGGGTCTTTTACAAAGACGTGCTAGCATTTTTAGCATGTGCAAAATGCTAAAGATGCTCACAGAAAATATATGGGCATCTCTAGTGTTTAGCGCACCCTTAATTTTTAGCACGTGCTAAAAATGCTAGTGCACCTTTATAAAAGGGGCCCTGAAACAAATATAGACATGGACACACAGAAGTCCACATAGAAGAATAGCCTACTGAGAACCAGAGTGGAATTCCAAAGGTTGCTGGTTCAAGACCCACTGCAGGAAAATATCTACTATGACATCCCTTACTCCATTTAATGGAGAACCGCTCAATCAGAGCACCATTCTGTAACCTGGATGGACCAGGTCTAAATATGGGCATTCATCCTTTTGAACATGGACTTCCTTCCCCTTCTGCAAGCAGAGCTGGATGCTCATCTTTTGGCCCCTCCCTAGTCCCACCCAAAATACACCTAGACCATGCCCCTCTCCATATGCATGTACAACAGTTTTAGACATCCTTATTCTGGCTTTATAAAATCAGTGTTTGGATGTCTATACAATATGGATGTCTAAATACTTGTTTTCAGACATCCAAAATGTGAATAGAGCTTCTAAAATAAGTAACAATGCCTATGAATGATCGAACTGTACAGAATGATATTAGGGAACATGAGTTAAATGGTCCCCTCTGTGGCTTAAATGGGTTGGCCAAATTATACATATTAACAGAAGTAACATTCTCACAGGCATCAATTAGGTTGCACATAGATGGTCTCTTCTAATGCTTAGCTGGTGGGGGTGAATAGAGGCAATAAAGATGATAATTATGCCACAAATTAATTATGGGCTAAGTATGCTGCCAAAAATATGTCCTCAAGACTATTATACCAAGATAGTCCAGGTGTTAACTAAATTCTTGTGAGCTTTTAACTATCTCTGGCTTACAATTTACAATTAGGTGCAGTTACAGTAAAGTTTAACAATTAGAATGTGGCTTACAAACTGCAATTTGGTGAAGTCACAGTAATGTTTTACAGTTAGAAAGTGGTATAGAACATTTCCATTTTGCTCACACCTTTTTCAGTAGTAGCTCAAGGTGAGTTACATTCAAGTACACTGGTTATTTCTCTGTCCCAGGAGGGCTCACAATCTAAGTTTGCACCTGAGGCAATGGAGGGTTAAGTGATTTGCCCAAGATCACAAGGAACAGCAGTGGGATTTGGACCAGCCACCTCTGGATTGCAAGACCAGTGCTCTAGCCACTAGGCCACTCCTTCACTCCCTCCATGACCAACATCTGTTGTTTCTGTAGTTAGTTACAGAATTTTTTGAAAAAGGTAGGTTTACCTCTCTTTTCTGAACTGAAGATAATTTGTGATGCCTCTTGTGGCCTCGGGTATGAAGTTCCACCATTTAGAGCCCAGATAGCTAAATCCGGCATGTAGATGATTTTGTAGATTGTTTCCGCAGTTGGGTAGGTGTAGAAGTAGGTAGCATCTGGTTTCTGGGTTTGCATTTCTTGGGGATAATTCCATCAGATCTAGCATGTATTCAGGAAAATTTTCGAGCAATATTTTATAAATGAGAATGCTAATTTTAAAGAATAGTCTTGCCTTGATTGGCAGCCAGTGTAGCATTTCAAGCAGTGGGGTTGCTCTTTCATATTTTGACTTTTTGAATATCAGTCTTGCTGCTGTATTTTGGATGATTTGCAATGATTTTAGTGTATTTTCATTGCATCCTGCATATGCTGCATTATATTAAAAGCGCCATTTATAGCTTTGTGAAACCAGGCCATTATGAGAAGTAATTTATTTTTTTTAATTTTTACATAAGACAAGTCTAACAAACGTGTAATGAAAGTTCAGTTAATTTCAGTTAATTTTAATTGAACTAAGTTCTAGGAAAATAAAAACAAAAAGGGGGAAAAAAAAGAAAAATTAACCTCACATAAGTCGACAAGTAGAGTCCAATAATGCGTTGTTGGAAATATAGGAAAATAATTGAACACTATTCATCGGTTCTGCACAAATTCGCATTCAGATAAACAAAGGTTGTTACTCTACTATATTAATTTTAGATGTTATAAAAGAAGAGAGTTGGATAGGATCATAATATACATATTTCATTGTCTGGTATGTGACCAAACATTTATATGGGTACTTAAGGAAAAAAGTAGCTCCAATTTGCAGTGTCTCTTGTTTCATCTGAAGAAATTTCTGTCTTTGTTTTTGTGTTTCCTTCAAAACATCTGGATATACTCGAGTAATTTTATAAGGAGTCACCTAGTTTTAAGCACCAAGAATGCATGTAAATGGTATGTTATTCATTTTCCCCACATAAATTACCTTTTGGAACATATCATCAAGTGTAAAAGTGTGTGCATTGATAGCAAGGAGGTGTTACGACAGGAAATAGCATGAGCCTATCTAGCCCATTCTATGGGCTGATGCCAGTGGGCGGAACTTGCCGCCATATTGTATGACCCCAGACATTCACAGACGCTATTGAAAACAAAAGCAAACTTGTGAGGTTTATGACTGTCTATATATGTTTTTCTTTTTTTTTTTTTTTTTTTTTTAAAGTTTCTTTTACTTTTTTACTTTTTGAAAGTTTCTGATATGTAACCTGAGGGGAGGGTTACCTCTGGGAGTGATCCTGGGATGTGAGCTATGGTCTGAAGGTGCAGGTGCTCAGGACAGGCAAACTTGTTTTAGGAGCATGGGAGGCTCACTTTTTGTAGGGTGCAGCTTTAAGAAAGGCATGGCTCTGCCTGATCCTCAGGGCCTAGTTATGGGGACACACCCACCCCAGAGGTTAAAAAAAAAGTTGAATTTAGAAAAACGCACACATAGGCAGCCATAAACCTTACAATTTTGCTATTGTTTTCAATAGCATCTGCATATTTTGGGGTCAAACAATATGGCAACTGCACGGGGGAGACTGCTTCAATTTTTTGACATCATACCATCATCTCATGTCATAAAACCTCCTTGATTGATAGCATGCCTTGTATTTTCACATGTGTAGAGTTTGGGTGGAGCATGGGCTATGTGAGCAAGTATGTGTGTTGGTTATAAAATATTATAATTTATGCATGTTTTTGCAAAATGTAGGTGCACTCATTTGCACCAGCTCTGAGGCTGGTGTAAGTGATCCTGCTGTAAATTAAGATGCACTTTCAGCCACGTATGCTAGTATTTTACAAAGAAAGTAGGCACCTGCTTTTTTTAGGCTTAAAATAGGTGCATTCTGGCTGCCTTTCACTGAATCATTCTAAAATTTCCCTGTAAGAGGACAAACCTATAAAGATCACCAAATGTTAGGCATTATGATGCAGTGCGCTAAGCACTAATTCTATATCAGCATCTGGGCACCCAGATTCTAGGAGAAGCTGACATTTACACACCATAATTTAGGGCATGCCCATTTATGCCATGACAATAGCAGGCATAAATCCAGACACCTAAATGTGGCATCTTAGCACATTACTTATTGTATTCTGTAAGATACATACTTAAATGTGGAGTCCACTGAAGCACTGCCCAAGTTCCACCCACACATATACATCCTTGAATTTACACACCAAGCCCCTAATTCTATAAAAGTTGCCCAAAATTGCGGGTACAAATTTGTGCACGTGCATAATTTGTGTGCACAATTTAATTGAATAACAAGCTAATTAGCATCCATAATTGGCTTTTTAACTAGCAATTATTGGCCCTAATTAGATTTAATTAGCATTTATACTCATAAATTTAGGTGTGGGATCAAACATTTACTCATGATCTAAAAAAAAGGCATGGAAATGGGATGGTCATGGCAGAATGGGAGCAAAACAGCAAAAGTAGAGGCTGACAAATGCGCAAACCAATAGAGAGATAATATCAAAAAAACAGTTTATTCAGAATATTCATATCAAGGACCCGACACGGTCCGTGTTTCGGCACCAAAGCACCTGCCTCAGGGGTCACAAACAACTTTCTCTGAGAAGAAGCTGATTGGCTTGAATAATTCCTTTATGTATGCACGTGGTTATAAAAACAAGTTAATCCACAGAGAGAACAAAAGACCAGCCAACCGATCAGCAAACACCATGTGACAGGAAAATGGCAGAATGGGGACATTCCTAGCACTTACGTGCATTGTTATATAATAACGGGGGGAAATGCCTAATTTAGGTGCATACATTTGCAAAACATTTCAGTTTGTACAAATGACCATGCCTAAAGTTAGGTGTGATTCCCAGGCATAACCGCTGTTCTATAAAATGCGCCTAACTTTAAGCATGGCTTATAGAATAATGCTTTTTCTTTGTTGATTACTTTTAACGCCATATATAGAATGTAACCCTTAGAGAGTCTCACACCTAAGTTAACAAATATTGCTGAGCGCGCAGCTAGCACTTACTGTTGTACCAAAAGTCTTCACCCAACTCCCTGATCACTGGCAAATGCCTGCCCAAAAAGTCAAGTTTTTAGCACGGTTTTAAATTCTTTCAATAAGGAGATACCACGAAGGGTTAATAGCAAACTATTCCAAGTAGTAGGGACCACAAAATAAGAGGCAGAATGCCTCGTACTTTCCAACCTCACATGTTTTGGTCCAGGAAGGATAAGACGATAGTCATTAATAGACCGAAGAACCCATGATAGGGTATAGGGAATGGTAAGGGCATCTAAATAACCTGGGAAGCCCATTTTAAATGCTTTGAAAGTGAGAAAAGCAATTTATATACCTAAATCTTAGCAGATACATGTATAAACGATAGCATTCTATAGTTTACATTCACACCTGTGCGCTGAACTCATGCACATACCCAGCGGCAAAGTATGCCCATCAAATCCTGGTGTGTACTTTTCTTGTTGGCATTCTATAAAAGATGATTGACTTATGCATAAAAGAATTAACTCGCATGTGTAAATGACTAGAATACCACCAATTACATACTACTTTGTCACCTAAAACTAGGTGGCTCCTTGTAACAATTATTCCCTACATACATAAGTTTTCCTAGGGATTGAGATTGACTGGAGTTGGGCAGAGATGCGAAATATGAGGGGAATTTTATAAGGGGGCACCTTGGTAAATTGTCAATTAAGGAATTTATGTGAAGGCGCTTACTTGTCCTTATAAAGTGCTAACATTGAGTGACTGGCGTGGACTCTTACATCAGCCCTAGAGCAGCTGCAAATGCCTATAGCGCATAGCCCAAAAGGGGGTGTGGCCAAGGGAGGTGCTTGGGTAGGTCAGGGGCATTCCTAAAATTTGCACACAGTGTTCTAGAATACTAGGGATGCATCCAAATGGGGCACCAGGAATTACACCTAGTTCCAGCAGGTGTAAATCCTGGCACCCAAATTTGGGCGGCAAAATTAGCACGTAATGCTATTCTATAAGGGGTGCTCATCTTTGAATGCCCATTATAGAATAGCATTGAGCATGATTTTTGAACACCATTTACTGAATCTAGCTCCATCTATATATTTTGTGCTCCATTCCTGTGTGAGCCAACTGTTAAAGTATACATCATCATTTCAAAGAGTGCTCTTGTGTTGGTTTTTATAAGAGGTCCCATAGATGCGTATGTGGTCCCATTGGAGCATAAATGACTAAAATACCCCAAAGTGGATGCATACTTTAGCAACTGAACTACGCACCCCTTTATAAAATTATTCTATATGAGGGCAATTCTATAAAGTATGCAGTTACCCTGCAGTTACCTGCAGTTATGTAGCATGACTTAAGTTGTATTCTGGATTGTGCATGCAAATTATTAAAGTGCACTGAAAAATGGCTTGCAGAAGTGTATGCGCGGGTTTTGGGCATGTGCCGATCATTTTTCACCGCACCTGTAAAAAAGGCCTTTATTAAATTTTTGCCAAAAATGGATGTGTGGCAAAATCAAAATTGCCGCACGTCCATTTTGAGTCTGTGACCTTACCGCCAGCCATTGACCTAGCAGTAAAGTCTCACATGGGAACCGGGCGGTAATGACCTATGCGTGTCAAATGCCACTTGGCATACGTCCGATATGCACATTGAAAATAAAAATTATTTTTTGGCCGCACATATCAGACGCGTACCAAAAATGAAATTACTGCAAGAGCCATGCGGTAGTCGGGCAGTAACTCCATTTTGGCGCAAGTTGGGAGCACGTAGACGCTTATGAGGCTTAGTAAAAGGGCCCCTTAGTTACTTGACAAGCAATTGTTGACACTAATTGGCATTAATTAGAATTTACAAGCAGAACTGTCTAAGTGTATTCTGTAACGTGATGCGTGTAAATTCTAAGTTGCATAGTTGAAAAGGGGGTGTAGCTATAGGCATGGAATGGGCAGGTCATGATTTCAAAAATCTACGTGCGTGGTTATAGAATACATCTGGTTCGTGCCTAATTTAGTCATCAGCATTTACAACAAGTTCTACTTGGCGTAACTCTCCTTGACTAAATTTAGTCATGCAGATGGGTGTTCAGCATATTCTATATTGGCGTCCAACATTATTCTATAAAGGGCACCTAGCTGCAGTTTCCGCTTCAGTGGAGGAATCGGATGACTCATTTAAAAGCAACCGAATAGATGGCATTTGGCATGTAGATGTATTGCTTCAGAATTTAGTGTTTGTGGGTTTCAAACAATAAAATTGTTAAAAAGATTTGGCTTACAATTACAGAGGACCTTGGACTAAAGATGATATTATGAATTTTGCCAATCGGGTAGCAGGCGATTTTATTGATGCTCTAGTCCATTCATCAAGGTGTTCTCAGGCTATCAGTGTCACAACTGTGATTTGGTATTATTGACTCCTGACGCAGGTATTAGTGCAGAAACACGGCTGTGTCAAGTCCTTCATGCCACGGATTGGTGTCATTGGTTGCCATGGACCTTTTCTGATATAGACTATATGCTCTAAATAAAGACTGCATGTTTTAATAAGACATTTTGCATCACCTGTGTGTTGTCCTTGCTTTTTATCCAGTCATCCAAATTTGGGCACTGGAAAATATTGGCACCCGGTGTTATTCTATAAAGGGCACTCCGAGCTGAGTACCTTTTACAGACAGTGCTACACACTAATTCCTGGCACCCAATTTGGACATACATTTGAAGTATTCTATAACACTGCACAATTTTCTTGGATGCCCCTGGCCTGCACATACTTCTCCCATAGCCATACCCTCTTCTATGTTGCACACTATGGGATTTGGCACGCAGCTTTATAGAATAGTGTGTAGCAAGATGCATGTCAAATCCAAGTTAAGATCAATAATTGATTGTTAGCACCCAATTAGTGATGTTAATTGGCTTGTTACCCAATTTAATTGCGCTTGCATCTCAGGATCGAGCCCAAATTTGGGCAGGCAAATTTGAGCACCATTTATAGAATCCAGGGGTATATGCTAAAATTCGACCTAAGTGCTAATACATGATAGGTAGCATACCTAGAGGATGAGGCTGGGCACGACTCACACTAATACATTTAACATGTAGAGTACTATAAGTTACAAGTGTATCACCAGACCTTAGGCGCACACAACTATGCCAGCTCTATGGCTGGCAAAACTGCTTGCACGTAAACTTATAGGCATGTATTTTCACTGCTAAGCTGATATACTACCAAGGAAAGTAGGCACTTATGTTCCTCTGTAGAATAAACATCCCTCGAATTCTATAAAAGTCACTAAAAATGGTCCAACCTCTTGTGTGTGCAATTTAATTGAATAACAAGCTAATTAGCACCAATAATTAGCTTTTTGACAGCCAATTATTAACACTAATTAGATTTAATTGACATATACGCACATAAATTTAGGCATAAGTTCAAAAAGGGGACATGGAAATGGGAGGATCATGGGTGGAACAGGAGCATTCCCAACATTTACGCATGTTGTTATAGAATGAGGCGGATATGAGCCTAATTTACACCACGTTTCAGTTGGTGCAAATGGCCGCACCTAAAGTTAGGCGTAATTCCCGGCCATAAGCACTATTCTATAAACCCCACCTAACTTTAAGCATGGCTTATAGAATAGCACATTTTCAGCACCATATATAGAATTCAACCCTATAAGTGTAAGTTATAAAATATCCATGTATCCATGCAAGCCTAGGTGGACCATTTATACCTACCTCAGAGCTCATCTAATTTTGTTCAAGAGCTGTAAGGGAGACAATTTTATAAGGGCATATAGGTGAATATCAGGCTTATTTTTGAAAGGGATCGCCGGCAATCTTCCGACACAAATCGGGAGGTCGCCGGCGATCTCTCAATCCCGGCCAAATCGGTATTATCGAAAGCCGATTTTGTCCGGCCCCAATTGCTTTTTCATTGCGGCGCCGGCCAACCTTCAAGGGAGCGTGTTGATAGGGTAGCGAAGGCAGGAAGGGGGGTGGAGCAGGGCGGGGTTACGAGATGGCTGGCTTCACCTTATTATGAAAAAAAAAACGCCGGCTCGAACGAGTATTTCGCCGGGTGGACTTGGTCCATGTATTTTTAGGACCAAGTCCCAAAAAAGAGCCCCAACTGAGCAGATGACCACTGGAGGGAAGCGGGGATCACCTCCCCTTACTCCCCAAGTGGTCACCAACCCCCTCCCACACAAAAAAAATTAAAACATTTTTTGCCAGCCTGTATGTCAGCCTCAAATGTCATACCCAGCTCCCTGACAGCAGTATGCAGGTCCCTGAAGCAGTTTTTAGTGGGTGCACTGCACTTTAGGAAGGTAGGCCCAGTCCCATTCCCCCCTACCTGTTACACTTGTGGTGGTTAATGTTGAGCCCTCCAAGAAAACCCAAAACCCACTGTACCCACATGTAGGTGCCCCCCTTCACCCCTTAGGGCTATGGTAATGGTGTAGACTTGTGGGCAGTGGGTTTTGGGGGGATTTCGGGGGCTCATCACACAAGAGAAGGGTGCTATGCACCTGGAAGCTAATTTTGGGGTTTTTTAAAGATTTTTTAAGTGCCCCTAGGGTGCTTGGTTGGTGTCCTGGCATGTCAGGAGGACCAGTGCACTACAAATGCTGGCTCCTCCCACGGCCAAATGCCTTGCTTTTTGCTGGGTTTGAGATGGCCGGGTCCGGTTTCCATTCTGGCTGAAAATCGGAGCCGGCCATCTCATCTAAACCCGATGATCTGCCGGCAATCCTATTCTAAACCCGGCGAGCGATTTGGCCGGCGCCAAGCCTATTTCGAAAATACACTTGGCTCCGCCCGCTTACGGCGCCAGGCCTGAAGATGGCCAGCCATCAATTTTGCCAGCACCGTTCGATTATTCCCCTCTATATTACTTTTATATCGTAGGAGCAGAATATGTTCCCATGTCCCTTCGCACCCAGTTATAAAATTACATTCTATATGAGACCCCAAGCATCTCAGGATGAACCAGTCCATAAAAGTTGAAAAGAATCCCAGATTTGACAGTCTTTCGACTGTACTGCACTCTCTGCTAAATAAAAAGAAGTGGTGTATGTACTGATGAGCCTGTGTTTTGGATGAAGAGATTTTTCACTAGATGCAAATTAAGCCTGATCCAGCCTTGAGGCTGAAACTCTTTATGAGCAGATGCATGCCTTGGAATCGCAATGTGGAATTCAGTTCACTACTGTTCAAATCTCGAGTGAGTCATCCTTTACCTCTACTTTAATTATGTATTAATTTCAATATTATTACACGCATATACAACTGTTGCTCATTAAAAATTAATTAGTGTTCTATCAATGTTATTTAGTATTCATTAGAGAATGCACATTCATTGCAAAAAACCTCCAGATGACTGCTTTATATAACTGAGCCATAATTTCCTGGCAAGAGAAATATGGTCTTTCCAAATTTTATTTCCAAATGCCTTGTACATAAATTAAAAAAAACAAAAAACAAGCATTATCACACAAACCTATTGCTGGACCTTGAGTCAACTTGGTTTCAAGTTACTTAATTTAACAGAGCTGTACAAATAAGTGTCTTCCTTTAAGAAAAATGGAGACCTGTTGAGGGAAATTGTATAGCAGGGTGCCTGGTATCAACCTCCCAAGCCTTTAATACATATGGTGACTGACTATACACTCATGCTGCACCTGGACAGTTCATAGGAGCCAACTTTTCAAAATTATTGGGGGTGCTAAGCCCAGTGGAAATAACCCCTACCTGGACACATACAAGGAATTTTCTCAATATTGGGGGTGCTCAAGCACCCACAGCACCCACAGAGTCGGCTCCTATCCTGGACTAGCTTGCTACACACACTATATCTTAGATCAGTTCCTTATCTCTTGCTTAATGATACAAAGAAATTGCCTTGAGTTTAGCTAAACATCAAATTATCCCAACTGACTCTGTACCACACATCTTGTTCCCATCATATATTTGCTCTTGGTCCCTCAACAATATGGTAAACTATAATGTAGAAAATCTTTAGCATCATATCTATGTTAGTTGAATGTTCTAATGTCTGCTTATTAGGTGTATCATTAGTATAATGCTAACTGTTCTGTCCCCCGACAGCCTTAAACTAGTTTATAGTATGGCCCTAAAATGTGTTTAATGTGTTATTCTCACTTCTAAGGATTTTTACTGTTGTAGTCCTCACTGCAAAGATATATGAGCAATGCATCATGTGAAAAGTAGTCTCACATGTACCACAACCACCCCTGTTTGTTTCTATAAAGTCCGTTACTAGTGGTCTATTCTCCTGCAAAGACCTCCTCCCTTTCTCAGCCAAGCTTGGCTCCTTTGTTTACCTGCTATCATTTCCTGATGATTCTTACTAACTCTGTTCTGATGGGTCATCCAGGGTATGACCTTTCTTTCCAGTCGAGAACAGCCCTCTGGGACCACTTCTGCTAACTGACAGCAGGTTCTGTCCCTATTGATCCCGTTACCTACCTTTCCTTAGGCTTGGGTCAGGCTTTTCCTGACATCCCTGTCTCCATGAGGCACATTCTCCATCTTGCCACCATAGCACTTGTCTTTCTGCTCCCCTGAAGAAAACTTTTTTCACCTCATTCATTCTTTCTCATAAGATATTGCATAAATCCAGCACCTCATCTCTGAACTGCATTCATCTATTTAATCACCCTCCCATCTCTGAAACAATCTTCTTCTTTTTTTAGATTTCTACCTCTATCCACCTTTGCAGCTCTCAGAACTACAAAGCTTCTTGCCCTGGGGCATCAACTTCTGAACATCTACTGACTATGAGTAAACTTTATTGATTCAATAAAGTAAATTTCAGAAAAAGAAAAGAGACATCTGGGTGTGCTGATGTACCGAGGTTACATGTCTTGGGTATTAAAGCCTTAAGAATATTACCCTTTAAGAGGCCTTGACACTAACATTGTATTATGTCTCTGGTATTTGAATTCCTGTACTGTTAAATGTGTATATTTCTGATATTGTTTCACAATAGTTCTATTATTAGGTTTCAATTTACTGTTTTCAAGTTTACCTTGGGTGAATCTCTTTATAAAGGCAGTTAATAAATCCCAATAAATGAATCAATTAATAAAATATATAAACCTATTCTATAAAGAAACATAGGCACCTACTTTCTTTTACAGACTACTAGCCTAACTGGTTAGCATTTAGATGGGATCATTTATGCCTTGGAGGGGCGTAATTGAACGAAAACATCTATCTCCATGGGCGTTTATCTCCGAGAACGGGTCCGTGAAGGAGCGGACCGAACCGTATTTTCGAAAAAAATTGACGTCCATGTTTTATTCGACAATTTGTGAGCTGGGCGTTTTTGTTTTTCAGTGATAATGGAAAATGAAAGTGCCCAGCTCAAAAACGAATAAATCGAAGGCATTTGTTCGTGGGAGGGGCCAGGATTCGTAGTGCACTGGTCCCCCTCACATGCCAGGACACCAACCGGGCACCCTAGGGGGCACTTTTACAAAAACAAAAAAAAAGGTAAAAGAGCTCCCAGGTGCATAGCACCCTTCCCTTGTGTGTTGAGCCCCCCAAATCCCCCTCAAAACCCACTGCCCACAAGTCTACACCATTACTATAGCCCTAACGGGTGAAGGGGGGGCACCTACATGTGGGTACAGTGGGTTTGGGGGGGTTGGATGACTAAGCATTAAGCAGCACAATTGTAACAGGTAGGGGGGGATGGGCCTGGGTCCACCTGCCTGAAGTCCACTGCACCCCCTAACAACTGCTCCAGTGACCTGCATACTGCTGCCAGGGAGGTGGGTATGACATTTGAGGGTGAAAATAAAAAGTTGTGAAACATCATTTTTTGTGGTGGGAGGGGGTTAGTGACCACTGGGGGAGTCAGGGGAGGTCATCCCCGATTCTCTCTGGGGGTAATCTGGTCATTTAGGGCACTTTTTGGGGCCTTATTCGTGGAAAAAACAGGGTCCAGGAAAAGTGCCCTAAATTCTAGCTACAAACGCATACTTTTTTTCCATTATCGGCGAAAGGCGTCCATCTCTCCTCGGCCGATAACCACGCCCCAGTTCCACCTTCGCCACGCCTCCGACACGCCCCCGTCAACTTTGTACGCTTCCGCGATAGAGTGCAGTTGAAAACGTCCAAAATCGGCTTTCCATTATACCGATTTATTCGTTTTTGTGAGATAAACGTCTATCTCCCAATTTGGGTTGAAATCTAAGCGTTTTTCTCTTTCAATTATAAGGTGGATAGTGTTCTAAAGATATGACCAGGATGGAACCGGTCCAGAGGGCGGCTACTAAAATGGTCAGTGGTGTTCATCATAAAGTGCATTGAGACAGACTCACAGACCTCAATATGTATGCTTTCAAGGAAAGACGAGAGGAAAGGAGAAATGATTAAGACATTTAAATATCTCTGTGGAATAAATGCACAGGAGGCCAGTCTCTTTCAACTAAAGGGAAACTCTGGAACGAGAGGGCATAAGATGAAGTTGAAGGGGGATAGACTCAAAAGTAATCTAAGGAAATACTTCTTTACAGAAAGGGTGGTGGATGCATGGAACAACCTTCCAGTGGAGGTGGTAGAGATGAGGAATGTGTCTGAATTCAAGAAAGTGTGGGACAGGCATATGGGATATCTTAGGGGGAGAAACAGATAGCAGATGATGAGGATGGGCATACTAGATAGGCCGTATGGCCCTTATCTGCCATTATTTTCTATGTGTGTTAGCACCTAATTACTGGGCCCTCTGAATGGAACAAGTTACTATTTGGATTGAAATACGAGACTCACTTACTGGAATTTAAACACCTCTTGAGGGCACATTTGTTGTATTTGGCCTTCCATGTTATTGTTGGACATATGGCGGAAGAACAAATGGCTAGAAATGTAAGGAGGGGTGACAAAAATTTCTTCAGGTATATAAGTGAAAGGAGAATGACTAAAAAGGGAATTGTGAGACTAAAAGATACTGCGAACCGCTATGTGGATAATGATGAAGAAAAAGCAAATTTGCTAAATAGATACTTTTGTTCTGTTTTCATAGAAGAAAATCCTGGAGAAGGACCGCGAAGGACTGCAAAAAGTATAAATGAGATTGAAGTGGATAGAGCACCGTTCACGGAAGAGAGTGTGTATGAACAGCTTGAAAAGCTAAAGGTGGATAAAGCCATGGGACCGGATGGGATCCACCCCAGGATATTGAGGGAGCTCAGAGAGGTTCTGGCGGGTCCTCTTAAAGATTTGTTTAACATATCCTTGCAGACGGGAGAGGTTCCGAAGGATTGGAGAACGGCGGAGGTGGTCCCTCTTCACAAGAGTGGTGATAGGGAAGAAGCTGGAAACTACAGGCCGGTAAGCCTCACTTCGATTATTGGAAAAATAATGGAAGCGATGCTGAAGGAAAGGATAGTGAATTTCCTGGAAGCCAATAAGTTGCAAGATCCGAGACAACATGGTTTTACCAAAGGGAAATTGTGCCAAATGAATCTCATTGAGTTCTTTGATTGGGTGACAGGAGAATTGAATCAAGGACGAGCTATGGACGTAATCTACTTAGATTTCAGCAAAGCTTTTCACACGGTTCCCCACAGGAGGCTCTTAAATAAACTGGAAGGGCTGAAGATAGGACCTGAAGTGGTGAACTGGATTAGGAACTGGTTGACGGACAGAAGCCAAAGGGTGGTGGTGAATGGAATTCGCTCGGAGGAGGGAAAGGTGAGTAGTGGTGTGCCTCAGGGATCGGTGCTGGGACCGATTCTGTTCAATATATTTGTGAGTGACATTGCCGAAGGGTTAGAAGGTAAAGTTTGCCTATTTGCAGATGATACTAAGATCTGCAACAGAGTGGACACCCGGGAGGGAGTGGAAAACATGAAAAAGGATCTGAGGAAACTAGAAGAATGGTCTAAGGTTTGGCAATTAAAATTCAATGTGAAGAAATGCAAAGTGATGCACTTAGGGAATAGAAACCCTCGGGAGATGTATGTGTTAGGCGGGGAGAATCTGATAGGTACGGACGGGGAGAGGGATCTTGGGGTGATAGTATCTGAGGATCTGAAGGCGACGAAACAGTGTGACAAGGCGGTGGCCGTAGCTAGAAGGTTGTTAGGCGGTATAGAGAGGTGTGACCAGCAGAAGAAGGGAGGTGTTGATGCCCCTGTATAAGTCGTTGGTGAGGCCCCACCTAGAGTATTGTGTTCAGTTTTGGAGGCCATACCTTGCGAAGGATGTAAAAAGAATTGAAGCGGTGCAAAGAAAAGCTACAAGAATGGTAAGGGATTTGCTTTACAAGACGTATGAGGAGAGACTTGATGACCTGAACATGTATACTCTGGAAGAAAGGAGAAACAGGGGTGATATGATACAGACATTCAAATATTTGAAAAATATTAATCCGCAAACAAACCTTTTCCGGAGGTGCGAAGGCAGTAGAACGAGAGGACATGAAATTAGATTGAAGGGGGGCAGACTCAAGAAAAATGTCAGGAAGTATTTTTTCACGGAGAGAGTAGTAGATGCTTGGAATGCCCTCCCGCGGGAGGTGGTGGAAATGAAAACAGTAACAGAATTCAAACACGCGTGGGATAAACATAGAGGAATCCTATTCAGAAGGAATGGATCTTAAGGAGCTTAGCCGAGATTGGGTGGCAGAGCCAGTCGGTGGTGGGAGGCGAGGATAGTGCTGGGCAGACTTATACGGTCTGTGCCCTGAAGAGGACAGGTACAAATCAAAGTAGGGTATACACAAAAAGTAGCACATATGAGTTTGTCTTGTTGGGCAGACTGGATGGACCATGCAGGTCTTTTTCTGCCGTTATTTACTATGTTACTATATGTAATTTTATGCCTGGGACATTTTTTTTCCTCTCCCACATGGGTTGCAAAGAAGGCTGACTGTATGGATTGTTTTTTATTGTATTTATGATGCGTCTATGTTTTGTATATTTTATGTGTGTTTTTCTTGCACCTCGCCCTGGATAAGAGCAGATACACATGTAACTTGCAAGTTTGAGCCCAGTCTTCAAATTTCCTAAGTTCTACATGCAATTTTTCATAGTCAACATGTGCTAACAATCTTGAATAGTTTTATGTCATCTGCAAATTCAATTACTTCACTTGTTCCAATTTCCAGATCATTTATAAATATGTTAAATAGCACTGGTCCCAGTACAGTTCCCTGTGGCACTCTACTATTCATCCTCCTCCATTGAGAAAAATGGACATTGCCTCCTATCCCATGACTCTTTAATTTTCTCAAGACTTTTTCAAGAGGAACTTTGTCAAAAGCTTTCTGAAAATCTAGACATACTACATCAACCAGCTCATCTTTATTCATATGTTTATTCATGCCTTCAAAGGAATGAAGCAAATTGCTGAGGAGAGACTTCTCTTGACTGAATCCATTCTGACTCTATCCCACTAAACCATGTTTATCTATGTGTTCCGTAATTTTATTCTTTATAATAGTTTCCACTATTTGCCCGGCACTGACGTCAGGTTTACCAGTCTGTAATTTCCCAGATCAACACTGGAACCCTTTTAAAAATCAGCATGACATTGGCCACCCTCCAATCTTCAGCTACTATGGACAATTTTAATGACAGGTTACAGGTTACTAACAGCAGATCAGCAATTTTCATGTTTGAGTTCTTTCAGTACCCTTGGATGCATGCCATCCAGTCCAGGTGATTTACTACTCTTTAATTTGTTGATTGAGTGAGTATGTGAGTGCAAGAATTAAACTAATGGAACAGAAGCCAAGAGACTAGGTCAGACAAGCTAAAGAAGTAGGGAATCACTCAAGCTAAGATTGGAAGGGGAGGCTTATGACCCAAATGAAATGACAAATACAGGTAAAATGATTCCAAAGATGTTTCACACACATAAGCCAGATAAAAAGGAAGAATTTGGGGCTGAGCTTTGAAACAGACTGTGTCAAGAGTACATAAAGAGTACTGATTGGTTGGTAGCAGTCTAAGAAAGTAACAAACAGGTAATCCTTATGGATTTTCTGATTGGTTGTGAAATCTAGTTCTCTGAGAATCCCATGCAACAGCTAGGAGTAGGAGAAAAGCTGCTGTAATCCTTGGGGGAGGGGCAGTTGCAGTGCAACCTCAGTAAGTGGATAGCTTGCACCTGGGAGGAAGCAGCATGCCCAAGAATCATGGGAGTTGAAGTTCACAGCCTGTCCTCCAATCCAGGTGCAGAAAGGCTATGCAAATCAGTTAGGCTAGGGTGGAGCCCTGGAAGCCACGCCCGACTTATTAAAAAAAAAAAAAACCCCTTCCTTGGAAAAGGAAAGCAGCAGGAGGAATGGACAGCAAATGTCCAAGGCTACAGAATCCTGCTTCCTGCATGCCAGAAGCAGGTCTCAGGCTGAAATTCCTGGTGGAAAGAACCCTAACTGTAAAGGAAGCCTGGAGAGATGGGATAGTATCTCTTGGAAAGCTTCAGGACTCAAAGCCAGTTAAGCTAAAAATCAGTACTAAGGGTAAGCACCTTTGAAGCCTTGCCTTGACTGAAGTGCTAGGAGCTTGCTGTGTTGTTGACTGCTGGTCTAATGAATATAAAGAAATGTTTTTTCTCAGGAGTTAAGCTGGAATCCAGTGGGAAAAAATAAGGTAAATTCTTGATTAGAACTGCCAGTAATTATGAGGTAATTAGGAGTTATTCGTAGATCTGCCCTATGCCCTATAACATTAGGAACTAAATTTCATAGCACATGATTCCAAAGGGGTGTAGCCATGGGAGAGACATGGGCGGGTCAGAGATGTTCCCAGAATTCAAGCGCAATGTTATAGAATACTTGCATATGCATGCCTAACTGCCATTAGTTGGACGCGAGCATTTACACCAGCCTTTGGCACTAAGGGGCATGCCAATCTGGAGCTACGGAATTTCTGGCGCTAACAAAAACATATTTCCACAGGGGGTTACCCAATGGCAATCGGGCAGCACCGTGCGCTACCCGGGTACCCCCAGGTTAGCCCACAGGAACCCTTACCGCCACCTCAATGGGTGGCAGTAAGTAGTCCACCCTCCCCGCATGGCCATGTGGTAAAAGCAATCTTACCATGTGGCCATGTCTTTTTTTCAGCCTTTTTACCTGCTGTGGTAAAAATGGCCTCAGCACATGGCAAAAACAGCCCCCGCCGCTAGCTGCAGCTTAGTAAAAGGGCCCCTAAACTAGTCCTATATAATAAAATGCACCTCCAACTTTCTGAAGCCGAGAAAGTGAAGCCTTGAAGCATTCCTGCAATGTTCCGGAACTACGTGTCGTCAATTGAGGAGATGGAGCCTTACAGAGCGCATGAATGCTTCAAGGCTTGAAGGCTTCACTTTCTCACACACACACACACTCACTCTCTGTCTCTCACATACACTCTCTCTCACACACAGACTAACACACACACTCTGTCTCTCTCACACACTCTCTCTCTGACACAAACACACACACACATTCTGTCTGTCTGTCTGTCTCTCTCTCTCACTCATTCTCTCTCACATACACACTCCATCTCTCACCCACACACTCTCTCTCTCTCAAACATACACACTCCGAGGAAAGGGAGGCATGGAACTTGGAGGGAAGGGGGGGCCAAGAACTTGGAGGGGAGGAGAGAGAGGGAGAGGAGAGGATAGGGAGGGAGGGGGGCTTGCACCTCAGATAGAAGGAGAGGGAAGGAGGGGATCATGGAACTCGGAGCCCCACACACACACACACACTCACTCTCTGTCTCTCACATACACTCTCTCTCACACACTCTATCTATCTCTCTCTCTTTCTCTTTCTCTCTCTCTCTCACACACTCTGTCTCTCACACTCTCTCTCTCTCTCTCTCTCTGACACAAACACACACTCTGTCTCTCTCTCACTCATTCTCTCTCACTCACACACACACTCCATCTCTCACACTCTCTCTCTCTCTCTCTCTCTCTCTGACACAAACACACACTCTGTCTCTCTCTCACTCATTCTCTCTCACTCACACACACACTCCATCTCTCACACACACTTTCTCTCTCTCTCTCTCTCTCACACACACACACACTCTCTCTCTCTCTCTCAAACATACACACGCCAAGGAAAACCTTGCTAATGCCCATTTCATTTGTGTCAGAAATGGGCCTGTTTTACTAGTATTCTATAAAGGCCATTCCATGCAGAGCGCCCTTTACAGAATTCTACCTTAGTGTGGATCATCACAACTACAATCTGAATAGGAAAAAGTCACATCACTCAAACAAGAGTATCACACAAGCAAACGCATTACCTTCAGGTATCTGGTGTCAAATCATGATGGTCCATATTCACTGATTTATAGTATTGTAGGCCTGCTCAAACAGCCATTAAGTAGTATTTTAAACTTCTTTAAAGAAAATTTGCCACATAACAACAACAGCATCGAATTCTATAGTGGTGGAGCAATGCAAAAGAAAGTAGAATCTACCCCATGGGGCAATTCTATAATTTGTGTGATACCTCTGGGGGGTTGTATGCAGCAATCCAGGCCCCTGCCTCCATGCTTGTGCAGTACTCTTGAAGCAGGACTCAGTTCAGAACAGAAAAAGATTTAATGCCAACTCCATCCGCAAACCATACAAAATCCTCTCACTATTGGAGAAACAGTTCCAATTATCCACACTGTCCCATTCGTTTGGTAGCAAAGTTCTGCTTTCCCTTATTTACTTTGGCTTATCTTTAGCCCAGTTCTCCTCAGTCTTCAGCTAAGTTCATTTCTACCTTTAGCAAAGTTCAGTTCAGCATTTAGCCAAGTGCAGTTCAGTTCAGACTTTTAGCCAAAATTCAGTTCCACAAAAACAAACCATCCAAAAGTAGAGAAAAAAATTATATGATCTAGGAACATCATACCTTTCCTTCTCCAGCACTTTCACCAGTTTTGTCCCAAGCAGGCTGGTAGCACACCTCCCTCTACACAGTACAAACACCTGTGGCCTCCCACGTGCTCTTGTGCTAGATAGGTTAACCTTGAGTATTTTCTCAATCCATGCTGGCTGTCTCCTCTTGGGCTGGCAATTCAGCTGACATACCCAGCTCCTCCTCCTTGTAATCCATCAGTTCCAACAACTCAGCTTCCCCTCTCTTCCTTGCTCTCTCTCCCCTCCCCCTGCTTCAGAGCCTTCAGAAAATCTCCCCTCCTCCCTTCAAAGCTGACAGGAATCTGGTACTGATTACATGGGAACTGGGCGTCCTCATGACTCTTCCTCCCCCCCTACTGGTAACTGGGGAAAATAGCTCCCTATTCCCTCGGCTGCCTTCCCTTCCGCTTTTGCTGAGAATCCCTCCCGGGTTTTTTGGACCGCCCCTTTCTCCCCGTCCCCCAGGGAATTCTGGATGTTGTAGTTTTGGGATGCCCTGCTCTTTGCTATATCCCTGCTTACCTGCCTTATCACACTTAGCACCACAAATTTGGCATCTAGATGCAGTGGGCCAAGCACTAATTCTACAATGGTATCTGGGCACCCAGATTCCAATATACAACACTAGCTGAAATCAGGACCTACGTATCTACATTTAGGTGTTCCCACTTATGCCATGCCAATAGCAGGCATAAATGCATGCACTTTAGCGTGTAGCTTACGGCATTCAACAAATTGCATATGTAAATGTTGGAACACTCTCAGGCTCCCCCATGAACCTCCCACTGTGCACATCCCCTTGCATTCATGTGCTAAGCTAGAAGTTATAGAATAGCACTTACCCCCGAATTCTCTATACCGCGCCAATATATCCACGCGTAGTTATGCGCATCACCATTAAAAAGAGACTGACTGATAAGAGAACCATCATCGCACTAATCTTGTTCTCTGTGCACCCAAAAGCATGATGGAGAATTAGAACAAAGAACAATAATGCAATGTCAAATCTGATAGGCAGGTCTTAAAACAAGAATCATCTACTTATTCCCTATTATACCCATTTTTCAGCATTCATGCTATGATGCCATTAACAACATATCAAGCAAATATAGAATCCTCATAATATATTACTTATCTTATAGTTCAGATTAGTGTGTGCAGTACACATAGACGATTCAGTGATGATACTAAATTGTCCCAAATTCACAATTTAGTATCATCATGAAATCATCTGTGTACCACCAATTACTTTTGATTTTTGCAAAAGTCTTATACAGTTCTTATTAAAGGTAGTTCTAAAAAAAAGGGAAAACAATGCATCTGATCCATCCAGCTGTTGATCTAATTTCTGCTTTTTGTCCAAGCTAATGGAAAAAGTGGTTTCTCAGCTGGCTGATCATATGGAAAGTGTTCGTCATGCACATCAATCAGGAGGACGGCGTCTTACTGAGCAATGAGGTGGTAGCATTTCTGTTCCATACTTGATTGAGACCCTCTTTTTTTGTGACATTTTGAAAGTTTACATTCATATATTTATTTGACTTCTGATGCAGGTGCTACGCTCATCTGGCACTTAGGCACATAACTCTAACAGACATGTGCATAAGTGCTAGTATTCTAGAACTTACATGCACTCTTGATTCGTAAATGTAGATGCCAAGTTATAGAACAGAAAGCACTACAATCATCACTTTTCCCTCTCATAGGAGCCAGCTCTGTGGGTCATGTGGATGCTTGAGCACCCCCAATATTAAGCAAACTCCTTAACTGTGTTCCAAAAGGGGTAATTTCTGTTGGGTTTAGCACCCCCCCCCCCCCCTAATCATTTTGAATAGTTGGCTCCTATGTTCCCTCTAAGCTGAGCGGGAGTCCTCCAATTGCGTTCTTGCCAGTGGGGGATGATTGTGCTTCTATATTGTGTTTTCAGTCGCTAGGGACAAGCAGGTTCCCTGGAGTCCTGCAGAGCTTGCCTGTCCCTCACTATTCAAAATGTGATAGTGATACAGCACCTCCTACTGGCAGGACTGTAGGTGGAGTACTCCCGCTCAGTTTAGAGGAAACAGTAACAATAATAGATCCATGTGAATCACCATTTTAAAACATCACACTTCCTGAATGCACATTATTGAGCTCTACAGAGCATTGTGGAGAGGAGTGGCCTAGTGGTAAGAGAACGAGTCTTGACATCCAGAAGTGGCTAGTTCAAATCCCACTGCTGCTCCTTGTGATCTTGGGCAAGTCACTTAGGGGCCCTTTTACTAAGGCATGCAGGAAAATGGCATGAGCTGGTATAGGTGCGTGTTTAGGATAAGCGCGGGTCCTTTTTTCAGTGCGCCTGCAAAAAATACCTCTTTTTTTGTGGCCGAAAATGGACCTGCGGCAAAATTATAACCAGCGTGGGTCCATTTTTGGCATGAGACTTTACCGCCACCCATTGACTTAGCAGTAAGGTCTCACGCATTAACCGGATGGTAATCGTCAGCATGCGTACACTGCCAATTACCGCCAGGTAAGCACCATGCAATAGAAAATTTCTACCACGTACTTTGGACATGCAGCAAAATTAAAACCAGCATGGGTCCATTTTTGGCATGAGATCTTACTGCCACCCATTGACTTAGCGGAAAGGTGTCACACGTTAACCGGGTGGTAATCATCAGCATGCGTGCCGATTACCACCAGGTAAGCACCATGCAGTAGAACATTTCTACCACATGCTTTGGACGCAAGTCAAAAATGGAATTACAACCCAGGGCACACGGTAGCCAGGAGGTAGTTCCAATTTGACACGCGTTGTATGCGCTTATATGCCTTAGTAAAAGGGCCCCTTAACCCTCTATTGCCTCAGGTACAAAATTAGCTTGTGCACCCTCCAAGGACAGAGAAATAGGTGGAGGGGCATAATCAAACGGGGACGACCATCTCTAAGGGCGTCCATCTCTAAGGACGTCCCGGTGAAGGGGTGGGGAAACCCGTATTATCGAAACAAGATGGGCATCCATCTTTCGTTTCGATAATACGGTCGGAGACACCCAAATCTCAACATTTAGGTCGACCTTAGAGATGGTCAACCTAAATGTTGAGATGGTCGACCTTAGAGATGGTTGTCCCCAGTTTTCGGCGATAATGGAAACTGAGGACGCCCATCTCAAAAATGACCAAATCCAAGCCATTTGGTCGTGGGAGGAGCCAGCATTCATAGTGCACTGGTCCCCATCACATGCCAGGACACCAACCGGGCACCCTAGGGGCACTGCAGTGGACTTCACAAATTGATCCCAGGTGCATAGCTCCTTTACCTTCAGTGCTGAGCCCCCCAACCCCCCCCCCCAAAAAAAAAACCCACTCCCCACAACTGTACACCACTACCATAGCCCTAAGGGGTGAAGGGGGGCACCTACATGTGGGTACAATGGGTTTTGGTTGGGTTTTGAAGGGCTCACATTTACCAGCACAAGTGTAACAGGTAGGGGGGATGGGCCTGGGTCTGCCTGCCTCAAGTGCACTGCACCCACTAAAACTGCTCCAGGGACCTGCATACTGTGGTCATGGAGCTGGGTATAATATTTGAGGCTGGCATAGAGGCTGGCAAAAAATATATATTTTTTTTAGGGTGGGAGGGGGGTGGTGACCACTGGGGAAGTAAGGGGAGGTCATCCCCGATTCCCTCCGGTGGTCATCTGGTCAGTTTGGGCACCTTTTTGAGGCTTGGTCGTGAAAAAAATGGACCAAGTAAAGTTGACCAAATGCTAGTCAGGGGTGCCCTTCTTTTTTCCATTATCGGCCGAGGACGCCCATCTCTTAAGCACGCCCCAGTCCTGCCTTCGCTATGCCTCCGACACACCCCCGTGAACTTTGGTCATCCCCGCGATGGACTGCAGTTGAGGGTACCCTAAATCGGCTTTTGATTATGCTGATTTGGGCGACCCTGAGAGGACACCCATCTCCCAATTTGTGTCAGAAGAAGGGCGTCCTTCTCTTTTGAAAATGCCCCTGCTAGTGTACCTGAATGTAACTCACCTTGAGCTACTACTGAAAAAGTTGTGAACAAAATCTAAATAAATAAATTGTCATTCAAAGCAAAACATAAACGACTGTTACCCCTTCTATAGCTTTTAAAGTGTATCCTGCTCAGAGTGGCATTTATAATCCTAAACAAAGACCTGGGGGGGGGGTTAATCTTCATGGAGTGCCAGTTACAACCATAATCACCTTCCAGGTCAGATTAGATGGGCCATGATGCTCTATATCTCTCATTTTATGCTGTGTTATTATGGTATTAATGTTCATTTAATTCCCATATTAAATGACTTTCTCGAATGGACCCCTAATTGACAAAATGATCATTTTGTCCTATTAAGCCAAAAACATGCAAACTGACTCTTCAAGGAAAATGAAGTTGCAGTTTTAAATATGTGTCCTGCTGATTTTAATTAAAAGATTTCTTTTTTTTTCCACATTCAAAAATAGAAAGGAAAATAGCTATTACTATTTCACCCTATTGTTTTGGGGATGATAAAGTTATTTTGTATTTTTGCAAAACAAGTACTTCTAATTTTATCCTAAAAAATATTCTCCATGAAAGAAACAAATTAATTTGTGAAGGTAGAATGAGAAGAAGAGAGTAAAAATTCTAGAGAAAAAGAAAATGTGTTTAGATGTAACCGAAGCAGCATGTCACCATTTTCCAAAATGTAAATGAGAAATGAATATAACATAACTCCCCTGCTGAGAATAACTCCATGCTGAGCCTTCCATGCTGTGCTATGTTAAAGCCGCTGATCTCAGTTGGTAATATGTATCTGTTCTATGGCATGTTGCACCTGATGTGGGAGAAAGTCAAACAACTTGTTCTTTCCAGTTTATTACTTCAATTTTACTCCTAGTGAGCTGGTAAACTGTTTCAGAGATGTCTGTTATGATATATGCAATGATAAGTAATCATGCACTGCTAAACCTAAAGAACATATGTAAAGGCCCCCTGCAGATTGAACGTTATATGCTTCTTGCCCTCCAATAAAATGATTTTCAACTAGCCTGTCGTTTGCTTTTTATATAAAACACACTGCCGGTGGACAATATTTCATCTTCAAAGAATTGTGTTGATCTGGGATAGTGTTAATATTCTTTTGCCAAATAATATGAATTTAGACTACAAGTCACTTCTGCATGTTCAGTGTGCCTAATTTAGAGTTTTCCAGGTGAATCTTATTTATCTTGGTTTGCAGAGGGTACGTAAGGCTGACCTGATAGAGCTGACAGTTTCTGTCAATGGTAAAGTATTGGCTTGACACCTGATACATTCATGCTTCATGGGGGAAGGAGAGATGCTGAGGCAGAGGTTTCCCAGGTCCACCCTAGGTGGCAGGGCTTCTCAAACCCATAGTCGTTTGGCATTTTAAGATATCCTCAATGATAAGCATTTATTTTGGATATCCTGAAAATCTGTGGGGTCACCCAGTGTATGCTTGGGAATTCCTACTCCAGGGGGAGAAAATATGAGACCAAATTTTCAGCTGACGTGGCGGCTTTCCTACGTAGCGCTAAAAGGGGAAATTCTATACAGTATGTGCCAACATTTATACATCTATTACACATGCAAATGATTGGTTGGATATCCTAGATTATTCTAATCTTATGAATATCAGTAAGTTTTTTTTTGTGTAAGACTATGAACCTTAGCCGTGCTGCATTGCATGCACCCACTCTCATAGGAGCCAACGTTTCAAAATTATTGGGGGTGCTAAGCCCAGTGGAAATAACCCCTCCCTGGACACATTCAATGAATATTCTCTATATTGGGGGTGCTCAAGCACCCACAGCACCCACAGAGTCGGCTCCAATGCCCACTCTAACGCAGAGACTTATGCACTCATTTTGTCATTGGTTCAACAGCCTCAACCTTCCTCACATGCTTGATTTATGTTACTTCGTTTATGTTATCATATAAATAACTTTAATAAGACATACAAGTTAATTAAGTTTAAACAATACTCATCTTAAAATGAGACTTCATATATAGTCAGTTATTCGATGTTGAAGCCCGGATAGGTTCCAGCATTGAATATCCGGAAATAACACCGGTGGCGGGCAGCAAAACGCTCACTGTTGCTAAATCTACAAAGGGAGTTATGGAGAAGCTTGCTAAATCATAAGAATATATAAAAATTTAGTCTAAATCATAACTCATAGGACCAATAGAGGACTATAGAACTCAACAAGAACAACAGACCACAAGCTATTCCCAATAGCTCTTGAAGCAGAGTAGAGTTTCCCAAACTGTAGGTCAGAACCTCAAATGGGATCACAAAACCTGCCTTTGGGGTCACAGTGTAGGCAAGCTCTCCATAGGTGCATCATTATTCTGCATCTCCACTATGTCACACAGTTTTACAGTAGGTATTTCCCTGTTTCTAGAAGGTTCACTATTTAAAATAACAGAGTTGCAGTGGAATGTGAACCTGGGTGCCCTGGATTAAAGCCTACTGCACTGACCACTAGACTGCCCCTCTTCTCTGCAGGGATGTCTGTGTGGCCATTGTTGTACAAATGCTACCAGACAGGCATCTTTTTCCTTGTTGTTTTGGCATTCATAACTTTTTTTTAATTTTATTTTTAAGTATTCACAATAAATCAAGAAAATTCTTGATATGAAAAGATAGAGGATTATTAAGCAATATTGAAGTCATGCTACACAAATAAACAAATAATTGGCATTCATAATTTTGATGTTTTATTTTGTAACAATGGCTGTTCATTTTGGATGTTCTCATGTATTTTTGAACAGAAAATCCTGACATTTTTCCTGTTGAAAATCAGTGTGAGGTAGAATTTTTTTTGTCATTATAAGCAGGACATCCCAATTCTGACATGGACATTCTTTCAAAAATGCCCCTCCATGTTATCAGATTGAAACTATCTATTTTACTGAGTGGAGGAGTGGCCTAGTGGTCAGTTACCAGTCTTGAAATCCAGAGGTGGCCAGTTCAAATTCCACTGTTACTCCTTGTGATCTTGGGTAAGTCACTTAACCCTCCATTGCCTCAGGTACAAACTTAGATTTTGAGCCCTCCTGGGACAGAGAAATGTCCAATGTACCTGAATGTAACTCACCTTGAGCTACTACTGAAAAAGGTGTGAGCAAAATCCAAATAAATAAATATCAAACCCCACAAAAGTATTCCCATAATCAACCTCTTAAACTTAATCAATTTTGCGTAGCAACCACTCTAACAGGTATTGGTTCTTAAGCAGATTTTGTTTTCACATACAAGTATTAAGTCAAAGCAATTCCATGAAAAGTATGACTGCATGGCCTCCTAAACCATATAGATTTCCCCTTTTTAACTCGAATTTATAGTTCACCTACTGAATAGATAATGAGTCTATTAAATCTGTGGCAAGGAAGTGCTACAATTATTATCTTGACTTATCCTGCAAGAGTAATAGATCTCCAGGGCTGAATTCTATTTCTCTCCAGCTTCTGGATATCTTTAATAATGGCTGTTGCTGTGACTGAATTAATAGATTTTGGATGGCAACTACATGTGATTAATAGAAAAAGTCTACATTTTGTCAACTTCACTACTATATTGTAAGGTTTAAAAATCCCTTAATGTAGCTTCTTATCTCCCTCGTATACTGAGATTACACTGCAGGTCACAAAATGAAGCTTGGATAATGGTGCAGTATAGTATTTGCAAAACAGTTCTTTAAAAGGAGTGTCTAAAAATAGAGAATGTGTGTGACTGCAAAAGAGACAAAACAGCAAAAAGTTCTTTTGAGCAATTGACTTATCAAGAAGTTCTTTTCTCCTTATATTTTGTTTTATATCACAGTTATATCTGTTCTATGATATGATTCTTCTCAAAATTACAGCTAAAGACTAGGGGTGTGCATGGCCAGAAAAAGTTTGATTAGTCTTCACTTTAACTATTTTGTAATTTTCATGTGTTCTTTTTTTCACATATTCAAGTTTTTGGAGCACGCTACATGCTTGCAAAAACTTTTTTGAACGTGCAAATCAATTGTATACATGTTAATGCATAGTTATACCCGCATATGAGCAATTAGCATACATATAAATTATTTAAGCACACAGGTGCACAAATATACACCGACAAATGCATGTCCCTATTAGAAACCATGGTGTAAATATTCAGCTGGATGCCACCTGTGTAAGAATATATGGATAAATTATCCATATATTTTTATGCATGTATACAGCCATAATCTCTCTCTCTCTCTCTCTCTCTCTCTCTCTCTCTCTTTATATATATATATATATATATATATATATATAGTGACAAAGCCAGCACTCGAGGCCCCACAGAGAAGCAGCTAATCCATGAACTACAGTTCCCAGAAGCCCTTTCAAGCAGGAGAGAGGAGGGTAGCCCCAAAAGGGTGGAATGGATTTCCAACCCCAGCAGGGGGAGCAGTGGCTCAGTGCTAGGGGAGCCAGTTACTCCCTTCCCCACTAGAGGGAGAAGGGGAGGTGAAGTCCCTTAGCTGCATCGCCGGTATATAATTCCCTCCAGCTGTGAGAGGGGGAGAGACTTCTGGGTGGCTCCCAGTCACCAGGAGGGAGAGGAAACTGATTGAGAGAGAAGCTGCCATGGAGTAGGTGGAGGACGGAAAGGGCCTGCCACTGGAGCTTCCCTGGGGGGGAAGAGTAAGCTGCCATGGAGTGTGAGAATGTAAATGTAGCCCTATCCAGCACATGAAGGCAGTGTGAGAGGCCACAGGGGTGTGGTGCTGTGAGGTAGGAGGAAAGCTGCCCGCCCTGTTTGGTACAGGGTCCTCCTGGGTGCTGTGAAGAGGACAGGGGCATGAGGTATTGGTTTCCTTTGAAGAGACTGTTTGTGAAAGGGTTGAATTATTGGGATGCATAGAACAGCAGGCTGAACTTTGACTGAGCCCTTCTGAGGGTTAGGGGAGGTAGTGCAAAGGAAGGGGGCCTGAACTGTTAAGGAACTGAGGCAAGATGCACTAAAAAATCGTTAAAGCCCTTCCCTTATCGATTCCCTTAGCGAATCGGTAAGGAGCGGGCATGCATCAAGGAAATGGAATGCAAATGAGCTGCTCGTTGTAGCTCACTTGCATTCTCTATTCCATCGTTAAAAAGCTGGCCGGTCGGCCAGTCGAGCATGCGCAGAGCAGCCAAGCGTTATGCTGGCTGCTCTGCGCCTGCCAAGGACGTCCTTTATGGACGTCCCTGACAAGCACTTGGCTTTCTTTTTTTTTTTCCCTTCCACCGCTGCCACCCCCCAAGTCGCCGTCGCCGTCTCCACTCCCCCCTCCCTCTGCACTGAAATCACAGCTTTCTGCAGCCCCGGCCTGCCCGCCATCCTCTGCGCCCCGGGGCCCCGCCCCCTATGCCCCCCTGAAGTCGAGGTTGTCGTCGCTGCCACTCCCCCCCCCCGTCTGCCACCAGGCCGGGCCCTCACAGCACCTCTCACCTCCATGTGAAGGCGCTGCAGCAGTCAACAGCAGATCGTTTCCCTTCGGGCTTCCCTCCTTCCCTCCCTGTGTCCCGCCCTCGCATAACTTACGTCAGACGAGGGTGGGCCAAGGAGAGAAGAAGGGAGGCCCGAAGGGAAGCGATCTGCTGTTGCCTGCTACACCGCCTTCACAGGTGAGAGGCGCTGTGAGGGCCCGGCCCGGTGGCAGACAGAGGGGGGGTGGGTGGATGGGGGAGTGGCGGCAGTGGTGACGACGACCTCGACCTCAGGGGGGCGGAGGGGATGGGATCCCGGGGCACGGAGGATGGCGGGGAGGTCAGGGCTGCGGGAAGTTGTGATTTCAAGGGAAGGGGGAGCGACAATGGTGACCTCGGGGGGGGGGGCAGTGGAAGGGGAAAAAAAAAGAAAGCCAAGTGCTCATCTGGGACGTCCTTGAAGGACGTCCGTGTTAGGCACTTTAGAAGGACGTCCTTGACGAGCACTTGGCTTTTTTTTTTTCCTTCCCTCTTGCTCTTCTGAGCACTTGTTGAGCGTTTTTTTTTCCTTTCTGATTCCCTCACAGCAGCCCCAACGAGAGGTGCAGACACAGCAGGTCTATGGTTGGGCCCCAAACACTGAAGACACCATGAATGGGTGTCCTTGCCAAAGATGGTCCAATTGCACCAGGTACAGCGCTTTAAGCCACTGGGAACTTGAGTGGACATTTACGGACAAACCTCAGCAGCCAAATCAAATGAAGTGATTGTGCCAAAAAAAATGGCAAGGCACCAGAGAAGAAAGAACGGGAAAACCCAACCGGTCAGGGCCAAAACGTGGTCTAATGATGCAGAAAACAAAGGAAACAAACTTGTGAAAAAAAGAAACTAAAATAATAAGGGAAGAAGGGGAAAGGAGACCCAAATACGGGCACACAAAAATCACCGTGAAAAAACGCTGAAAGGCACAAAAAGGCTCTACCTGGACCGAGCTGTGAAGAGCAACCACAAAATGCAATCACTCCCCACTGCGGTAATAAAAGAACTGCAGTAACCAAGCTCTCGCGGTGGGCAGGAAGGCACCCACACATATGCGATGGAGTGTGCCTCGTGCGCCACAATTGGCAACGCTGGATTGTGTTACCCAATTGTGAGAATAATGGCTGGCTAGTCCTCGGAGAATCATTTATTTATTCACGTATGATAAACAGTTTTCCTTTGGTTTATTTGCATCTTTCCACTACTGTTTGCTCTGTCTAACATTTCCTGAGGTGGTTTTGCCTCTCCTTCATATGGAACTTAACAAACATCACTTGTGTTTGGTAACTGTTGCAGCAAACTGCTCAGTAGCCATGAAAGACTTTTTGGAAGCACTGCTTTTCTAGAGAGTGTAATATGTTCTCTTAAATAACCAGCTAACGCTCACATGAGACTGATTTCACAGAACTAAAGGTTAATAAATTAGGAACAAAAAGAATATATAAGGCAATAATCTTTTTATTGGACTAACTTAATACATGTCTTAACTAGAACTGGCACAGGTCTGCAATAAATTCACTACAACTACTACTTGGTTTCAGGAAGGTATTATTGAATGGTGTATTTTATTGTTTTATCCTTTATTTTTATTGTATTTCTTTCTTTATCTGATGTTGTGAACAAAATATTTTCTATTTAATTGAAAAAAAATAAAATTTTGAAAAGACCCATAATTTTCACGCTTATAAATTTATTTATTATTTTTATTAAAAAAAAATTCTATTCTGCACAATCCTAAGTTCTAGGCAGATCACAAACCAACACAAACAACTGATTAAATCCCCCATAAAGTTGATACAAAGTTACTTTAAGGATAATTGGATTGATATAAAAAAAAAGTCTGGAAATTACTTTAATCCCATGTTCTAGGGATTCGCATTCATTAGCATATATTCGATTCATTATTGCGCCTTTATAAAATTCAGTGCTTGTGAAATCAATTTAACAAATGTTCCTACTGTATGTATTAACATACAAAAAGTTGATCTGTGATCATTAAAAAAAGTTCTAATGCATATTAAAAAATGAACTAAAATGAATGTGTAAAACAAACCAAAAATAGGAAAAAAATACCAAACATTAGAAAATCAACCAAAACTCTTTCCCTGTGCACATCCCACCACGTTCAAACCTAGAATATGGTCCCTTTTATTGGGATATTACCAGTGGTGTGCTGCAAGGTTTGGTTCTTTGGTCAGTCCTTTTTAACATTTTTGTAGGTGATCTTGCTGTCTGGTAAAGTTTGACACTTTCCAGATGACACCAAAATCTGCAATAGTGTAGACACCCCTTGTCCAGAATTGTCCAGAATTTGGCAGCTAAGATTTAATGCTAAAAATACAGGGTCATATATTTAGTCTACAAAAACCTGAGGGAGCAGTATAGTTTAGGGGAGGAAGACCTTCTGTACACAAAAGAAGAGCAGGACTTGGTTGTGATCATATGTGATAAACCTAAGGTGGCCAAACAGGTAGAAAAGGTGATGGTGAAAGCCAAAAGGTGCTTGGGTACACAAGGAGAGGAATGGCCTGCAGGAAAAAGAAAGTGATAATGCCTCCGTATAAGTCTCTGGTGAGATCTCATTTAGAGTACCATCACGGACGTAGTTGGGGGGTGAGAGGATGGCATTCAGAGACACCTAGGGCGGTCCATCCCAATGCTGGAGATATACTACCAAAATGCTGGAGATTAAAGGGCAAATGAGTGAGATTTTTCTTGTGAGCCTCAGTCATGTCTAAAATTAGTTCTGGCAGATGCATATTCCAAAAACTTAGTAGCAACAAAAGGAGGAAGGCTACTGTGGCTCTAACTCAGATAATCCAACAACAACAAGTGAAGAGTTCAGTATAAGTACTTAATCAAATAATCAACACGATGTATTTAAAATTCCAATCTTCCTTTCTTTTCAAACATGCGCTTCTTTTTATGTAACAAACAACTGTTGAGCACTCAGCTATGGCTCGACGGTGGCCAAACCCGCTTCACTTTACGTGCTTCATCAGGAGCCGTACATCAACTTTCTTATAATATCTAACAAGATGGTATCACATATTCTTGTGATGACATTGCACCTTATCAGATCTCAATTCTTCCATACAGCATTCTTAGCTGTTGAACTCTGCACACAACAACAATAGAGAGATGGAAAGTGAAATGCAAAATACCAGAGATAGGCATTTTCAAAAGCTGACATATTCCAATTAATAAATTCAGAATAAAATACTTTTTTCTGTCTTTGTTGTCTGAGCATTTTATTTTTCTATTCATGTAGGTCCTGGTGTTTTCTTTTCTGCCTTTTTTCCTGTCTGTGCAGCCGGAAGACAAAAATTACCCCTCCCCCCCAAAAAAAACAACATGCCTTTTACAACCAGACTTGAAGAAAAAATAAATATATACCACATAACTGGAAAATGTTGGCACATTTAGGCTGACTCTGGACTTCTACATGAAGGTAACTCTGCCTGAGCTCATTATTCAATATCTCTCTTTTAAATGGTAGTAATAAAAAATATTAAATGCATTTTTATAATATACTACTGCATTCCACAAAACAAAAGGATCTAGGCACAACAGAAAAAAATAAAAAGATTCTAAATGCTCCCAGGTTTCAACCTAGTTCATGTTTAATGTGGGACATACATTTCATAAATAAGTAAATAAATATAGAGATAGAAACTCTGAATGTTCACCACCTGATTCTCATATCATGATGTCTGCTGTAAAAATATCTCTGCATGAATATAACACATGCTAGGGTGTCCCTATAACCAGACCCTCCACTTTTGGATGGAAGGGGATGAACAAGAGAGATGGGAAATGTTGTAGAAGGGGATGGAAGGGGAGATACTAGGTGGAAAGGAATGAGACAGAGATGGAAGATGCTACAAAGGGGGAGGGGATTGCTGGATGGAAGGGGAAAGGGGAGACATTGGATGGAAATGAACAAGAGAGATGGAAGATACTGCAAAGAGGGAGAGATGCTGGATGGAAGGGGATGAGAGAGATAGGAGATGCTGGATGGAAGGGGGAGGTGAGAGACAAGAGAAAGGGAAAGGGAGAGACAATGGAGATGCTGGAATAAGGGAAGAGAGGAAGGAAACGCAGAATGGAATGGGGGAAAGAGGATGGAAGGAGAAGACGACAGAGTTAATGAAAGTCTGGGGAATACGAGGAAGGGGGTCGGGGTGAGGGAAAGAGATGGAATCTTGTAGGTAGATGCAGTATAAAAAAGGGAAATTGGTTAGTAATAATGAAATCTGGACAGAGAGGTAGAAAAATAAATGGAAGAAACTGGAAGAAAAAGATCAATGCTGGATATGGATGTAATAAAAGAAGTGAAGAAGATAGGAGGAGAGAGAAAAATGACAAATGGAAAAGGAAACCATAGCAAGAGAGTTAGCAGAAACCAATGACTGGAATCAACACAATTAGAAACATTAAGTGACCAGATCACACAGAAAGAAAAAAGAATTGTATTTTTAATTTAAAAACTAGCATATTACAAATAGTGCAAAGTGGAAAATAAGGTGATGGTTTTCTATTGAACTAAGTTAACTTTCAAAAGCCTAAACCACCCTCTGTTTAGGACAGTGTATCATGCTTAAGGGTCCTTTTATTAAGGTGTGCTAATGGATTTAACACACACTAATGATTAGCGTAAGCTAAATGCTAAGAAGCCCATAGGTATAAAATGGTCATCTTAGCATTTAGTGTGTGCTAAATCCATTAGCTCAGCTTAGTAACTGGATCCCTTCATTTTTAATGTAATATATGGAATATGTTGGGTTTTGAAATTTACACCTATTATCTTTATAATTTGCACAGTTTGAGGGAACACTACTGTTTTTCTAGTGTATTGTGTGCAAAGTCTGGCCGCTTAGGAGTTCAGTTTAATTTTTGTCTACATATTTCTATTTTTAGTTTCTAGTTGCTTATTCTATATTTGGTGAGGGTTTATCTGCGTTCTGTGTGTGTGGAAGAGATCAGGTATTCTACTAGTATTGAATGCCTATGAAGGATCAATCTGTACTAATCTGGCTTGTTTACTTTTCCAATAGGTGTGTTGATGTTCTAGTGCCCACTACAATGTTTATGGTGCAGCTTTTTCTTAGGTAGGCCCTTCTTGTGACACCTGGAAATTAGTACTATTATGGTATGGTAGAATTGCACTGTAGTTCCTGAGTGACATTTGTAGAATTTTTTTTATTATTTTTTATTTATAACCATTTAAATTTTTACAAGCGATAAAACAACTTGCCGGAAACACAGAGAAAGTAATATATAGGAATTATTTCAGTCAGGTAATTCTATTTTCTTCCTTAGACCACTTAGACCTGAAAATCCTTGGAGTGACACTAGACAGCCACCTCTCCCTCGACAATCACGCCACATCCACCACAAAGAAAATGTTCACAATGATGTGGATATTGAAAAGGATAAAACAATATCTACCCCAGAAAACATTCCAGAATTTAGTGCAATCCACGGTACTTACCCATGCTGATTACTGCAACAGTATTTTCTTAGGCTGCAAAGCCTATATCCTAAAAAAAAAATTCAGACCGCCCAAAATACAGCAGCAAGACTCATCTTTGGCAGATCACGTTTTGAGAGTGCAACTCCTCTCCGTGCAAGACTGCACTAGCTCCCAATCAAAGAACGTATCAATTTCAAAGCCCACAAGATAATACACGGAGAATCTCTGAACTATATGATAAATCTGGTCGACCTTCCAGCAAGAAACATGTCTGTATCCTCACAAAAGTACCTCAACCTGCACTACCCCAGCTGTAAAGGTCTCAAGTACAAAACTTATTATGGATCCAATTTCTCCTTCGTGGGCAGCCGTCTATGGAACGCTCTCCCTAGACCTATCCGAGCAATCCATGACCACCTATCATTCAGAAAAGCACTAAAAACCCATTTGTTCAAACAAGCCTACCCAAAAGACCCAGATTAATCTCATGAACCCATCTACCTTACATATACTGAAGAGAAAACGACATTGACCCAGAATCTATCTCCCACCTTACCCTCCTTTCTCAATCACCTGTCTCTACCTACCTACCCATCCATTTACTACCCATCCATCCTTCTATTATGTTATACTTAATTTCCTACTTTACATAACAAAATTCTGTGTTACCTATTACTATGTAAGCCACATTGAGCCTGCTTTTAGTGGGAAAATGCGGGATATAAATAAATAAATAAATAAGGAGAGTGAAACAAGACAAGGAGATCAATTAAACAGTAAACAGAAAAAAAGTGGTATTAACCTGATTATCCCCAAATATTACTCGTCTAATTCATTATTCCACATTGATCATCTGGTTGGCTTCTTCAAGGCCAATACGGTGTATAGTCAAATCATACCATTGAAAACATACTTATTGTCCAATATTAGTTAGAAATAATACATCTAATTACATTCTTTCTCTTTTAAAAACCAGAAGTTATTTAACAATACATATACTTAAGTCTCTAATTCAAATCCCACTGATTAAAGTAATCCCAGTTTTCATAGGCTTCACTGCTTTTAAAGTAATAATTGAGGAAATATTTCTGAGGAAAACTTTAGGAGTCATACCCGGAACTCTGGGAAAAACAATAATCTCAATATTAATCATCTATAATAATATTCATTTTATTATTCAAAATTTCTGGTCTATTATCATTTTCAAAATCATAACCACTTCTTGCTCGTGTAGAATCATTTGTTATATCAATTTTTCACTCTCAAAGGGTTCAGTTAAATTGTCCATGTAACTCTCTAATAAAATTATTTCTGAAACAAAATTATTTACTGCCTTCCAGATGCTATTCAATGTAACCTCCACAGGAGCCAAAAACTCCAAGTTGATTTCTCTTAGGTGTTTAGGAGTGGTTCCACCGATTCGGGTTCTGCTGTAAACGTCCTCTGTTTCAGCATATGCCTCTAACTCACTCCTCCACTCCTTTGGACATAGTAAGTTGAATAATTCGGGAGCGATGGAGTTGTTTTTTCCAGGTCCAAGAGTGTCGACGCTCCTTCACCGGCGCTAATCAAAGGACTCGCCAACCCTTTCATCTGTGGGCAGTTCATCACGCAGCGGTCCCGCACTTGCTGCTCAGGGGACAAAACGCTGGCCATCGACGGCTGACCACCGTCCCCTTCCTCTCAGTTAAGGTAACTGCAATTGTAGAATTTTTTATTACTTTAAAATATGCCTGATACTGGATTTTGGATTTGAATTTAGATTACACCTTTCTCAGTAATTGCTCAAGGAAAGTTACATTCATTTACAGTAGATATTTCCATTTGCTGGAGGGCTTGCAGTCTGATCATGTACCTGGGGCAATGGAGTGTTAAGTGACTTGTCCAATAAATCAAGGCACAACAGTGGGATTTGAGCCCTGGCTTCCCTGTCGGCAGCCTTGCTGCTCTAACCATTAATACAGATGATACTTATTCCAAACATGTTTGGTAATCCAACAATAAACTAAAGGTCAACAGATGGCTATTTGGTAACTTACTAGGCAAATCAGTTTATGGTTGCTGGAAACCACAGGATTTCTGTTACAGTACTGCTAAACATTACTGTTCACATGGCCAACAGGAAGAAGCTGGTCTGGGGAGCTAGAACTGATTGCTAGCCAAGTATTAAAGTACCTGCATATATTACCAGAATACTGCAAATACTATTCTGCTTAATGTGTTGTTTCCTCCACTGTGTTGTTGTGCTTTTCTTGCTTCCTCCACAGTGTTCTTGTGCTGTATTATTTTCCTGTACATTATTTAGATTTTTTGTTTGCATATAATTCCCTGGAGTGGTGTTCAGTGTGCATATTATCAGTAAGCGAAATAATTAGGGGTGGCAGCTGTTGGCTCTGATCTAGAGAGACTTTAAAGGGGTCCTTCCTTGCTGTGTTCAAAAATGCCCCTACTGTACCTTCACTGTTGATGTAGGAGTTCCCCCTCACCCCTCCATAAGGATTTTAACTTGTCCCATCATACCTCATCGCACCTCACAGTCCCACCCATTTGAGCCCCCCCAAACAGTTGAGTCACTGACTGCCTATGATGGATTGGAAGATGAAAGTGGAGGTCAGCATGAGGAGCAAGAAAACAGGGAAACTGTTGTGCAAAATCTTCAAGGAGAAAAAAGGATTTGGAAGGGATATTTTAAGGGAATTCTATAATGGGACACTTATATTTAGGTACTTGATAGGAGCCTGTTCTGTGAAGAAAAGTAGGTGCCTCCCTTCCTTTATAGAATCAGCTCCTATCAGGTGCCTAAATATAGGTGCTATGTTACAGAATTGCCTTTTATATGTGTGTGTGTGGGGGGGGGGGGGGGGGGTTAGAAGTGGTAGGATCCCCGACCCCTTTAATGCTGTTGTAAGGAGATTGGAACATGAGGTGATGGGGTTGCTGAGCCTCTTTTGTGGCATGGTGTTGTGTTCTTCTAGGGTGTATTTTCTGCTGAGGGATTTGTAACAGTCCAACTTGTTCTGTTTTCCCAGTAGGAGGTGTATTGATGTTCTAGGGAAGTGTGTGAGGGGAAAGGGAGAGTGATAGTGTGCACTGCCCTTGATAATTCATGGAGATGTGAGTGGGGGCATCATGAGACAAACTTCCCTTGGTGCTAGCTCATTTCATTGAAAATATCTTCACTGTCCAATAAACTGGGTTCCTATCTGGTCTATTTTTTGAGATGGACATGAGGGAAGCCATTGCTTGCTCTGTGATTGGTAGCATGGAATGGTGCTACTAATTGGGTTTCTGCCAGTTATTGAGACCTGGATTGGTCACTTCTGGAAGCAGGATACTGGGCTAGATCGCTGGTTAAGAACTATTTAACCAGTCAGCAGTTGTTCTGGCCAGTTAAATAGCATTGAATATCAGGTGAATAGAAACATCCTGCTTATTTTCAAAAGAGAAGGCTGGCCATCTTCCAACGCAAATTGGGAGATGGCCGGCCATCTCCTAAACCCGGCCAAATTGTATAATCGAAAGCCGATTTTGGCCGGCTTCAACTGCTTTCCGTCGCAGGGCTGGCCAAAGTTCAAGGGGGTGTGTCAGCAGGTTACCGAAGGTGGAACGGGGGCGTGGTTAAGAGATGGCCTGCTTTGGCCAATAATGGAAAAAAGAAGGCCGGCTCTGACAAGCACTTGCCGGCTTTACTTGGTCCATTTATTTTTAGGACCAAGCCTCAAAAAAGTGCCCCAACTGACCAGATGACCACCGGAGGGAATCGGGGATGACCTCCCCTTATTCCCCCAGTGGTCACCAACCCCCTCCCACCCAAAAAAAAATATATATAAACATTTTTGTGCCAGCCTCTATGCCAGCCTCAAATGTCATACCCAGCTCCATGACAGCAGTATGCAGGTCCCTGGAGCAGTTTTAGTGGGTACTGCAGTGCACTTCAGGCAGGAGGACCCAGGTCCATCCCCCCCTACCTGTTACACTTGTGGTGGTAAGTGTGAGCCCTCCAAAACCCACCCGAAATCCACTGTACCCACATGTAGGTCCCCCCCCCCTTTACCCTTTAAGGGCTAAGGTAGTGTTGTACAGTTGTGGGTAATGGGTTTGGGGGAGACTCAGCACACAAGGTAAGGGAGCTATGCACCTGGGATCAATTTGTGAAGTCCACTGCAGTGCCCCCTAGGGTGCCCAGTTGGTGTCCTGGCATGTGAGGGGGACCACTGCACTATAAATGCTGGCTCCTCCCATGACCAAATGGCTTGGATTTGGCCGGGTTTGAGATGGCCGCCATTAGTTTCCATTATCTGCAAAAAACAATGGTGGCCATCTGTAACGCCGGCGATCTCTAAGGCCGGTCCAAATGTTAAGATTTGGCCGGTCCTGACCGTATTATCGAAACGAAAGATGGCCGGCCATCTTGTTTCGAGAATACAGTCGGGTATGCCGCTTTACGGGGACGGTCATATAGATGGCCAGCCCCGTTCGATTATGCCCCTCCATATGGCCTATCCTGTCTGCCTATCCATACTATCTATTATCTCTTCCTCTGTTTACAAGATTCCACATACTTGTCCCATGCTTTCTTGAACTCAGATACAGTCTTTGTCTCCACCACCTCCATACATCCACCACCTGTTCCATAAAACGTATTTCCTTAGAAGTTATCGATGTGGGTTACCATTAAGACAGGCTATTTTACCACAAGTCATGCTATTTTAGCACAGGGTCTCATTGCATAAAATGGGATCCTGTGCCAAAATAGTATGACTCGTGGTAAAATAACCCATCTAAATGGCAGCCTATAACTTCCCCACTTAAATGTTTCTATCGTTATATCCTCTCTCCCACATTTCTTCCAAAGTTTACATCTTGAGATCTATAACTCTGTCACCATATGCTTTATGAACAAGACTATGGACCATTTTAGTAGATGTCCTCTGGACCAACTCCATCCTCTTTATATCTTTTTGAAGGTGCAGTCTCCAGAATTGTACACAATACTCCAAACAAGGCCTCACCTGAAATGTATACAAGGGCACTCTTACTTCCTTTTTCTGGCTGGTCATTCCTCTCCTTATGGACTCAAGAATATTGGTTTTAGCAGTCACCTTTTCTACCTGTTTGTTCAACTCAAGATTGTCAGATATGATGACCCTCAAGTTCCGCTCTTCTTTCATACACAGAATTACTTCACCCCTACTACTATACTGCTCCCTTGGAATTTTGCAGCCCAAATTCATGGCCCTGTATTTTTTAGCATTGAATCTTAGTTACTAGTTTATAGTCCATTCTCCTCATGTTATCTACACCATCAGAGGTGTCCATCCTATTACAGAGTTTTTATCATCCGCAAAGAGGCAAAGCTTACCAGACAGCCCTTCACAATATCACTCACAAAGATATTATATCAAGCTTAATATTTAGTTTTCTATTTTACTGTGTCTCTCCATCTGCAAAATATTTGAGAATCTTTTCTACAAAAGATGCTAGAAAAAAAATGTAAAATACACATTGGGTGGAATGGAGGAGGGCATAATGCTTACTGTAATCTAGGGAAATGTGTCTACCTGCTATCCTGGATCCCTTGACTCTTTTTTTGTCTGTTTTCCACAATATTTGTGTTGCCAATGATAATAAAAATTGGTACAACGGTAATGTAGATTTTAAACATGTGGAATCTTATATAACCTGAAGGATTATGCACCACAAAATAAAATATAAAACATGCATGAAAGCACAACAGGAGAAAAATAGAGGAGGCACAGAAAGAATATAGAATAAAATGAAAAGCCATTTTTCAAATTATTGGGAATAAAGAAGGCAATCACCTTGAGCCTGCTGGGAAAGACATGAGCTTTTGTACCTATAAATTGAAATTGGCTCAGGTCTGTCCAATTTCAAATGATTGTGCTGATCTCATCTTGTTCTTTACTGGAAATATACATTACACAATCAAAATCTAAATCAACCGTTAGTTGCTTGGTCAATATTTGCTAAAGGGAATTAATGAACCCTGAATTACATTTGTTTGTGTTTTTCCTACTGGTTAGAGTGAAATAAATTGAAAGTAATGCCACCTTGGTATTTCACACAGTACATATATCAGAAGCATATCTCTTGCTCTCATGCAGCAGTTGACACTTCTTTATTTTATCAAAATGCATAATAAAACTATTATATTAAATATAAGACTACTTGACAATATAAAACAGGGATGGGGAACCTATGATTCTTGCGGACTGCAGACCAGTTGGGTTTTCAGGCTACTCTCAATAAACAATCATAAAGACAAATAATCAGGTCAGGAGTCACCTGGTCTAAAAAAGAGACACTAAAACATCAATATGGTTTTTGGTTTTAGGTCTCTTTTTTTGGGCACATCCCTAATGAATATGCATGAAATAGATTTGCATACAGTTCGGGCAGTGTGCATGCATATTGTTCCGATGCATACTCATTAGAGGGATCACAAAAATCTAACAGGTTGTTTGTTGATTGTTAAGGACTAGAGTTTTCATACTCTTGAATCATGTATTTTAAAAGGGAAGGGATTGTGAATTTAGCTCATACCTTTTTCCATTGTTGCTCAAGATGGACTACATTCAGGTACAGTAGGTATTTTCCTTTCCATGGTGGACTTATATTCTTAGGCACCCTTTTACAAAGGCGTGTAAGGGCCTACACACGTCCAGAATGTGCCAAATTGGCATTACCGTCTGACTACCTCGTGCCCTGGGCGGTAATTCTGAATTTGGCACGTACTGAAAACACATGGTAGAAAATAATTTCTATTTTCTACCCCGTGGCACTTAACTAGCGGTAAACAGCAGTGGGCACATGCTACATGCCTACCGCCCAGGTAGCACATGAGACCTTAACACTAAGTCAATTGGTGGCGGTAAGGTCTCAGGCCAAAAATGGACGCACGCTGGTTTTTATTTTGCCGCATGTCCATATTCCAGCCCCTTTAAAAAAAGGCCTTTTTTTCCAATATATAGTAAAAACTGGCCTGGTGAATGCCCAAAAAACGTGGTCGCACTGCCACAGGCCACTTTTCACCACGGCTTAGTAAAAGGGCCCCTAGGTTTGTACCTGAATCAATGAAGGGTTAACACTAGAACTACTACAGGGGTCATTTTCACCCCTAACAAACTAGAGATCCTTTTACTAAGCTGCGGTAAGTACTAATGCATTCTTCCCATGCACCAAAATGCAGTACCACGAGGTGCACTCAGGTGCCCTGTGGTGGTTCAGGCATCTGTGCACACATCCAAGGTGCTAGAAAATATTTTGTATTTTTTTAGCACTGGGGGCATGTTTGGGGGGTGGAGAGTAGACGTGGCCTCAGCGCACAGGGAAACCCATATGCTAATCATAGCGAGCACCTTTTAGCGCAGCTTAGTAAAAGGGCCCCCTAATTTATAAGCAAATTACTTCGTGCATCTAAGACTCTTCATGGTCATCGGTGTTTCCGTTGCCTCAGATACAAACTCAGATTGTGAGCCCTACAGGGACAGAAAGATGCCTACTGTACCTGAATGTATACCGCTTCAATAGCCTTCAGCCTTTCAGGTGGTATGTAATAAATGAATAAATATATTTTTATATGACATGTAAGTTTCAAGGGGCTAGGTAATGTAATTTCCAAGATATGTGGTCACACCTAGAAAAACCAAAGGGGTCAAATTGACCCCTTATACTTTTCAGCCATCTTACTGTGGCTTTCTTGAGAGTGAAGTAGTGGAGTATGCATGCAGGACGGTTTTTATTTTCTGTAATATTTTTCTATCTGGATTGTTTGATGTGAGAAAAGTTATTAATCTCTGTCAAATAGATTTAGTATCTCCAGAGGAAAAGGAAAGGTATGGATCTTTCTCTATTCTAGTTGAAGGAAAAATGGTGAAACTGTTGGTCACTGAATAATTTGAACTTTGAAGTGCAGATAAGGTTTTTTGACCTTGACATTGATTTTTTGAGTTTTGAAGTGCAGGTGAGGTCTTTTTTCCTGGGCATTGATTTTTTGATCTTAGATCTTCCTTTTGTATGAGTAATTGACAGGATTTGTTTATGTTGAGACCTTTCTTACTTTGACACATTCTGCATAGACTAAAAGTGGGCACCAGTAATTTCTAGTTTCTTCTAGAAAATTTCTGTCGTACTCTTTTATCCTATTAAGTGACAATTTTATTGAACTTCTATGCTCTGTAATATTTGACCAATATTGTCCCTTGCATTATTTTTTTCATTAACATGTCTTGTGGATGTCATGGTACAGTTGAAAAAATTCTAAAACAACTCCACGATTCACATGAAGAAGAACTGGACATGGAAAGCTCAAATAGCAGATCATATTTTGAGATTGATAGGAAACATATGCCTAATGCAAGCATTTTGGATATTGACAACAGCAAACAATCTGACAGTCAGAAAGTAAGGGATATGATTCAAATCCATCATCATCAATCAGAATAGTATGTGAGTGCAGACACAACCAGCCATCTCATACATCTAAGAGAACCAGTCAGGGAAAATCTCTGCAAGTCCTTGGATGATCTCCGTAGATTCTTGGACAACCTTCACAAGTTCTTGAATTGGCTGGAAGATGACGTAAACGTATATATTGTTGTTCCAATCAGCTAAAAGTCAACTGGTTCTGACAGAACAGTATGGGAAGTTATTGACAGCATTTCTGCTCTGGTTAGATGTGTTCAAACAAAATGTGATTTGAGAAACTGCTGGACCGATGCCCTATACCAATCATGAAATAAAAGAAGAAAAAATGGAAAGCACATGGTGATTGCTTTTCAGTAAAATTATCCTCCACCATATAAACAAATGTACTGAAAGTGTGGCAAGGAAACAGCTCCAAAATGAAAACTGGACAATTTCTTTTGAAGAACTCGATGACTTTATTGTGTTTTTATATGCCTGTGGCACCTACAACGTCAATAACCTTTCAGTGGCTCAAAAGTATTCCATGAAACCAGGAAGTTGCAGGTGGCCACACCAGGTTTTCCACAACTTCCTTGATCTGGTTGCAATCAATGCAACAGTATTGTAAAATGCTGTTACCAGCAAGAAGATAAGTCAAAGCAAGTTTATCCTTCAGTTAGCTTTGGAGCTTCAACAGCATTACATCTCCTCATGAAAGCATATGCTGGAAGCACCTCTCGACTAAGAAGAGGCTGGGGGGAGCAAGTGACAGATTGTGAAACAAAACCGTGGAAGTCTGTGGAACCTGCAAAAGAAAATACCAGAAATATTGAGAAGTGCTGTGTCTGTGTAGCATTAAATTCCAGAATAACTTTCATTTTAGAAATATTTTTTTATTGTTCAATTCTTCATATTTTATTTTCTCCAATTTCCATAATTATTTGGCAAATGAATTATCAATTAGTTATAATGAATGAACATTATTACTTTTTTATTTTTAAATATCATATTTGCTTGTAGTTCAGTTCTGTAGCTGTAAGTTACATCTCCCGTCTTCACATACGATGCAATTTTAAATTGACCCCTTTGGTTGTTTTAGCAAAGGAAAATTATTGGTAGTTTAGAAGCTTACTCTTGCATGCAAATCTCTCTCTCGAATATTCATTGTGTATATCATGAAAACCTTGACTGGCTGGGGTGCCTCCAGGATCAGGTTTGGGAACCACTGCTCTAAGCAACTCGGGGTGCCATTTAAAGAACAGTGCTTGATATGGAATTTTTTTTTTCAGTACCCAAATTTGGGTACCATTTACTGAATCTAGTTCTAACTGCATCCATAGTAATTGTGAACAAGGTAGCATGCATTAATGGATGTTTTAACGTCAGACCTGCAAAGGACATGGTGGACATACCCCCAGCAGCATTAAATTTGCACTTCCCTGCTACTAACATTTACTGTAGCACTACTAGACCTATGCAATGCTATTATATACAGGTACTTTCTCTGTCCCTAGAGAAAGTTTTTTTGGTCCTGGAGCAAAGAGGGTTCAGTGACTTGCCCAAGGTCACGAGGAGCTGCAGTAGGAACTGAACCCAGTTCCCCAAGATCCCAGTCTCTGCACTAACCATTAGGCTACTCCTCCACTTACCATGTATTAATTTATTGAGTCAAGGCATAGTAACTGCAAAATCTAATGCACTTTATTAAAAGAACCCCATAGAGACTGAATATTTCAAGACTATAATAGCAATAAAGTTCAAGAAAAAGCTATAGGTGATGATAGTTCTATTGGACTAACTGAGGGGTCCTTTTATTAAGGCACACTAACGGATTTAGCATGCGCTAAATGCTAAGACGCCCATAGGAATATAACGGGAGTCTTAGCATTTAGCACGTCTTAGTAAAAGGACCCCTTAGTGTAGCTGGTCCTAATCTGATTCGGGTGAGGCCAGCTCACAGGCACTAGAAAAGATTATTTTTTAGTTTAGTGGTCTGTGGCTCCTCTGAGAAAATGCCTGCTCCACAGTCTAGAGCATATAAAACAGAAATGAGGGTCCTGGTAGACAAGGTGAGAATAATCTCAAGGTCTACAAGCAAGAAAAACATTTCACAATGCCTGACATCCATAAAACTTAATTCATTTGGCCAGTCACAAAAATGTTGAATCCCAAGGAAAAAAGAATAAAGCCATAATCTCCATATGGTAGTCCAAAATATAACAGCTCTTTCTGATGTGGAGTTTCAGTGCAGATACACAGCCCTGGGATTCTGTAGTCTTTCTTCAGTCCTATCCTCCTTGTTGGGTTCTGGTCTTTATTAGTTTCTGGTCTTTATTAGTTTCTGGCTCCCTATCCGTTTTCGCATCCTAACTTCTTCTACTAACCTATAAATGTACTCACTCTGCTGCTCCCCAGTATCTCTCCACACTCGTCTTTCCCTACACCCCTTCCCGTGCACTCCGCTCCATGGATAAATCCTTCTTATCTGTTCCCTTCTCCACTACTGCCAACTCCAGACTTCGCGCCTTCTGTCTCACTGCACCCTATGCCTGGAATAAACTTCCTGAGCCCCTACGTCTTGCCCCATCCTTGGCCACCTTTAAATCTAGACTGAAAGCCCACCTCTTTAACATTGCTTTTGACTCGTAACCACTTGTAACCACTCGCCTCCACCTACCCTCCTCTCCTTCCTGTACACATTAATTGATTTGATTTGCTTACTTTATTTTTGTCTATTAGATTGTAAGCTCTTTGAGCAGGGACTGTCTTTCTTCTATGTTTGTGCAGCGCTGCATACGCCTTGTAGCGCTATAAAAATGCTAAATAGTAGTAGTAGTAGTAAGGATCTTCCCTCTTTCTCTCCTCTCTGGTCACTTTTCTTCCACAGCTCCTTGCATTATCCCCTGTAGGGTCCCCTTTTTCTCCTTCCACCTGCAGTGTCACTCTATAAAAAGTGCAATCACAATGCCCTGAACCTTTCCAGAAGATTCCAACTCCTTGTTTCTCTAACTACCTTCCAGTCAAGCCAAGTAGACTCAGTAGCAGAGTTCCTGCATTGATCCTCATAGCAAATAATCCAGCCTACCCTCCCAGGCTAATGCTGCAGCCCAGTGGTTCTCAACCCAATCCTCAGGGCATACCCTGCCAGTTAGATTTTCAGGATATCCACAATGAATACCATATACATCAGATAGATTTGCCTATCAAGGATATAGTGATTGCAAGTCTATCTCATGAATATTCATTGTGGATATCCTGAAAACCTGACCGGCTAGGTGTGCCCTGAAGACTGGGTAGAGATGCATTGCCCTAGACCAATGGCACCCCAGCCAGTCAGGTTTTCAGTATATCCACAATCAATATTCATGAGATAGATTTGCATGCAGTGGAGGCAGTGCAAGGAAATCACTTTCACGAATATTCATTATGGGTATCCTGAAAACCTGACTGGCTGGGGTGCCTCCAGGACCAGGTTTGGGAACCACTGCCCTAGCCCATATGCTCCATCAGCCTCACTCCTTCTCTTCTCTGTTCCTGCAAAAAAGATTACAACAGGGGGCAACCTCAGTCCTAGAGGGCTGCAACCCAGTCGGGTTTTCGGGATTTCCCCAATGAATATACATGCATGCAACTAGGTCTCAAAGCCCTCGAGGACTGAGGTTGCTCACCCCTGAATTACAAGGAGGGAACAAATCTTATCCCCTTCTTACATGGGTTTTTATTAAGGCTGCCAACTGGATCCAGATTCACAGGACAGGGTTGATCCAATCCTGGGTTTACCCTATTCATACGGGACTAGTAATTCTGATTTCCCCATTGCATTCCCTAAGGAAAGCAAGACTACAAGTCCTAGCATACACTGGGGTAAACCCAGGACAGGATCGACCCTGTCCTGCACATCTGAATTTGGTTTTTATAGTTCCCTCCAAATTCAAGAAACTACTACCTACTACTGGGATTGTCAGGTTTAGAACAACCCATATTACATACATCACTCATTAATACAAATGTCTCTGGACCCAGAATGTTCCTAAAGTTGCCTGATGAAAGACACATTGTGCTGTCCTGCTACATTAGTCAATATGCTTTTTTTAACAGGTTAATGCAAAATGATTTAAGGGTGATGTCACACTGGAGGCATAGCATAACAGAGCAGTGGGCTGAGTACCTGGGAAACTAGGATCAATTTCCCCTGCTGCTCCTAGGCAAGTCACTTAACCCATCATTGCCCGGCCCAGATACAAAAAACTTAGATTATGAGTCCACTGGGAACAAGAGAAGTACCTGCCTATAATATAAGTAAAACACCTTGGTTATACCACAGAAAGACAGTGCATCAAATCCATAACCCCTTTTACTTAGCATTTGTATTCAATTTAGTTCAGTAAAAAAAATATCAGCTACAATTTATTTTGTTGACCTTTATTATCTGTGTAGATAAGTGTACTAACAAGGCAACCACACTAGTTTGTTCAAAGCTGTAATAGCAAATTATGAATTTGCTTTATTACAAAAATAACATCCAGTTGAACTGCAACATGGAATATGAAAACTGTACTGCCAGCCACTTTGAATGCACTAGTCCATATTTTTGATAGAATTCTGAGATCTAATCTATATCTCATGCATATTTGTTATTTTATTATGTCATTATTTGTGAGCATAGCTGCATGTCTACATTGATCATCTTTTAAATCTAGTTTTGCCAAATGTAAAGCTGTTGTTACGGTTTTCTGACTTCTGCTTCCATTTGAGCTGCATAACACATTAGAGTTATGTCATCATTAATTTGCTTCCTGCTTTATGCAGCCAAGAAACTGATTTACAGTTAAAGGTTTAGTTAAATTTAAAACTCTAAATGGGACTGGGAATATTGTCATGGTTTCAGAAGTCAAAATATGACTAAGGTTTATAGAAATAAAACAGAAGATAATCATTGCCACATCCTACTGAAAATATATGTAGATTTTCTGTACTTTCAAACCTTCCAATTTACATTAACTAGGTCCTTGTTTAGTACTTAAAAATCATATTTGTTTTGGTGATGTTCATGTGTTTGCCTGACACTACTGTCCAAACCCAGTGAATAGGAAGGCATGTAATGTGATCAAAGAACAATAGACGCAGCAGTGAGGCTTTGGGAACAGAGATAGGATGGAAACATTGAGGGTCGGCACATAGCAACAAGCTTGCTGCATGCCAAACCTGAACTTCCGCAGTATGCACCATTTCCGGCGGTAGAAAAATATTTTCCATTTATTTAGCGCTGGTGCCTACCTGGCGATAATCGGTGCTGCCTGGTTACCGTCAGATTAGCTTGGGAGCCCTTACCACCACATCAATAGGTGGCGGTAAGTGCTTCACCCCCACCCCCCCGCAAGTGGTTCACTTGCTGCATGGCCTTTTCTTTTCCCCCAAAATGGCCAACCTTTTACCCGCTGTGGTAACATTGGGCCTCAGCGGGCGTCAAAAACACGTGTGGACGCTAGCTCAAGCCTCCTTTTACCGAAGCTTAGTAAAAAGCCATCTCCTCGGCTCAAAAAATATGAAGGTAAATATTCAAAGTGATTTAAATGGCCAGAAACAGCTTTTGGCCATTTAAATCACTTGACTGGGGCTAACCGGCATATTCAGCCACACTTCACCAGACAGAGTCACTGAAAATGCCCAGTTAGCGCCTAAGCTGGAGCTAGCTATTTTGTGGGCATTCCCCGGGTGAAGTCAGCATCTAGACGGTTAACTGTTGATATTCACAATTTAAGCACCTAGGATAACCACATAAAAAGGACCACATAAAACACAGTCCTATCTTTAGATGGTTCACCATATCCACTTAAGTGCTGAATATCACACTTAACAGGCTATGTTTTTGCTGCCTGTGTATATCTGAAATTTCAATGCTGGAGCCCGGACATGGCCCAGCATTGAATTTCTGGGGATAACGCCAGCGGTAGTCAGTAGACTATGTGACATGATGTGGCATGTTTCTTATATACCGCCAACTCCCACTTATCAGTAGTTCAAAGCGGTTAACAAAAACTATGCTATAAACCCACAAAAATCACATACAAATTAAGAAGTAAACCATTTAAACAAAAAAGTCGTCTAATTCTTCTGAAACAAAAAATGAGGAGGAGAAATAGTGGAAATGGCAGAAGCATGTGGGAGAGACCAAGAAAGAGTGGCAAGATAATAAGAGAGAGGAGGATGGTGAATAGAGGTAAAAATGTAGTAATGGAGGGTAGACGGAACATAGAAGGGAATAGCAGGCTGGGGAAGGAGTGATGGAAAATGGGACAGCTAGGGAATGAGAGAAGAGTATGGAATGTTAATAGTTGCTGAAAAGTTAAAAGAAGGAGAAAGGTGAGAAAGCAGAGGTAGTAGTGGGAGGGAAACAAGGGGTAGCAAGGGGAGGGGGCAGGAAAGAAGGGGAGGAGCAAGGGAGGAGGAGAGAGGAATTTGAACTGCACAGGAAGTCCTTTTGAATTTGGAAGCAGGAGAAGAGCAACGCCCACCCGCCCACCCACTTGAAAGGCAAGATTTGTCGCAGCGAGGCGTTAGACTACAATGTTTACGCACAGCCAGCAATGGGTACACAGCAGCTTGACACATAACAGTTACAAGTTTGGGGTAACTACTGCTGCAGAAAGAGTTGTGTGGAAAATTATCAAGTTGATGCAAATGGTAGGCTTGCATGTGAGCAGCCTTGTTATAAGGAAACAACGTGTATACAGCTTGTCTCCTGGCTTAGGCGGCCGGGAGGCCTAGAACGTCATTTTGTAAATGTGGTAGGTGCCTCCTTCAACGGGAGACACCAAGTGACGTCGGGTGCTTGGAAAACAGCACAGGGGGCCACAGGGGCTTGGTATGGCTTGGCCTGTGGCCCAGAATATGCAACTACGTGTAGAAGCTGTGTACCCGGGTAGAAATGCATGCTGGCATAATGATTAGTAGAAGATGTAATGTAATTTGTTTATGTTGTAACAATTTTGATGTTCCTGGCTGCGGCCAAAATAAATCCAATTCTATCGAAGATACGGCTTGTAGTGTGGTATTGAAGGGGGCGGGGGGTTGATACGTCTGAGTGTGTGCCGAATGCCCGAGTTGAGAAGATGAAATTTGAGTGGATAGAGAGGCTGAAAAGAAAAAAAGAGAGGAAAAACCGAAAAGGTAAGGATCAATATGTCAAAGATAGGTATACTGAAGGAATAGAACAAGACTGGAGAGAGAGAGAGAACAAAAGGCAAATGGACAAAAGTCACTGGAAAGAAAATTAGCAGAAGACAGGTGGAGAAACTGGGACCAACATGATGGAAGAATAAAATGTCAAGACAACAAAGGTATAAAAAAGAGTGTTTTATTTTGAATGTATTAACTGGAATATGTTAACTTTGGAATTTGTGTATCACAGATGACTTTGTATCGCATTCAGTGGCATAGCCAGACGGTTGACTGGAATGGGGGGCAGGGCTGAACTCAAGCATGGGTGGGCACCACATTTTCTCCCTGCTGACTGTCCCCACCTGAATGCAAAATATAAATACCTGAACTGGCAGGGATCTTCAGGCCCCTCCAGGTGAAGACTCTCTCTTCCTTTGCTGTTCCGGCAACTAGAAATCTCCAAGCTCTGCAGTCAGCAGCAGTATCCCCAAGTTCCTGGCGCCACTGCTGACCCACCCCTGTGAATGCTTGGTTTTTCTGCATACATGAAAACTGAGCATGCATGGGGGGGGAGGCAGCAATGGTGGCAGCAGCTTGAGGACACAGCCATCAGCTACAGAGTTTGGAGAACTTTGGCTGCCGGACTAGAGGAAGTGGTCTTCAGCCGGCACAGCTTGGGGATCCCTGCCAGCCACAGCAGGGGTGATGGCTAATTTTGTCTGAGCCCAAAGTTGGTGGGGGAACCCGGCCCCCCGTTGTGATTATACCAATTGTGTTCAATGAGATGCCTAAGTGGACGGGGAGAGTAAGGGAATCCTTACCTGGTGCCCCCACTCTGGTGAAGACTTCAAACTTGCGTTATGCTGCGATTCCTCAGTTGGAGATTGGAGCATCCTTGCTGCTTCGCTGGCACAGGGAGAGCCAGCATTGCATGAAGACGTAACACTCAGCCCACCCTCCCGAGTTCCACCTCAACCCCTGGCAAGCAGTTTGCCAACTCCTCTAGGGGTGATTGGAGCACAAGATGTGGCAGTGTCTGTAGATGTTGGTGGCGCCCTTGAAGCGGCTAGACCCTGACGAGGCCTGGATCTGCCTCCTCCCCCCACCCCTAGCCCAGGAGGATATGGGAGGGGGAAGGAGCCAGAGGAATTGCTCCTACTGGAAGCAGCTGGTGGATTTAAGTCCATTGCAGGAAACACAGCGAGGGAGCTCAGATTGTCTGAGGTGGTGGAAGAGCCAGCTGAGATTACCCTTACTTCTGTCTGGAGGGCAATAACTTCACTGGCTAAAACCATGAATAGCAGATTGGACAAAGTGGAGCATGCGGTGGAGAGTGTAACATCAAGAATTGTTAAAGTTCAAACATCATATGAAGAATATGGGAAAATGAAGGGTTTGGAGGAAGGTGATAAATATCTGAGGGGCAAACGAAGTTGGTTAAATGTTCAGAGGCTATCCAGTTTAAGTTGGAACAACTGGAAAATATCATGAGACCCCATAATCTTTGGTTTCAATGTTATCAGGCAGAGAATTGTTTAAGAAGTATACATTGGAAATTTTGAAACTGCTTGTGGAGTCACTTTCTCCTATAAGTAAGATCTATTATCTCCCTATAAGAAGAGACAGCTACTGGTAACATCTAGAGTGGATTTAAAAGCTGGATTTGAAGTGGTTTCCCCTGACAGTCTAAATGTGTCTGAGTTTTTGGAGACCTCTCAGGACTTGGTAGGGACCTGTGCAACACTATTAGGGTCCTTCATGTTTGAGTCTGATAAAAATTTAATTTACAACTGTTTTTCAAGAATCAAGTAATTTTGTATATGGGCCAGAAACTGTGGTGTTTTCCTGATGTGGGCAGAGAAACCCAGCAGGGACGCATGTCTTTTCTCAATCTCCGCCTGCAATTTCAACAAAATGGTGGTGATTTTTTTTCTGTGATTTCCAATTTCTTGATAGTAAATTTCCTTTGCTGTTGGTGAATATGACCCAATATGTCCTCTATTTCGAGGTAGTAAGAGTGTCGCGTCCATCGCTCCTTTCGGCCCCTCCGCCACGAGGGGCGGGAGCCAGCGTCCACCGCGGCGAGGGTCGGCTGTCCGGAGGCCACGGCGGGGGGCCGGGGCCCGCTGCGGTGATGGCCGTTCCGGTCGAGGCCAGAGGCCGGCGATTGCGGCCGCCGGTCTCTTGGTCGCCGGCTGTGGGGGCTATGTTTGCGCCGCTGAAGGAGGCGGCACCAAGGCGCGATGGCCGGCGTCTTGTTCTCTCCCGGGCGCGAGGGCCTGGAGCTCCGCCTCTGAGGTGCTGGATTAGGAGGCCAGGTTGGTGGGTCCGCCTGGAGGATCGGACAGAGCCAATCAGAAAGGCTCTGTCGATAACCAGGTCCGGATTGGTCAACTGTACCTGCGGGGGCGGGGCGGCTGAGGCTGAACAGTATTTAAGGAAGGGGACTGAGCTAGAACATTGCTTCAGGTTCTGTTCCCGAGGCCAGTCTCCGTTGGTTCCTGTGCTCCGTTGTTTTCCTTGTACTTCCGGTTTTGACTTTTGGACTGTTCCTGGTTTTCCCTGCTAGCCGCCTGCCTCGACCTCTTGCCTGATCTTGACTACGCTGTTAGCTGCCGGCCCTGAACTATTGCCTGTCAGTGGATGTCCTCATTCTCCATCTGCCCTCTGCTCTCCTGGTCCCTGTCCGGGTCAGTTCAGCACCCCGCGGTTCCTGAAGTCCCATTGACCGCCTGCAGCTGGGGGCTCAACCCTTGGTGAACGGCGGTCGCCGCGGGTGAAGCCTTGAGGTTGTTGTTTAGGCCATAAATTTTGGAAATGTTTTCTCTTTTTTTTTTTTTTGTAATATCTCTCTGTAATTTCTGTGAGATCCTGTATTGGGAACCACAAGATGATTATTATATTGCTTGTTTTTTATCCTTTTTTATATAGCTTTCATTTTTTATAAAATGGAAAGCATTTTCCTTCCTTTTTTCCTTTCTTATTTACTGTACAAGTTGTTAATTAGTTGGTTCTGCAATTATAATCTAATAAATACAATTTTTTTTTAAAACCTGGAGTCGCTATGAAACTATGCAATAATCTATACAAACTACATAGCGCTGTTCCTAATAAACTTTCTCCACTGTGATGTTTATAGAGTTTTAGCATGGCAGCAAGATTCAAAGAACCCCCTCCGCGTGTATGGATGGACAATCTGAAATGTGCTATATAAAAGACCCTGCACTCCTGCTTGAATAAATAAACTAGTGATACTTACATTTAAAGCTCCTGTGATGTCCTCAAACCCCAAGGGGTCTGAGTTCCATAAAAATGAATCCAAACCCAACCGTGTTCTACTTCCATTTATCTGTGTCAAGTCATAAAGCGTCAGTTGATGATGTCAGCATAAATTATGACATGAGCAAAAATCCTCGGTCCAACCCTAAATGATGTAAAACTGTGAACACAGTGAGTTGTGAAGTGGTACATCAGTAATAGCTCTTCCCGTTCATTGATTGCTTGAAAAGCGTACGAAAATATCATGAGAAAACAGAGATGCATGATAACGAATAAAAAGTGTGTGTGTGTGTAATACCCTTCATACCAAATGTGAACTAAAAATGAAAAAGTATTAAAATAAAATAGATGTGCACAACTTTTCTGATAGTGTAAAACTTATGCCTAAATGAAAAGTGGCTCCATATTGATTTGAACCTATAAGACTGTGACAATTGCTGGTGCCCTTACGTGATGATGACGCTAATCTTGGGTGTCACCATTTCTGGAGTTATATGCCACATTATTTTAGATCCAAATATGTGCTACGCACAAAGGCTAATAATCGTAATAAAATATAATACAAACTATAGTATCATGTTAATATTAATTATATGCTAGCTCGCAACTTAAAATACGAAGCTTGAAAAGGTAAAGAAAGAGGGCTTGAAAACCATTATAAAAGCTATTTAACAAAGACATCATCTCTGTCCTTCTACAGAAATAAATCTGTGTTTAACAATTAAGAACACCGTAGATTAAATCCTAAAGACAAATGTTGCAAACTCACACTGCCTTACCCCTACAGAAACAGTGACATTTCTATTTCTCGGTTGAGTCCGCTGTATCTAGTTCAAAGAGAAATCTTTGTTCAAGGTGTTGCAAAGACAGAACCAAATCCCCCCTCTCCAGCTGAGTGTGATGATTTAAATTACAAAGAACTTTAATTCTTCCATTATATGCTGCTGCTTTTATCCGATGTTCTAAATTTTGAGCTGACTCTATCTTTTACAATGCAACTGAGAATCTCTATAATTCTAGTTTTAACTAGCGCTTTTTTTTGCCTATATAAAGAAATTCACAAGGGCAAATGATGACATAGGCCCCTGTTTACAAAGCCGCACTAGTGGCAGCCACGCTGTAATGCACCGTCAGCCGCTAGTGCGGCTTTGAAAACAGGAGGGATAGTGTTATAGAATTCAGGGGATCTGAACCCCACTTGTGCACCAGAATTTACACTAGGTTTCAATTGAGTGCAGGAATCGTTGTTAAATGCAATTCTATAAAGAGCGTTCATCTCAGAGCACCCTTTATAGAATACTGCTGAGCTCTGATTTTCCCCAACACTCAATTTTCAGCACAATTACATAGTAACATAGTAGATGACGGCAGAAAAAGACCTGCATGGTCCATCCAGTCTGCCCAACAAGATAACTCATATGTGCTACTTTTTGTGTATACCTTACCTTGATTTGTATCTGTCTTTTTCATGGCAAAGACCGAAGTCTGCCCAGCACTAGCCCCGCCTCCCAACCACCAGCCCCTTGATTTGTATCTGTCTTTTTCAGGGCACAGACCGTATAAGTCTGCCCAGCACTAACCCCGCCTCCCAACCACCAGCCCGGCCTCTGCCATCCAATCTCCGCTAAGCTCCTGAGGATCCCTTCCTTCCGAACAGGATTCCTTTATGTTTATCCCATGCATGATTGAATTCCGTTACCATTTTCATCTCCACCACCTCCCGCGGGAGGGCATTCCAACCATCAACCACTCTCTCCATGAAAAAATACTTCCTGACATTTTTCTTGAGTCTGCCCCCCTTCAATCTCATTTCATGTCCTCTAGTTCTACCGCCTTCCCATCTACGAAAAAGGTTCGTTTGCGGATTAATACCTTTCAAATATTTGAACGTCTGTATCATATCACCCGTTTCTCCTTTCCTCCAGGGTATACATGTTCAGGTCAGCAAGTCTCTCCTCATACGTCTTGTAACGCAAATCCCATACCATTCTCGTAGCTTTTCTTTGCACCGCTTCAATTCTTTTTACATCCTTAGCAAGATACGGCCTCCAAAACTGAACACAATACTCCAGGTGGGGCCTCACCAACGACTTATACAGGGGCAATAAAACCTTTTTCTTCTGCTGGTCACACCTCTCTCTATACAGCCTAGCAACCTTCTAGTTACGGCCACCGCCTTGTCACACTGTTTCATCACCTTCAGACCTTCAGATACTATCACCCCAAGATCCCTCTGCCCATCCGTACCTATCAGACTCTCACCGCCTAACACATACGTCTCCCGTCAATTAGAAGAGGCAGACAGAGTACTATGTCTTATGAGCCCTTCCCTTATAGTGTGCACCATGCAATTTGTGTTCACCAGTATATCTTAAAAGATAATCATAACTCCCAATAAACATGGGGATAAAGGTGAGCCAGTCGATACTGTGTATGGATTTTCAAAAATCATTTCACAAAGTACCTCATGAAAAACTCCACAGGCAATTGGAAAGTAATGGAAGAGGAGGTAGTGTTCTAATGAGGATTAAAAACTGGTTAAAGGATATAAATTGACTGAATCTGGTCCAAAGTGCTAGCTTCACCTTTTCTAAAAGCTCTTTTTTGTTTTCCTCAATCACAAAGCATGTAAATGATCTGTGGTATTGCTGAGTTTCCTTTCATCAGGATCCCTCTAAGCATCCTATGGATACATGCAAATGCAAACCTCGAAAATTAGTATGTGCAACTAAAAGATGTACTTTGAGATTTAAAAACAAAAGTAATCAGTGGTTGGCTATAGTAAATAGTGAATAGTCTTTTCTACAAAAATTGCTGTTTAAGAAACTAAAACAAATTGAAAAAATATAAGGTCAGGAAAGACAGATTATCAAGATCAAGCAAGAAATAAGCAAACTTACAGTTTAATATACTTTTCTAGCACTGCTCTTTGCATCAATTGTAGTTCCATTCAGTCTGGGTTAGAAAAACAATTACTGGCTAAGAACTGGTGGAATTCAGCGAAAAGTATTATCCTATGTCAGGGGTGTCAGACTCATATCAGTGGTAGGCCACATTAAAAATGTGCCTGAAGTGGGCCATCTGAGGGGTGGAGGAGGAGGTGCATCACCTTTCGATATTATGACCTACCTTTGAGGGGTGGGGATTCCCTCTATCTAGGACAGCACCTTGAGATGGACAGCTGGGATATAAGAGACAATGAATGATTCCATGGGGAAATAGAGTGCAAGAGAAAAGTCTGAGGGGGTCTTTTGCTAAGCGGCGGTAAGTCCAACATGGGCTTACCACTCGCTAAACTGGAAGTATCGCCAGGCAACTGCCGCAGCCTGGTGGTAGTTCCACCCAGCGCATGCCATTTCTCTCATTATTTTTGTAGTGCTGGTGTTTACCCGGAGGTAATTGGGCAGTGCAGTGCACTGCCCAGTTGTTGCCAAGCTAGCGTGGGAGCACTTACCGCCACCTCAATGGGTGGCAGTCAGTGCTCCCCCCCCCCCCTGAAATGGCCGCGTGGCAAGTGCTTCACTTGCCACACGTCAGCCATTTCTTTTTTTAAAAAAACAGCCTTTTACCCACTGTGGTAAGGGGGGCCTCAGCACACATCAAAAACACACGCTGATGCCAACGCAGGCCCCCTTTGGTAATCTTGTCTCAGCATCCAGTTCTCTTAAGAATTTTGGGGGTTCCCTTACCCCTTGCAACCACTTACACCATGCCATCCTGTGTCACTTGCATTGGTTCAATTTAAGGACATTGCCAGGCTGTGATGCTAATGGACTGTGTTGCTGAAGAACTGCGATATGCAAAGCTGAGCTGTGAGACTAAAGGATCATATCACTGCTGCCTGGCTTTGAGACCGAATCAACACATGACTGGCACTGGGTTGGAATGCTTAAAAATGGAGTGTAGGGTTTGTAGGTTAAGACTGGAGTAGGTTCAGACTGGAGCATGGGTCAAAAAGCAGAGCTTTCTAGGCCACAAGCAGGAGCGGACTGACCATTGGGACAACAGGGCAGTACCCAAGGTCCCACAGCAGTAGGGGCCCACTCTCCCCTATCTTCTCTCTAATGTAATCACTTTTAATAGGTGGTTAGAAGCCTATGAACCCTTAGCACCTGGGGGCCCAGATAACTGTCTTTCCGCCCTTGGCTGCAAGCCTTGTGTTTGGTACTTCTGGCCTTGACAGAGGAAGATCAGGGCTTCTGCTCTTGGCTTCATGTATTATAACCCTGTCAGTCATGTTTTCACATCTGCAATAGTTTCCCGCTCTACTTTAAGTCTAATCAATATATGTGCACGAATGAGACATGAGATCAATAGGTGATGAAGTACCACTAGTTTCATGGCAGAACTGAATCATTAAGATGTAGGGGTTATGTCAGGAAATGTAACATCCTCCTTTCTCCCTGCTGATGGAATAGGAATCTGTATTACGTGTATTCTCATTTGATCCTCCCTTAATTGAAGTTGAAATCTAAAAATAATGAGTTCTCTGTCCTTCTATGATATATATACACTGGAAAGAGACTTATCGTTAGAGACACTTGAAAGATGCAATAAATGATATAGATATATCCATATAGAGAGAGAAAGATATGGATTTTAACATTTCTTTTTTCCTTACAGCAGACTGTAGCAATACGTTTTTGTTACCAGCTGGATATGTTATTGCTTCCTAAGCAATTATTACAGGGGCTCTTAACCTGTGGTGCCCACACCCCGAAAGTGTATGGGACGAGGTCAAACAGCACGCAAAGAAAGGTCTTGAAATCGGAGGCAATTTATTAAAACTTTCTAGATGGAGTGAAGGCTGTTATTAGGACAATTATTGGTAGTATTAATGTGTACTACTGTAATTGTTAGTGACAATAGCAGCTAACAGTTAGTGACATATGGAGTTGTCACTCACCAGTGGACATGTGGTTTAGGAAGGAGGTGCAAGGGTTCCATTGATCAGTTAAAGGGGTACAGGAACCAAATAAGATAAAGAACCCCTGAAAAAGAAAACCCCCAGAAATGGCTTGTGCGGCGATAACCGGGCATCGCCGCGTGCTGCCTGGTTACCGCTGGGTTAGCGCGGGAGCCCTTATCACCGCCTCAGTGGGTGGTGGTAAGGGCTCCCTGCTGCATCATCATCCAGTAAGAGCTCTCTAACCGCATGGCCATGTGTGCTGGGGGCTTTTTTTACCCACTGCAGTAAAAAGGGCCCTGGCGTGTGGGAAAAATGGCCCCCACTGCTAGCGCAGCGCCCTTTTTCCCACAGCTTGGTAAAGACCCCTATATGAGTATCTGAATCCTATTATATATGGGATCAATATTCAGCTCACAGTGGTGAGCTTTTTGCTGGCCTCTGCTAGCTTTATTCCCGAATATGCAACGATGGGAACACGTGCAGGCTTCAGCATAAATATCCGGTTTATGGGGTTTCAGTTAACGCATAGCCGGTTAAGTTAATATTCAAAACTTAACTAACCATGGGTTACCACATAAAGATAGGACTGTGTTTTATACGGTCCCATTTATGCAGTTAACCTGGCCAGTTATGTTCTGAATATCAGCACCTAACCAGCCAACTGCCGACGCTGTCCCGGAGCACCCCAAAATAGCTGGTTTTCATTAGGCACTGCTAATTTTCAACGGCGATAACTGGTTAAGTGCTGCTGAAAATTGGCAGATAGCCCCGAACAAGTGATTTAACTGGTTAGCGGCCATTTCTGGTCAGTTAAATCATTTTGAATATCGACCAGTACATACTTAGTAAATAATGATAGGTGGCTTACTTCAGTGGTTCCAAAACCTATTCCAGGAGACCCCCATCCAGTCAAGTTTTTGAGACATCCATGATAAATGTTCATGCAAGTCTATCTAATGAATATTCATTGTTCCTTCTTAATGAGTAAATTGATTTCACTCTAGTTACATGAATTAATACCTCCCCCAAAAAGTAACTATATAAGCTATTTTCTTATTTAACTTTAGTTCCTTACAAAATATTTTTGAAAAATCCTCAAAGTGATAGATCAAATTATACTTCCCCTTACTAATTATGCCATATATACTCATACACACTCACACTAACCATTCACTCACCATACTAATACTAAAATATCCCACTCGTTCTCCTGAAGTAATGATGTATACATAAATGCAAGCTGCACTCAATATACCAATAAAATATTTTCTTCTATAACTTCACACCTTATCTTCTACTTTTCACATATGAACACCGTTTAGACCATCCACAATTGGCATAAACACAAATTGCTACCTGTAACGGCAAACTACACAGACATCAATGGCGACTGGCTTGTCCAAATACCAAGTTCATGATAATGTGCTTGTCCATATAAGAATCCAGTAATCATGTTCCTTCAGTGGTCGAGTGATAAACTTATATCCATAAACTTGTGTCCATTATTGTCATAATGCAACATTACAGCACACTTTTCAGCTTCCGTTTTGAATCTATCATCAATTAAAGTCGGCGTCAAATCCGACACCAAATGTGTCATCAGGAGTTTAACATAAAAACGAAATAGAAGCCTGATACCATTATTGTATCTCTGTCCCCCTATTAAAACCTTTACATAATCACCACTTTACCTTGTTGAGAGTTCTAACATTATTTTGGCTTCATAAAGAGGGCCACAAACCGGTATCAGGAACAATGGCGTTCTGCTCTCCGAATGCTGGAGCATGCGTTCTGAACATATCCTACACTTTTATAAAGGCGCATTGAGCATGTCAGGTGCATATCCCTAACCACTCCACTTCCCTGTTTAAACCCAAAGAGCTCACTGTTTTCCATTCATAAATCAATCGCTGTTCCTTAGGCTCAATGCGCCTTTATAAAAGCGTAGGATATGTTCACAGTGCATGCTCCAGCATTCGGACAGCACAGCACCATTGTTCCTGGTACCGGTTTATGGCCACCGGCGGTAGTCCCGCCCCAAGCACAGCAGGCCAGCAGTGGTCCCAGAAGAGTGAGCTGTAAGCCCGCGTTGGGCTCACCATCCCTCTGTAAAAGAGCCCCTCAATATCTGTGTGGAATTGATTTGTACTAATCCAGCTTGTTTAGTTATATAGTAAGGGGTAAATTAAATAAATTGAGCCCAAAAATCGGCACTTAGCACAATTCTATATACCTCGCCTAAAGTTAGAAGCAGTTTATAGAATACGCTTAAGTGTCCGGTGCCATGACTAAATTTAGGCGAAGCCATTTACCCCAACTAAAACCTGGTGTAAATGCCCACGCCTAAATTACGTGCGGATCGAGCATATTCTATAACAGTGGACATATTTTTTTTAGGAATGCCCATAACCCTCCCATGGCCACAACCCCTTTTCAGATCCACGAATTAGAATTTACACGCACCACTTTATAGAATACACTTAGCAAATTGTGCATGTAAATTCTAATTAGTGCCAATCCGTGCTGATAATTGCTTGTTAAGTGGACAATTAATGGCACCAACTGGCTTGTTAATCAATTAAGTTGTGCCTGCAAATCAGAATATGCTCAGATTTGCACGCACAACTTAGCTCACACTATATAGAATTTGTGGATAGGTGTATTGATGTTATACTTCTCACTGCAATGTTTACGGTGCTATCTTTACCTAGAAGGCCCTTGTTGCGTGACCCCTGGAAGTTAGTACTGTTATGGTATGGTAAAATTGCTTTATAGATCCTGATTGATTTTGTAGGATCTTACATGTATGCCTGGTACTGGAGTTTGGATTTAGCTCGTGCCTCTTTCAGTTGTAGATCAAAGTGAGTTACATTCAGGCACAGTAGGTATTTTCCTGTGTCTGGAGGCCATACAATCTGTTTGAACCTGTGGTCATGGAAGGTTAAGTGACATGTCCAAGATCTCAAGGAGTGGCAGTGGGTTTTGAATCCTGGTTTCCCTGGTTCTCAGGCTGCTGCTCTAAGCATTAGGTACAGCTAATACAAATAGATCATATTCCAAACATGTTTCTTAACTCAACAATAAACTAAAGGCCAGCAGATCTGAAGCCTGGTGGCCATTTGGCAACTTGTCAAAAAAATAGTAAAATCATTTTATGGTTGCTATTAAACCTCAAGATTTCTGTTACAGTGTTGCTGAACATATTTGGTCATAGGGTCAACAGGAAGATATTGGACTGAAGAGCTAGGTCTGTCTGGGGGCCAAGTGTTAAAGTAATTGCATATATTTCAAGAATACTGAAAATATTGTTATGTTTAATATGTTGTATTAATGTGGTGCTATTTTGATTTTTTTCTGGCATATAATTCCTGGAATGTATTCAGTGTGCACATAACCATCAATAGCAGAGATAATGAAGAGACAGCTGATATAGCTGCACCAAAGCCAAACAGTGAAGGATTCCTTCCTTGCAGTGTTTGAAAGTGCCCCACTGTCCTTTTACTGCTGACACAGGTGTTGCCCTGCACTCCAAGGGTTTTAACTTGGGCTGTTCCATTCCAGTCTGTCCCATACCCCACCCTAGCCCCACCTATACCCTGATACTAGCCCCACCCACTTTAGCCTCCCCAACAGCTGAGTTACCGACCGCCTATGATTAGGGGAATTGTGCAAATCCTGATCTGGTGACTCAGTTCTTCCCTCAACATCCAATACAAAATGGAGCTTCATTTGTCTCTATGGTCATCATTATGTTATATGCTTGCTCAATTGTTTTTATTTGCTTATCTCTTATGTTGTTTTCTTATCCTCTTTAAAACACTGTGTTTAGTGTAATCATCAAAAATAAATAAGTGAAATAAAATAAAAACTTTTTTCCTTCAATGAAAGATTGGCTTTTCAGTTCCCAGCCACATGCTGGCCTCTATTCACTTCTATCAGTCTGTGCTAGAATACCGCAACTTTTCACACAAAACCATTGCAAATAGACAGCAGGAGAAATCCACTGGAGGCACACTTAGGGCCCAAGTCTTTCCGTACAGAGTGTCTGTTCAATTCTCCTGACTTATTATTTATTTATTTATTAATTTATAATATACACACAAGCAAACTAGTACTTCTAAGAAAATAACATTGGCTTACACACTATAATATACATAATAAAGTTTAAGAAAATTTACTGCCAAATTATGCCAAAGTCCACAATAGTGAGATTCAAGATAGAGAGATATGGATATAATTTAAAAAAATAAACACAGGAAAATTGACTTTGTCGGTGCTTCTTACAGTACCCCAAATTACTTCACTGAGAGCTATATTCCAACACCCCCTGTAGTCCCTTTAGCTGCCAAAAAGGTGGAGAACTGTGAGGGTTCAAAGAATACAAACTTATTCAACTGATATTGTATAACACACTTGCAAGGGTATTTGAGAAAATAAGTTCCACCCAATTGGAGTACACCTGGTCTCATCAATAGAAATCTCTGTCTTCGTTTCTGTGTTTCTTTAGTAACATCGGGAAAAAGTTGAACCTTGAGTCCGAGAAAGCTCTTCTCTTTATTTTAAAAAAATAGTCTCATTAACCAGTTCTTGTCTGGTGATAAAGCCACCGTAGCTATCAATGTAGATGGAACTATTGAATCACTATTATTATTATTATTTATTGCATTTGTATCCCACATTCCCTCACCTATTTGCAGGCTCAATGTGGCTTACATAGATTTGATATCTATCTGAAGCTTCCAACAGCACCGAAACGTCTAGTTCTGGTTTATTTTTGGATACAAGATTTTTTGAAGGTAGATAATATATCTGTGTGAATAGAAGTATTACTTCCTCTGTAACTCCTAGTATCTCATTAATATATTTTCGTAGCATTTCTCTTGGTAGTATCCCAAATTGTTTTGGAAAATTCAAAAATCTAATATTATTATTCCTTGTCACATTTTCCAGAAATTCTGTTCTCCTTCTAAGTGTTGTTAAATCCTTTATCATTGTCTCTTGGTATAAATGTAACTCTAATTTCTTTTTCCATTTCTTTATGCTGGTTCATTAATGACTCCACCCTAATATCGGTATCTTGTACTCATTGATCTAGACTAGCTAAATCTTGAGTAAGTTGTTTTATTTGTGGATTTAGGGATTTCCCCAATTCGACAATTAAAGTCCAAAGGGTATCAAGTGTTACTTCTTTAGGTTTTTCAAATATAGGAACATTTAAATTTTTTACCTCTGCATCAGCTGTTAAGGAAAGTTGTTTCTGTTTCTCTCCACAAGTCTCCCCCCGTTTTGGTAGAATGGCTGATGTTTCTTCCTCCTTCTGGTTGCCCGGATCTTCTATGGGCCCAGCTCCTACTGCGGATCTTATTTCCTCCCTATCCCCCCCATCCACTCCGTGTCTTGGTAGCGGATTAGGAGGTTCCTGCATTGGAGTACTGGTCCCAGAGGGTTGCGGGGGAGGTGCTCTACCATCGGGGCTAAGCGAAAGCTCCAGCCCTAAGATCGCCGAGGAGTCTCCATTCACTCCCAGGCGAGCAAGCGGGCTCCCTCGCGATGTCGTGAGTACTGGGGCTCTCTGAACATAATTTTGTATTGTTGGTTGAATTAAAGAGGAATTCTGCCGTGGAAGGGCTGCGGAGGATGGGCGACCCCTTCTCTTCGGCATCATAGGCTGAATTCAGAGAGTTCTCAGAGGCATCTGGCACAGACCCCTCCTGATTTATAAACTGCTACCCTGAGGGATGAAGGAAATGGATTGTCAAATCATAAAGCATGCACATATCAGCAACCACTGAATTATTTGCATGAGAATTGCACCAAAATAAGCAGGATTTCCTCCATTTGATATAAATACTCATTTTTTGATTCATGGTAAATGTTAAGATGATTTATGGTAGGAGTCTGTACATGATGGCTTTCCATTAATCTTCTGGCAACAGGGGGATGCAGGATTTATACTCAATATTCTATCCTAGGTTCCCAATTCTTTAGTTTATACACAATCCAAGTTCATAATCTCCTGTATGTTTTAACCAAACTAATAGTGACCTCAGAAGTGCTCATTACTTAATACTGAAGATAGTAATGGATCCAGCACCCACCTCTTCATCGGTTCCCTCCACTACCATACTATGTCGTGTCTTATACATTATTTTTAGTACTTCAGTTAATAGATACTCATCTCATAAATGTATCAGACTGGGGGTTAACAGTGTCCGACATGCATGTTTTGCCCATAAAATGGGCTGTCTCAAGGACTCTCCCCTAAAAAAACAAGAAAAGTATATCCAGGGTCACTACACAAGCACCATACTTTCCTAGTCTCATGCAGTGATCCATTATACATTCAAAACTACTTTCCTTACCCATCTTCAGTGCCAGCTTTGCTTTAGTTTTTATAGGGCAATCCCTTACAAAGATGGCAGCGGCACCTATTTGTAGTTTATTAGTCGTGACGTCATGCTCCCTCCCCCTGGCTCCTATAGGGTAAACGGAGTCACTGATTTATATGAGTGACGCCCACTCCATTTCTCCGCGTTTAAGCCAGCTGGTGTCACTGTTTGTAATGTAAATATATACCACTGTTCTCTGAAATTTAATAAACGATTTATTGAGCCCCCTTCCTTACGCACCTGTACATGTTCCACTATTCTCCGTCTAATATCTTCCACAGTATGCTGATTCTGCATCCAGTGTTCCACTAAATGGGCCTGGATATTATTTGTGGTGATTTATGCTCCGTTAAATGTGTCTTGATAGAGCGGGTACTCCTCCCCACATACATTAATCTGCAGGGGCATTCTATCATGTAAATCACATTACTAGTGTCACAATTAGTGATATCTCTAGCCCTAAGCGTCCTGTCTACAACTGGTACACACCATTCAGGTCCTGTCATTGCTAGTCTACACCACTGGCATCTACCGCATAGGCGATGTTCCCCATTTCTTTGTTTCTCCCGAGGTTTGTGGAATTTAATGCCAACCGCTCTCCTAACATTTTACCCCTGGTGTACGATATCATTGGGAACTCTGGGAAACACGGATAAAGCTGAACTAAGTGCCAGTGGGACTTCATGATTTGAACCACCCTCTGACCGATCTCTGTAAACGGAAGGATACACGTTAATCTATCATGCTCTTCTTTTTTACAGTCATTGAGCAGCAGAGGGCGTTGGGCAAAACAAGCTCATAGATAGGCTTTCCTAATAGCTGACTTAGGGTAACCTCTTGCCAAAAATCTCTGCTGAAGCTCCCTTGCCTGTTTTTTAAACTCTTGTAATGAGGAGCATATGCGTCTAGCCCTCAAAAACTGACTGACAGGGAGATTATATTTTAGGAGGTAAGGGTGAAAGCTTCCAAATTGTAACAATGTGTTACGGCTCACTGGCTTGTGGTACAAGGAAGTGGATAGGCCCATTCCATCTTTATAGACCCATATATCCAAAAACTCAATGGCCTGCTTACTAGTAGTCTCAGTGAAGGTTATGTTGGTATCCAATGTATTCAGTCACTCTATCCATAGAAAAAATATGTCGTCCATAAGGGGACGGCTTTGAATTTGTCTGAAAGATAAATCAACAGTGATTCCCTGCGAGCAATGTATAGTGTAGCTACTGATGGGGCTAGCGTAGCCCCCATCGCTACTCCTTCTGTTTGCAGGTAGAACTGATCTTGAAACCAAAAAATAGTTATTAAATAGAACTAATTTATAGAGTGGCTGAATTTCCTGTGTTGGATCGTCCTTTGGCCAGCCTCTACTCTCCTCTGCTTGTGCTGTTTCTTCATAGATGATCCTCCTGTTTGCTGTACCTGAGCTCTTTTTCAAAGCACTTAGACTTACAAAGTTCCACAGGTTACTATAAACATATATGAACAGATCTAATTAACCCATTCTTGGTTTCTGTATCTCAATAGGCATGACAGATAAACAGTAATAAATCTGACATCTGTAGAGTATATGCTGGTTTTTCACTGAATATTTAATAATTCGGTTAACTTAACTGTAGAATATGTATACGGTACAAGTTTATTAGCATATCAGGCAAATATGGTCCCTTCATTTCTATTTTTCAGCACTATTTTTATGATGGAAAGGTTAAGTATGTAAACTACCAGCATGTCCTTACTTCAGATTAGGACACTCAATGCAGGCAGTTTCTTTCCCATGTGAATCTGTTTCCCTTCCAAAAGATGATGGAAATTAATACCTTAGGATATAGGCATCACATTTTTTTTTTGCATGGTTATGCCCCAGCTTTAATTGTTTAACCTAAAATCTGGCCTCCAGGACTATTCAGGTATACTTCACTGTGAAAAGGGTGCCAGCTGATCAAAATCCTTTTTTTTTTTGCTTCTCCTCTGTGACTTACATCCTTTGGGAATGCCTTTCTCTAAAAGTAAAACAAAACAAAAACGTACCAGTTTAAAAAAATCCATTTACAGATGTTGTTAGAACTCTAGGTCCCAATTACCGGGGATCATTTTGAACATTACGGTGGGAGGGGGCCAGAGCCCAAGGTTGGGGGCACATTTTTAGTGCTGCCCCCCCCCTGCTCATGCTTCACTTCACCTCACCTCCCCCCCCCCCCCCGCCACGCGCCTCACAAACAAATAACTTTGCTGGTGGGGGTCCCCAACCCCCACCAGCTGAAGCCTTCTTCAGTGCCGGTCTCCGGCGCAGCCACATTCCTGCCCTGCTCTTCTTTCTTCTTGCTTCTCCTCTCCTGTGCACGCTGACGCTCCTTCTCAATTTCATGTAAAGGAATGTCAGCATGCACAGGTTAGGAGAAGCAAGAAGAAGAGCAGGGCAGGAACGTAGCTGTACCCGGAAGACGGGCGCTGAAGGCTTCGGCTGGCGGGGGTGACCTGGATGAAATTTGAGGGGGCCTAGGCCCCGTGCCCCCCCCCCCCATAGCTAAGCCCCTGGAAGGGACAAGGGATTAATGAGCAAATTAATACTTTGTAGTGTTGTTTGAATATTTGTACTGCTGTAATTGTCTATTGCTTATGTTTAACTTATTCTTCCTGTACACCGCCTTGAGTGAGTTCCTTCAAAAAGGTGGCCAATAAAATCCTAATTAATAAATAAATAAATAAAAATAAAACTGGCTGCCTACTGGGGATTCTGTTCTTACAATAAAATCTTAGACACTGGCCCCTCTTCTGATAGTACAGCAGGCAGCTGTGCCTTGTGCAGTCTGATGCTTCAGATGCCAAACGGAGGATAGTGTTTGAAACAATCAAAATCAAAATAGGTTTGATGACTGCGCTCAGCACCCAGCCTGTAACTTCAGAGTAAATAATAGCAGTACGACACTGATGCATGTGGCGCTTGTAGCTACTGCCTAGAACTCATTTATAGGATTTTCAGGCAAGATGACAGAGAAATGAAAAACATGTCAGGACACAAATGTCTCTCTTAAAGTAGCTGGTGTGTGCAAATAAATGAAAAAATAAATAAGGTGGGAAAAGAATACAGATCAACAACCCAGGGTCCTGGAAGATAAATATGAATTGTGGGGTTTAGTACGGGGCTTTATTATGTCATACACTGCAAGGGGGTGGGTGGAGTTAAACTCTGCCCAAAGTTAAGAGGTAGCTAGAAGGGGGATTTGGCCTTTGATTCCAATCAATTCCAGGGGAGAGATGAAACAAAAGTGTGAAAGCATTATGGACTAGATTCAGTAAATGGTGCTCAAAAATTGCTGCCACAAAAAAAATCGGTGCTAAGGGTCACATTCTATATATGGTGCCTGAAAACTCCGCGTGGAATACATTTCCGCCTAAGCAAATTCTATAAGCAGCGCCTAGATTTATGTGTGGAATACAGAATACGCTTAGTTGATATCCCAGTGCCCAGAACTATGCACATCCATTTACACCAAGAGAAATGTGACATAAATACCAGCACGTAGATTTAGGTGTAGGGGGCCATATTTTATAACAGCGTGCGTAAATTTTGGAACACCCACAAAATGCCCATTTCCATGCCCATGACCACACCCCTTTTTGGCTCCATGCATAAGAATTTAGGGGGTCCTTTTACTAAGGTGCGCCGAAAAATGGCCTGCGCTGCTTTAGATGCCTGTATTGGAAGCGCGCAGGTCCATTTTTCAGCATGCCTGCAAAAAAGGCCTTTTTTGGGGGGTCAAAACTGGACGTGCGGCAAAATAAAAATTGGGGCGCATCCATTTTGGGCCTCAGACCTTACCGCCACCCATTGACCTAGTGGTAAAGTTTTACGTGTTAACCGGGTGGTAATGCTCTATGTGCATACAATGTGAATTACTGCCTGGTTAGCGCCTAGTGGATGCAGGTAAAAATTGAAATTACTGCCCAGGATTCGCGGTAGCCGGGCAGTAGTTCAAAATTGGCGAGCTTATGCATCTACGCAGTTTAGTAAAAGGGCCCCTATGCTTAGCGAGTTATGCATGTAAATTCTACTTATTGACAATTAGTGCTCATTATTCCTTGTTAAGGGCTGTGAAAAACACTCATTGGCTTGTTAAGCCAATTAGGTTACGCGTGTTTTTATAGAATATGCTTGGATTTTGGCGTGGAACGATAGGTGCGATATAAAGAATCCTGGAGTAAGTAAGCGCTGTTCTATAAAGGATACTGTGAGATGAGCATGCCTTATAGAATAGTGCTTACAGCCAAATCCTGCACCTAAAGTTGAATGCCAGAATTTACGCCTGCGGAAACCTGGTGTAAATGCCAGCGCAGACCTCATGGCATTTCAGTGCGTAAATGGCACTATTCTATAAAACTACCTGCAATTTTTTGAAATGCACATGCTCCTCCCCTAGCCACACCCCCTTTTGAGTTATATGCTAGGGTGTCTAGGCGCGGGGTGGTATAGAATACTGTGCAAGAAGATGTGGGCACAGATCCAAATTAGTGCCCAATAAAAATTATTGATTGTTAAGTCCTATTAATTCATTCTTGATAGCCAAGTAACTAATTTAGAGGGTCCTTTTACTAAGATGTGGTAAAAAGGGAGGGACCCATGCTAGCGTCAACGTGTGTTTTTGATGTATGCTGAGGCCCCCTTTTACCACAGCGGGTTAAAGGCTGGTCATTTTGGGGGGAAAAGAAATGGCTGTGCAGTAAGTAAATCACTTACCGCATGGCCATTTCAGTAGGGAGCCTTTACCCCCACCCATTGAGAAGGCGGTAAGGGCTCCTGCGCTAACCTACTACTACTTATTTCTATAGCACTACTAGATGTACGCAGTGCTGTACACTTGAACATGAAGAGACAGTACCTGCTCCACAGAGCTTACAATCTACTTAGTACAGACAAACAGGACAAATAAGGGAATTACTAAGGTGGGAATGATAAAACGGGTGCTGAACAAGTGAGTAAGGGTTAGGAGTTAAAAGCAGCATCAAAATATTGGGCTTTTAGCCTAGATTTGAAGACAGCCAGAGATGGAGCTTGGCGTACTGGTTCAGGAAGTCCATTCCAGGCACATGGTGCAGCAAGATAAAAGGAACGGAGTCTGGAGTTAGCAGTAGAGGAGAAGGGTGCAGATAAGAGAGATTTGCCCAGTGAACAGAGTTCCCGGGGAGGAGTTTAGGGAGATGAGTGGAGAGGTACTGAGGAGCTGCAGAGTGAATGCACTTGTAAGTCAATAAGGGGAGTTTGAACTGTATGCGGAAACGGAACCCAGGTCTGGTAGCATGGTAGTGACCAGCATTTGCCACTCGTCCAATCGCCACCACCAAATGCTTGCGTACTACATAACAATACTATGTTAACTCTTTAGTTACCTATATGCACTGATATTATTAAAATCTGCTAAACAAACAATTGGTGGTGTGGAGGAGTAACAATATCTAAATATTCAAACTTCCACTCTAATACAAAATAACAGTGTTATAGGGGAAAGCCTCAAAGAGCTCCAAGATTGTATACTCATCTAACGGAGCTAAAACGGACCCACTGATCCTCTCTTCATCATAGGCAAAACCCCTTGTGCAGCACGCATTAATCTTAATCGGCTGCAATCTACTGTTATACAGTTGTACAATTACTCATTTTAAACTTTTTTTATACTTTTTTTGGTTTTCTTTGAATTAAATGTCATCAAAGTTACAAGATACTGTCCAGAGCCCGCCAAACAATCTAGTGTGTTGCACTTAGCTTATTGCATGGCGTTCCATTGATGCTGCTCCACACTGTGCTATTCCCTCCTTAGTTACCCTGAGCCGACGATGGCCAGCGTTTCGCTGCTTCTGCAGGGTCTCAGGCTATCACTGGGGAATCAAGAGTATGGAGTTAGTGTAATGCAGCTCTTCCATGTCAAACAATTATCAAAAAACATTTGAAAACACATTCAAAGAAGCTTTTCAAAACAACAAATGGTTCAGTACTTGGAACACTCGCACAGCTTTCAACAGCAGCACGTCTGATCTGCAAAGATATCACTGCGCATATATATATAGAAGTGTAAATATATAAATGAGTAATTGTACAACTGTATAACAGTAGATTGCAGCCAATTAAGATTAATGCGTGCTGCACAAGGGGTTTTGCCTATGATGAAGAGAGGATCAGTGGGTCCATTTTAGCTCCGTTAGATGAGTATACAATCTTGGAGCTCTTTAAGGCTTTCCCCTATAACACTGTTATTTTGTATTAGAGTGGAAGTTTGAATATTTAGAAATTTTTAAAATCTGCCCATTTAGTAAAATGACACCTAATAACTGTCACATAAATATTTCCCGTCCATGCATCCAACAACCTAGGTGCTCTGGGCTCTCAGGCCTTCAATCCAAAGGGATAGACATTATTCTCTGCACAGAGGCAGTAACTGGGCAGGGCGCGGCACTGCCGATTACTAAGTTACAGCACTAGAAAAATCTAAAAAAAGTACTGCAGTGCCGGAAATGGTGTGCACTGTGGGTAGGAAGTACCCATGCGCCAACCCTTTAGTAAAAGTACATAAGTAATGCCACACTGGGAAAAGACCAAGGGTCCATCGAGCCCAGCATCCTGTCCACGACAGTGGCCAATCCAGGCCAAGGGCACCTGGCAAGCTTCCCAAACGTACAAACATTCTATACATGTTATTCCTGGAATTGTGGATTTTTCCCAAGTCCATTTAGTAGTGGTTTATGGACTTGTTCTTTAGGAAACCTTCTAGCCCCTTTTTAAACTCTGCTAAGCTAACCGCCTTCACCACGTTCTCCAGCAACGAATTCCAAAGTTTAATTATGCGTTGGGTGAAGAAAACGTTTCTCCAATTTGTTTTAAATTTACTACACTGTAGTTTCATCACATGCCCCCTAGTCCTAGTATTTTTGGAAAGCGTGAACAGACGCTTCATATCCACCTGAGTTACAAGCGTATCTTGGATCCATGCCTAAATTTTGGCACCACTCTTTCGGTGCCATATACAGAATCTGTGTGTGTGTATATATATATATATATATATATATATATATAGAACCACACCCTGGGGCAGCAGATGCGAAACATGCCTCATGTTGGTGATATAGTGTCCGGGTTCCATGCATTGATAAGATAAATATGGTCATTTGGCCTTTCGTATTTATTAAAGTTTAAAAGTATGCAAATATAAATTTATATGAAAATGGACAAAAAAGACCGATGAGGAGGCAAGTGAGCTATGGGCTTATATGCTCATATGAAAAGAGTCACCACTGAAGACTATTTTGCTAGTTGAGATCGTATACAATGAAGAGTGAGATGAAGCATATTCTTTGCTGGGTCTGGAAGTAATTCAAGTGTTTTACACTGCTTCTGACTGGCAGACCCCACAGTCCCCCTTTTTCTATGTCCCGCCTCCTCTGACACAACTTCCTCTGGGTGGGACGTGCAAAGGTAACAAAACAAATTTAAAAAAGAAGGAAGACTGCGGGGTCAGGCGATCAGAAGTATTGTGCCTGCATTTGAATCGCTACACTGAGTGCCAGTTTGCAGGTCCAATATTTCTATAGCCCACATATCAGTTGAGGGGGGAGGATACACAATAACATCATAAATCATATAGAAAGAAAATATCAAATTAAACAACACCCAAAATATCTCTATCTTAGCTCAATACCCTCAAACCTAGTTCTCACAAGGAAAAATATTATTAAGAAACTTTTGCTGCAAGAAGTGACTCTAAATGTAGTGGTTTAACAAAGGAATATCTAGCTCCTTGCTAGCCCACAAGGCACCTACATGGAAAGTGGAGGAAAACGGGGGCACCTACTACCAAAGCTTGAGGATTAAGCTGTAAAAATAAAAGCCCTCCTCCACACCTGAATGCCCCCTAAACATATCTGGAAAAATAGAGACTCTTTCTCCACAAAAGGAAACATCTTTAAATTTTAAGTGATGTTTAAAAATCAAGGATTTATCATTCACAACAGAAAGAACAACTATTAAAGTGGCTCTAGTGGGAATGTTGTTCACTAATGATTCCAAGAACTCTGAAATATCCGAACTGTCCACTGAAACTATCGAATCCAAACCACCTTTCTCTGGATTCTCACTCCTTTTCCCTGATAGCAAATAATACAGCTTGGAAATTCCTGTCTTCCGGTTTCAAAATCTTTACAGAGTATTTTAAATACATAGTCCAGAGTTCTCGCGGAGACAGAAATCTTATCATGCAGAAGTTCAACAATCTCTGATTTCTACTTCTACCCTGATTTGATAGGGCTTCCATCTTTAAATGTAGCAACAAACTACCCTTCCAAGGTAGTAAATTGAGTAATCCGATTCCCCACCTGCCACTCAATCTCAGAGATTCTAACATCTTGTGCTGACAATTTAGCCACAGTTTGTTCAGCAAAAATTAAAGCTTGTGAAATAGTGAAAGCAAGAGAAGTCTCAATTCTACATATACCTTGCCAAATATCCTCCAAAATAAGTTTACCCAATCCAGCCAATTTCAGGTCAGTTCGAGGCACTACTGAGATTACCTTCAGCAGGGAGACCAAGGCAGTCAAGGAAATTGGACCAGGATTAAGAGACCCACCATCTGTTCCTTTCTGAATGGGACATGGCAAGGTCTCTCTTGCCTGGGAAACAACATTCTCTGGCAGCTCTCCTTCAAACACTGAATTAGGGCCACTGACTTTGCCCTGCAGCTTTCCCTCCAGCCACTCATGTTCAGGAAGTACTTCTAGGTCCCTTAAAGGTTGCGGGGGAGTAGAGTGGCCACTGGAGATCAACAAAACTTTGAGCTCCTCCAGAGTGCTTCTCTGCTGATTCTTCAGTCCCTATTTTCCCATTTGTACTGTGGACCAAATGCATGTCCATCAGCCACTGGACCAAGGATTTTGCCATAGATAACTCGCTGTCCAGCCTTCCTCTTCTTCCCCATATCGATGGGATCAAGTCAAGGCAGGTAAGAAATTAAAACAAATCTTTGAGAAGCACTCACCTGCATGTCTTAACTGGACACCATCTTGACTCCTCCCCCAGTTCCTCTTTTCTCTCCTCACATTCCTTTCTACTTCCCTTTCCCATCTCCTGTATTCTCACCTTCTAGCTTCCACCCTTCTCCATTATCACTTGCTATCAGTGGGGTCCTGCTTCCTCCTCTTTGGGTGGTGGGACTGGATTCTCTGTCACCCGCAACCTCAGTCTATATTGGCTGTGCCCACATGATCTGCTTTTCCATGGGTTGCTACTTAATATGACCCTCAAGTACAAAAGTGGGAAGTGATTTGAGAAGTGAGTGCTATATTTGTAAAATAGTGCAAATTTTCTAAAAATGCACAAGTGCAGCCATGACAGACATGACAATATTCACTACCACAACACATATAGCTCCCTCTTTCCCATCTACCATACATTCATCCCTCACTTCCACCTCCTCCTCACAAACATCCACATATCCCACCATCTTCTCACATATAACCCACCAAATATCCCATCCATAATTCTACACCTCTCCACACACACTGAGATCCAGACACAGAACCTCCCTCAACACACGTGCAATACACATCTACTATGGTCCCTCCACAGATGCATATCCAACTCTCCCCAACAGTTGACACACCCATGCCTCACTTATCCTATTTCACAAATGTATTTCCTGACCCTTCAGCCTTATACATAAAGCTATAGACATAACTTTACTAGAGCCTTCCTCCACAAACACTTTATGTAAACCACAAAAGTACTACCACAAACCCCACATAAATATCACATCCTGAATCTGCATATGTAGAAAGGGGAAACGTGTGAATGCATCACACTCTAAGGGAGCTCTTTACAAATTGTTGTTTATTTGTTTTCCTAGTGTAACCAGAGGCTAGATATTCTGTTAGCATGGAGTTTCAATATAAGGATCTGCTGTAATCTGGCTTGTTTAGTTTTCTCAATAGGTATACTGATGTTCTAGGGCCTACTGCATATTTACGGTGTTGCCTTTTCTTAGTTAGGATCCTTGTTGTGTGAATTATGGTGGAATAGTAGATTTTCTCTAGGTCCTGAGTGAATTTTGTATAGTTTTGAATTACTTCACAATATGCCTAACACTGAGAAAGTTTGTTGCTGTTACTGATATTCTATTAAAAACAAATATTGTTTTTGTATGGCAAGTTTTATGAGGAAATATCCTAGCTCTGCTCTACACCAATTGTTAGGGGAGAGAAAGTGGTTCTGTGGATGCAGAATATATGTTTGGATTTAATACTGTATAGAGGAGCATATGTATGTTGAGGGACTGCAGAGATAGGTGTAGCTCAATGGGGGTTGAAGAGTGAAACCCATTGTATTCTCTTCCCCCCCACCCCCAGCCTTCAGTGTGGCCTGCAGACACAGAATCCTGTACTGCTGCCCTCACTACAGTTATTTGTTTAGGGCAGGTCAGGGAAATGGCAGGTTTCAGGTTTTTCTCTTTCAAAAACTTGGCAACCCTAAGAGCACCATTTATGTAGCTGGTGATGCGTTTTGAGTGGGTCAACCGGTAGGTTGGGTGGCTTACATTTCTTCTTCCCTCTGCCTGCCCCTCTGCCCTATGAAATTTAAAAATAAAACACCTTAACTGGTATGGATCCCCAAGCCCCGCCTAGCTGAAGACACCAACAATCCACTGAACCCCAGTCAGAAAACCATGGCAGTCAGCTGCGGCACTCTGAGCTGCCATCACTGGCACTGCGGGCATGCTTAGTTCTCGTGCATGCTCAGCTTAGGCATGAAAACCAAGCACGCCTGGAGTGCCGCTTTTGTGGTTCAGAGCCCTGCCACAATTTTCTAAACATGGGTCGGCACTCTGACAATGTCTTCAGCTGGCAGGCCTTGGGGATCCCCACCAGCTAAAGTATTTAATTTTTAAATTTCACAGGGGAGAGGGAGTAGGAAGAGGAAAGAGAAAATCTACCTGTTGGCCCACCCAAAAGTTTCTTTCAGGCTATGCCACTGATAAACACATTTAAAAAATGAACAGCACAAACCCCAGTAGTTTCCATGTGGAAGTGGCAGTCCTTACACACGAAAGTGGCAATCGTACATGTAAGTGGTGCTACATTTAAATGTAGCTATCCAGTTTTATAAACCTACACTTTTAAGTGCCATCAAGTAAGTAGCAAAGTCAAAACTTTAACTCCAAAATTTTGGAGGTGGAAACAAACAATGGGGGATTAAGGAGAATGATTCCCTTAATCCCTCATGTCACTTTTTTTTAAACCCATGCATGCCTGTCACCTAACATGAAGCCCGATATGGAAATTTCTCCTAATACACCTGTATTCGCTTTGTAAAATTGGGATTACACCTGTAGATTTTTAGACCCATCCAAGCAACACTCTCTTAAAATCTCAGAGTGGTGTAGATCTCCATGTGTAAATAGCAACTTTCTGAAATTGACATGTACTCGTATATGCACTATACACATGCCACCTAATGCCTGAGAACGGATGCATCATTTACCTGGATGTAATCGTCTGTTACCTATATTTGATTTATTCTTGCTGTACACTGCCTTGAGTGAATTTCTTCACGAAGGCAGTAAATAAATCCTAATAAATAAATCAACATCCTTGATGATACATCTTAGTGATTTGAGCAGGAAGCTGTATGTGACAGCCAAAGGCCTCAAATAGATACCACTAGCAACCACAAACTGCACAATAATTATACCATTCAGGAATCAGGTGCTGCCAGAAGCACAAATATCAACTCTGTTCCAGACTATGGACCTTTCCTCCAGGAACTTGTTCAAACCTTTATTAAACCCAAATACACTAACTGCTATTACCACATCCTCCAGCAACGGGTTCCAGAGCTTAACTGTTTGTTGAATGAAAAAATATTTCCTCCTATTTGTTTAAAAAGTATTTCCATGTAGCTTCATTGAGCGTCCAGTAGTCTTTGTACTTTTTGAAAGAGTGAAAAATCGATTCACTTCTATTCATTCTACACCGCTTAAGATTTTGCAGACCTCAATCATATCTCCCCTTAGCCATCTCCTTGCTGAGCTGAAGAGACCTAACCTCTCTCTTTAACCTTTCCTCATATGAGAGGCGTTCCATTCCCTTTATCATTTTGGTTGCTCTTCTTTGAACCTTTTCTAATTCCGCTATATCTTTTTTGAGATACGGCAACCAGAATTGGACAAAATACTCAAAGTGAGGTAGCACCATGGAGCACATTATAATATTCTTGATCTTATTTTGCATCCCTTTCTAATAATTCCTAACACCCTGTTTGCTTTTTTTGATGCCGCCACACACTGGGCAGAAGATTTCAGCATATTGTCTACAATGACACCTAGATCTTTTTCTTGAGTTCTGACTCCTAAGGTGGGCCCTAGCATCAGGTAACTATGATTTGGATTTTGCTTCCCAATGTGCATCAATTTGCATTTGTCCACATTAAATTTCATCTGCCATTTGGATACCCAGTCTTTCAGTTTCCTAAGGTCTTCCTGCAATTTTTCATAATCCACATGCGTTTTGTCAACTTTGAATAGTTTTTGTGTCATCTGCAAATTTAATCACCTCACTCATCATTCGGTTTTCTAGATCATTTATAATTATGTTAAATAGCACCAGTCCCAGTACAGATCCCTGCAGCACTCCGCTATTCATCCTCCTCCATTGATAAAAATGGCCATTTAACTCTACCCTCTGTTTTCTGTCCAATAACCAATTCCTAATCCACAGAAAGAGTGGCATTTTCGAAAAGTCGTCCAAGTCTGAATTAGGTCATCCTCACGAAGTCGTCCAAAATCAGGTAGGTATAATCGATAAATAGTATGGACATCCTTAGACATTCCATTATCGCAGTGCGAAACGTCCAAATCATGGACGTCCAAAGTATAGTAAAAAAAGGACGCCAATCTCTCAGAACGGCCAAACGACATCCCCAACAATGTTAGCATCCACAACAATGTTAGCAAATACGTTCATATGACAAATGTTGGCAAGTACAGTGACTACTTCACAGTACTTGCCAACATTTGTCATATGAACGTCCTTCGGCGGTTCTACGAGAAAGTCGTCCTTATTACTGATGTACCTGGTTATTCTGCAAGTACAGTGCATGTACCTGCCTGATAAATACACAGATAGAGCAAGATATGTCTCCCACAGCACACTTGAGTTGGCTGCTTCATACATAGGGGGCCTTGTCTCAACAAGGAGTATTTGGGAATATGTTAATTACCACAGCCAGGGCAGCTTGGAGGTGGCTGTGTAGAAGACACAGCTTTTTGGCCAACGTGACTCCTTTTCTGGCGCTGCACAAGAACCCTGATTTTCCAGTGGGAACTTCGTCAGCAGCCTCTGCTCGTTGGCGTATGCTGGGTGTACAATATATTTACCAGCTGGTAGATGAGGAGGGGAAAATGAAACAATTTAAAACTTTACAGAGGGAATATGCGGTGCCACAACGGGACTTCTTTGCATATATGCAGGTACAGCATTATGTTATATCTTTAGGCTGGGTTAATTTAAGTGAGGATGTGCAGGAAACCATAAGTTCTGCCTTAACACTGGAGGCGCAGAATGTTATTCCGTTAAAGTTCCATCACAGATTTCTACAAGATACCACAGAAAATATAGACTGCACCAAAAAAGTGAATGCCTAGACAACAGAACTGGGAGTAGAGGTGATGAAGGATCGATTTTGGAAATATGTAAGGACTATCCATAATACCTCCTCCTTTATTAAACATTGGGAACTACAAGTTTGCACTACGCACTACATCTCCCCAAGTAGGGCGCACAAAGCCGGGTTGGGAGAAACAGGAGCATGCCTCAAATGTGGTGTAGACCCGGCCACACTTGGCCATATGTTTTGGACATGTAAGCACATAGAGAATTTCTGGACACAGATACTGAGAGACATGTATGAACAATGGGGATGCAAGGTGCAAAGACATCCATTATTGCTCTTTGAACAGTTTCAGTATGTGAGGCCAGCCCAGTCGGGGTTTCTCCGGTTCCTGAGGAAAGGGAAACAAGTCATACTGTTGAACTGGAGAGAGCAGGAGGCCCCCACTTTGGGAGTGTGGAGCGTTCAAATGGTAGAGCTTTTGGAGATGGAGAGATGTGGAGTGGCAACTTGGGACTCAAAAGAAGGGAAAGCTTTGCAAAAGACTTAGGAGAGATTTTGGGAAACGCTGCAACACAGAGTGAGAAGCAGGATTCTTAATTAAGCCAGTACATGCAATTAAAGACTGTAGACGACATCAGAGATGGGGGGTGGGGGGAGGGGGAAGATGGGGGGACGCGGGGGGTGGGAGAGGGCGAAGAGGGGATGGTTGAATTGTTAAAGTTGAATGTGTGGCAGGAAACGTTATATTCTGTTACATGTTATGATTGAGCCATACAATAAACATGATTTAAACATAAATACAGTAACAAGGACGTGATTCTCGCAGAACTGCCGAAGGATGTCCATCTTACTAGGCCCACCGAAGGATGGCAGGACTGTAAGAGGGACGTCCTTCGGCAGTTCTGTGAGAAACACGTCCTTGTTACTGTATTTATCACTATGAATTTTCCTTATATTTCCCGTATCTGCATGTCCACAACTACATGCACTGTACTTGCAGAACATGCAGCTATGGAAAATATAAGGAGCGTACATATTTAACTGTGTATATATGAAGAGGTTTGCACACTTGATAATGATCCATATAAGGAAGGCTCCGCACATGTGAACACGTACTCATCTAAATAAGGCCCGGCACACGTGACAACGGTCCATGCACATTATGGACGTCCATGCATCATGGTCATCCACATGCGGACCCATCATATATGGGGCCAGGATGTCCATGTGCTGACCCATCCATATATGGGATGGTCATCCATATAATGGAACTGTGCATGTAAGGACGTCCATCATGCATGGGCGTCCATATAAGGCGATGCACGTTTTCCAACGGTCACTGAGAAATATGGCTCTCAGACGCGAGCTGAACTTCAACATCGCTGAGAGTCTGCTCCTAGTACAGCTGTGCTTCAGGTACCGGCACAGGCTGTTTATGCACCACCACCACCTGCCCCTCAGGACTGTGTCTATTAGAACATGGACACAGATAAGACAGAGACTGGAAAGGTAACTGCTTTTTTTCACACAAACCCCCACTGCTCCTGGGCTATCAGTTTACCCTCCTGTAGCACCACATTTAAGAGCTCCCTCAGCAATGTAAGCACTAACTGTAGTCTGCATTCAAGGGTAATCAGTGATATGTGTACATGCACATTCATTAATATAATCTATGTACTAGAAAGGAAAACCATTCCCACATCCTTACAATACTGCACACAAATGGTATTCTCTGTCCTCATGTCCACCTCAATGACATCACCTGTACCAATGTAACGTTCCCCCCCCCCCCCCCCCCCAATCATCAGTGTTGTGTGTCTCTACAATTTGGCTGCCAAATAAATTTGTGTTGTGAAGGCAAGAAGGACCATCCCCTGACTCCTGGTGTACAAACTTGTATCTTGTAGACGTTTTGGCATTCGGAGGGACCTGGAGTCCTTGTGGTGCAGTTTCCGCCACATACGGTGGGACAGCCCCAACATTATCTGGAGCGTGCGATGGCATCTCAGGGCTCGACGTAAGTATTGTAAACAGGGCACCTGTACTCATTTGTAAATGTATTTATTTAATAATGCAAATGCCATGTACAATATCAGTTTCCATGTGGCTAATAGGCAAATCAAACTATTCCCTCCTCCGGCCACTCCCACCCCCTTATCCCTTGCTCATTTCAACCTTCGCCCTCCTGCCTGTCCTACCCCCTTCTTACTTGCCCATCCCACCTATCTGCATATCTCCATCATTATTCTGTTTTATTACAGCTTGTAATCTCTCTGCAATACCTTGTAACCCCTATTACTATGTAAGCCGCACTGAACCTGCCTTGAGTGGGACAGCGCGGGGTACAAATGTAACAAATAAATAAATAACACCTCTGTCCCAGATCAAGGCCTGAGGTTGCAGCTACCCTCCCATGAGTGTGGCTTCAACTTCAACTAACCTCCTCTGAGATGAATGAGATGATATGCCTCACTTCTGTATCCCCCTTTCTGGGGTGGATACTGTTTCATGGTATTCCTGCCTGAGGTCCTAATCTTAGTGGATGTCATAGCATGATATTAAAGTAATGTAAATAAATAGTGCTTTTCCCCCTCTCCCCCCCCAAAAAAAAAAAACAAAATAAAACAAAACTGGTCATCCAACCACAGTCACAACTCAAAACGCTAACATGCTGATGAGGAACGAGTGTGCCCTGCCAACACATCCTGTGTACTCTGTGTCAGACCAGCTTCCAGGGTTCCCTGTCATGTCATCTCATGCATCTCACACTCTGGGCGTATAGCCCAGGGCTCACCACTGACCACACCTTCCCCCAACCCCCACCTCATGCCAGCCAGCTCCTGCACTATGCAAGCCATGTCGGAAGTGCTGATCTCAAGGACAAACCTTTTACATACACAGGCGGCAGCTGCAGCACCAGAGGCAGAGGAGGAGCAGGAGTAGGCTGTGCAGCAGGAGGAGGAGGAGGTTGGGGAAGGTGGGGAATGGGAGGTAGTGCCCGACCAATGGGCTGATATGCCTCCTCTGAAGGGGGAGCAGGAGGAAGAGGAGGAGGAGGAGCAGCACCCACCAGCCTCAGCAACACCACAACCAGCACCACCACCACCAGCCCCAATGGACAACAGTGCCGCAGTACTGCACTCCTGCAGCAACCATATTTATAAATAGTAGATGATGGCAGAAAAAGACCTGCACGGTCCATCCGGTCTGCCCAACAAGATAAACTCACATGTGCTACTTTTTGTGTATACCTTACCTTGATTTGTACCTGTCCTTTTCAGGGCACAGACCGTATAAGTCTGCCCAGCACTATCTCCGCCTCCCAACCACCAGTCCCGCCTCCCACCACCAGCTCTGCCACAGACCATATAAGTCTGCCCAGCACCATCTCCGCCTCCCGCCACCGGCTCTGCCACCCAATCTCAGCTAAGCTCCTTAGGATCCATTCCTTCTGAACAGGATTCCTTTATGTTTATCCCACGCATGTTTGAATTCCGTTACCGTTTTCGTTTCCACCACCTCCCACGGTAGGGCATTCCAAGCATCCACTACTCTCTCCGTGAAAAAATACTTCCTGATATTTTTCTTGAGTCTGCCCCCCTTCAATCTCATTTCATGTCCTCTCGTTCTACCGCCTTCGCATCTCCGGAAAAGGTTCGTTTGCAGATTAATACCTTTCAAATATTTAAACGTCTGTATCATATCACCCCTGTTTCTCCTTTCCTCCAGAGTATACATGTTCAGGTCCACAAGTCTCTCATATGTCTTGTAACGCAAATCCCATGCCATTCTCGTAGCTTTTCTTTGCACCGCTTCAATTCTTTTTACATCCTTAACAAGATACGGCCTCCAAAACTGAACACAATACTCCAGGTGGGGCCTCACCAACGACTTATACAGGGGCATCAACACCCCCTTTCTTCTGCTGGTCACACCTCTCTCTATACAGCCTAACAACCTTCTAGCTATGGCCACCGCCTTGTCACACTGTTTCGTCGCCTTCAAATCCTCAGATGCTATCACCCCAAGATCCCTCTCCCCATCCGTACCTATCAGACTCTCCCCGCCTAACACATACGTCTCCCGTGGATTTCTACTCCCTAAGTGCATCACTTTGCATTTCTTCGCATTGAATTTTAATTGCCAAACCTTAGACCATTCTTCTAGCTTCCGTAGGTCCTTTTTCATGTTTTCCACTCCCTCCGGTGTGTCCATTGTTACAGATCTTAGTATCATCCGCAAATAGGCAAACTTTACCTTCTAACCCTTCGGCAATGTCACTCACAAATATATTGAACAGAATCGGCCCCAGCACCGATCCTTGAGGCACTCCACTACTCACCTTTCCCTCTTCCAAGCGAATTCCATTCACCACCACCCTCTGGCGTCTGTCTGTCAACCAGTTCCTAATCCAGTTCACCACTTCGGGTCCTATCTTCAGCCCATCCAGTTTATTTAAGAGCCTCCTGTGGGGAACCGTGTCAAAAGCTTTGCTGAAATCTAAGTAGATTACGTCCATAGCTCGTCCCTGATTCAATTCTCCTGTCATCCAATCAAAGAATTCAATGAGATTCATTTGACCTAGAGATGGGAGTAACTAGTGAGGTAATTAAATTTGCTGATGACACAAAGTTATTCAAAGTCGTTAAATCACGGGAAGATTGTGAAAAATTACAAGAGGACCTTACGAGACTGGGAGACTGGGCGTCTAAATGGTAGATGACGTTTAATGTGAGCAAGTGCAAAGTGATGCATGTGGGAAAGAGGAACCCGAATTATAGCTACGTCAAGCAAGGTTCCACGTTAGGAGTCATGGACCAAGAAAGGGATCTAGGTGTCGTCGTTGATGATACGTTGAAACCTTCTGCTCAGTGTGCTGCTGCAGCTAAGAAAGCAAATAGAATGTTAGGTATTATTAGGAAAGGAATGGAAAACAAAAATGAGGATGTTATAATGCCTTTGTATCGCTCCATGGTGCAACCGCACCTCGAATATTGTGTTCAATTCTGATCGTCGCACCTCAAAAAAGATATAGTGGAATTAGAAAAGGTGCAGAGAAGGGCGACGAAAATGGTAAAGAGAATGGGACGACTTCCCTATGAGGAAAGGCTAAAGCAGCTAGGGATCTTGAGCTTGGAGAAAAGGCAGCTAAGGGGAGATATGATAGAGGTCTATAAAATAATGAGTGGAATGGAATGGGTAGATGTGAAGCATCTGTTTACGCTTTCCAAAAATACTAGGACTAGGGGACATGCGATGAAGCTACAATGTAGTAAATTTAAAATGAATCCGAGAAAATTTTCTTCACTCAATGTGTAATTAAACTCTGGAATTCATTGCCAGAGAATGTGGTAAAGGCGGTTAGCTTAGCGGAGTTTTAAAAAGGTTTGGACAGTTTCCTAAAGGAAAAGTCCATAGATCATTATTAAATGGACTTGGGGAAAATCCACTATTTCTGGAATAAGCAGTATAAAATGTTTTGTACTTTTTTGGGATCTTACCAGGTATTTGTGACCTGGATTGGCCACTATTGGAAACAGGATGCTGGTGTTGATGGACTTTTGGTCTTTCCCAGTATGGCAATACTTATGTACTTATGTAACTGGTTGCTGCAGTAAACCAGTTGCTGCTGGAGGTGGCAGCACTGCAGTGCTCTGTAAAGCTGCGTCAAGATACGCACAACCGTCTTGTGCTGGTACTGATAGAACTTGTTAGAAGGGTCATGGAGAGAGAACACAGGCCGCATTGAATTGTTGTACATAGTTGTTTTTGTTATTATATAATGCAATTTTACACTTGTTTCAACTACCAGGGTCTGTGTCTGTTACTTTGTGCACTACATATGTGGTATTATCAAATGCTGGGGTTGATGTGAGAGGAGGCAGCAATCTGGGTAGCATGACAGGTCAACTGTGACAAAGAAACTTTGGTACATATGTGTCATAAGTGTGGCCATATAGAAGGCCACCTGTTTCTTCCAAACTGCATGGCTGTATGGTAAGTGAGGGGGAGGCTTGGTGGGCATTTCTGTTCCAGCCTTTCCCTCCTTACCATAGAGCACCACAGCACAGAGTTGTGTAAATAATAGGTATGTTGTCTAGCACTAGTGATCTGCCAAGTACAAACTTGCAGATAACCATAGGTAACTCCTAGACTGTTTGCTCTGTGATCAGCAGATACCCTTACCCACAACCAAACCACATTGGTGAGGGCCAGGAAGATGCATGAAGTGTTTGTTTAGCGCCTACATAGCAGAAGGAGAAGAGTGGCTGAGAGGTATGAGCTTACCTTGAACTTGTGGTGCCAGAAATTGCCAAAAGGGGCCAGAGGTTGGCTGCTTCAACTATGGAGAGAGAATGGGGGTCAGTGAGGGACCGCATCAAACACAACAAACAGCTCCTGGAGGGGAGAGGTTGGAGAATTGGTCAGATGCAGAAAATGCAGAGTATATGCTAAGCTGACAGCTAACACCCAGTCAGAAACGTTTTGATAGAAAAGGTACACAGCCCACATACCAGTTATCTTTTAAGAATTGGCCAAAAGGTGTCCCTCCACAAAAAAAAAAAAAAGAAAACAAAAAAAATAAACACATCTACAAAAGCATACAGTGCCAAAAACAAGGTTTGCTATAACTGAAGGTAAAACGCTTAGAAATACCACCCCATACCCAATAGCTGGAGTTTAAATTTAAGCTGTGTTCATATATGCATTGTGGGGCATTGTGGAGATAAATAATTGAAAATTTACAAGATAGGATTTCTCCAGTATTATTATTTTTTGGTGCTAGTGTGAGTAGTGTTAGTGTGGGACTATGAGAGAGTAGTTATGTGAAGAAAAATTCATGTTTGAAGCACAGTGGGTTGATTTATTTCATATTACTTAAAATTTATTATCACGGAGTATATCAATGATTGAGAAGCTTGTCCACCCTTAGAGGTTTAAATCACATGGCGTTTCCTTGCTTGGGTGAGGTATTTCCTCTGATATTACTCCTACACAAATATTATCATTGTTTTAGATTCACTTATTTGTTTAATCATATCTGCTCTCTCATTAGTACCCATTTCTAACAGGAACCCTGGTTTAGTATTTTTACTTTTACTGTTCATATATGCTGCATATTTTGATTTAGAGCCCTGATGGCGAACCTATGACACGCGTGTCAGCACTGACACGCGTAGCCATTTTCGATGACACGCGGCGGCGCCACAGTGTGGTCCGCCCTCCCTCCTCGCTCCCGGAAACTAACCTTAAAGCCTCCTTTCACGTCGCAGCAAGCAGCAGCAGGGCAGGCCACTCCTTCCTTCCGTGTCCCGCCCTCGCCTGACGTAACGTCCGCGAGGGCGGAGCACAGAAGGAAGGAGGAGAGGTCTGCCCTGCTGCTGCTTGCTGCAACATGAAAGGAGGCTTTAAGGTTAGTCCTGGGCCCGGTAGCAGGTGGAGGGGGGGCCCAGCGACCTCAGGTGGGCAGCGATCTCGGGTAGGGGGGGCCCGGGGGCGGTCCTAGTAGCAGTGATTTTTCTCGAAGTGACACACCACCCGAGTTATGCTCGGTTTTTTGGCGAATTTTGACACACCAAGCTCAAAAGGTTGCCCATCACTGATTTAGAGACTTATGACAATCCTGCATTTGATTCTTGGAATCCCCTTATTTTTGGACTTGAGTGTTTATTTCTCTTTGTACTGTTGGTGTTGTAACTTAACACTTTTCTTAAACAAGATTTTTCTTCTAAAGTAATTTGAAATATCAATTAAAAAAAAAAAGAAATACCACCCCATAATCTAAAGAAAAACCCCTAAAGTGCAAGCACAGAGAAAGCCGTTTTAAAGAGGCGCCATTAAAGGGAATGTAAACTTCCAAACCGGAAGAGCAACTGGGGACGTTTATCATTTTCACCCATAATCGAAATTAGGGCATCCAAAATACAGAGCAGCTGGGGACGTCCATACTTCCCACCCATAATGGAAATAAGGATGACCAAATCGGAGAAAGCAGCTAGGGACGTTTAGGGATTTTGCCCATAACTGAAATTAGGATGACCATCTTGGGGACGCCCATGCCACTTTTACATGGGCATCCTTGGGACATTATTGGGATGTCCTTCTCAGTATTTTCGAAGTTTTGTATCCCATTGTCAGAATGGAACCAAAACCGGCACCCACACGCAAAGGTAATTTCACTGCGTCCTCTGAACTCCTTCCACAGTTCTATGTGTACCCACCTGCTTGTGTGGCTCTCTTGCACATCACTCTCTAAAATGCACTGTATTCCTCTTCTCCAGCTCTGTACCATCTACAATCAGATCTGTGATTACCTGCTAATGCCATTCTTCACCATCTGTTACATGGGTCTTCACATGTGGGCCTATGTATATGAATGCTGCAAAACAAAACTGGGTTATTTTGACCAACACACTTCCGCCCCTTTTGCTATGCAGGTGATGACACCAGTCAGACACAGAAGCTGGTCTTAGTGGGCACCAGCCCCAGCATACAGAAGGGCAGATACAGCAGCAAACCAGGGACACAGACAAAGGTAACAGGGTACTGAACAACTCTCAACTTTCTCTCCCAACAACGATTTCGCCACTGTCCAACTCCACAAAATCGCTAATGGGTCTAAAGACGACTTCCCCCTTAGCCTGGTCACTTTTATTTCAGGTCTAACTAAGGACGCCCATGTTCCCGCCCATGCGAACCCATTTCGCTAGCCGTTATACGTTGGAGGCGCCCATCTCATAACGCCGCCCAGAACACGCTTCTAACACGCTCCCTGTGGGGATGACCATAGATGGGCGTCTTTGCGCTGTGGACGTCTTTACGGCCCTGTTTCGATTATCAGATTTAGACAACCTTCTTTCGGACACCCACGTGCTTTTTGTGTCGCTTTTTGGACGCCCTTCTCTTTCGAAAATGAGTCTGATTAGCTCCTATCCCATGACTTTTTAATTTTCTCAGGAGTCTCTCATGAGTAATTTTGTCAAAAGCGTTCTGAAACTCCAGATATACTATAACAACTGACTCACCTTTATCCACATGTTTATTTATGCCTTCAAAGAAATTAAGCAAATTGGTGAGGCAAGACTTCCCTTGGCTGAACCCATGCTGACTCTGGCCCATTAAACCATATTTGTTGATGTGTTCTTTAATTTTATTCTTTATAATAGTTTCCACTACTTTCCTCAACACTGAAGTCAGGCTTACCGGTCTGTATTTTCCTGAATCACCCTTGGAACCCTTTTTAAAAATCGGCGTTACATTGGCTACCCTCAAATCTTTAGGTACGATTTTAACAACAGGTTTCAGATCACTAACAAGAGATCAGAAATTTCATGTTTGATTTCTTTCAGTACCCTGGGATGTATGCCATCCAGTCCAGGTGATTTAACACTCTTTAACTTATCAATTTGGTTCAGTAGTACGTCTTCCAGGTTCATCGATATTTCTTTCAGTTACTCTGCACTGTCACCCTTGAAAACCATTTCCGGTGTAGGTAGATCTCTTACACCTTCTTCCGTAAAGACCAAAGCAAAGAATTCATTCAGTTTTTCTGCTATGGCCTTGTCCTTCCTGAGTACCTCTTTTGCTTCTTCATAATCTAACAGTCCCATGAATTCCCTCACAGGCTTTCTGCTTCTGATGTACCTGAAAAAGGCTTTATTATGAGTTTTTGTCTCCATGACAAATGTTTCTTCATATTCTTTTTTAGCCTTATTTTATCAGTGCTTTGCATCTAGCTTGACACTGCTTATGTTGTTTCTTATTTTCTTCATTCAGATCCTTTTCCGTGCCTTTTAGGCTCTAATAGCCTCTTTCACTTCACCTTTTAAACACACAGGCTGTTGTTTGCTCTTCTTTCCACTTTTGTTAATACGTGGAATACATCTGGTCTGGGCTTCCACGATTATATTTTTTAAAGAACGTCCACGCCTGATTTAAAGTCCTAACCTTTGCAGCCAACCGTTTCAACTTCTTTTTAAACATTTTCCTCATTTTGTCATAGTCACCCTTTCGAAAATTAAATGCTGCTACAGTAGAATTCTTTAATGACCACGCCAGATATCAGCTCAAGTTTGACCATGTCATTGTCATGTCCCCTACCTCAATGCAAGCGGCGTCCTCGGGCTGCGCAGGGTCCTGGCAACACACACACTTGACTGGCTCAGCCTTGAGCCATGTCTGTGTACTTCTTCTCTGGCTGCAGGCTCCTTGATTGCCTTGCTCTCATTCACCTGGATCTGCTCTCTGTGCCTGGCTTCCAGGTTTTTTAATTGCCTTGCTACCACGCACTTGTATTGACTTTCTCTCTGCCTACCTGACCTATTGAAGCTCTCTTCTTCAGCTGGTTCCTGTCTACGTCAGAAAGCCTGCACTATTTCTGGGACGCTTTCCCTCTGCCTCATTGCTTCGGCTTCTACTTGGGTAAGCGTTTCTCTTCAGCGTACTCTTCTGTTTGCTGCCTGCCTGCCTGCCTGTAAAGACCCTGCTTGTACCTGGATTACTCTTCTGTTTGCTGCCTGCCTGTAAGACTCTGCTTGGACCTGGTTACTCTTTTGTCTGCTGTCTGCCTGAATATCCTGCCTGGACCTGGTTATTCTCCTGTCTGCTGCCTGCCTGAATATTTTGCCTGGACCTGGTTATTCTCCTGTCTACTGCCTGCCTGAATATCTTGCCTGGACCTGGTGACTCCCGGGTCAGTTACCCGCCTGTATACCTGCCTGGACCCAAGGCACTCCTTAGCCTACTGCCTGTCACTCTGTTGTGACCCGCTCCTGAACTTCTGCTCTCCCCTTGCTGGTCTCTTTGGGCACCCCTTTCCTAGCCTCTCAGCATAAGTCCTGTCGGCTGCCCGCACCTAGGGGCTCAACCCTCGGGGAATGGCAGTCACCACAGGTGAACTTCGGGGTTGCTCGGCCGCCAAGCAGAACCCGGTTCCGTGTATTTTCACACCCGGCAGCACACTGCTGGGCACAGGAACTCACCATATCTGACAGTCATGATCACTTTTTCCCTACTTCACCATGGTGATGCTGTCTTTCTAGGAGACCTCCCGCTCCATCAGACTGGAAGTGGGACTTCTCTACAACGTTCCTGTAGACCTCCTCTATGTACCTCTCTGTCTCCTTCTGCTCCTCCAACTATGCTACTCTAGCCTCAAGAGAATGAACTCGTTCTCTGAGAGCTAGGAGCTTTTTGCATTGAGCACACACATATATCCTCTCGCCAACTGGGAGATAATCATACATGTGACACTCAGTGCAAAAGACAAGATAGTACCCTTCTTGCTGCCGGACTGCTGCTTGCATCTTAGTACTATTGTGCTGTTTAAACTTAAGGTACTAGGGATATTATATTAATATAAAGAAACTTAAGATTTTATGGTATATTGTGCGATTTAGTTAGTATTTGCTTCTCAGAAAGTAATTAAATGTAATTAAAGCTCTAATTAAAACTCCCCTCTTATTGTTCTAATTAGAATAATTGACTATTAGTTAAGACTATAAATGAAGAGATGTGCTAGGGGTAGGCGGGAGTTGGGGAGGGTGGGTGAGAATAAAGACTATGGGAAAAAGGGTTGTACACTATAAAAACTAGTCAATAAAGCTTGCTTCTTTTTTAAATGAAGACTGAACTAAGCCCTGGTGTGCCTTCTATATGCTATCTGTTAAAGCTGTATGTTGTGGATCAAGTTTTAGAATTATGGGGGAAAGAGTAGGGAGACTTGTTAATAAATGTTATTTTTTAAAATTCTGTCTTTATCAAATAACAAACCTTACCTCTTTTAAACCCAACCTTTAAATCACCAAAGCACAGAGTACAAAAAATGATCACTTACCCAGAGAAATGTCATTTTCTCTCAGAGCTTCTCATAACGTGGAGAACCTGGGAATACAATAAACAATCAAATTTAAACACAAAAAAAGTTAAATTTCCATATCAATAGACAAATATAATACTGGGAAATATATTCTGATTGTGAAAGTGAAAAGATTAAACATTTTGAAGTGTTTGGAGCTTTTTTTTCAAGAAGGCCCATGGAACAATTCAAGTAAATCAAGTTACAATAATCAAGTTGAGATAAAAGCAGAGACTGGACTAAAAGTCTAGAATGCAGAGTATCAAAATGCTTGCAAATTCTACGCAATTTTCACATCAGCAAAAAGGAACGTTTAATAAGATTAATTTGTATATCCAGAGAAGGAATTCTGAAACCTCTTGTGCACAAAACAAACAGCTTCATACAAGATACCACAGACTTTCTGAATAAATTGAAAAATATCAAGCAATTACCACCTAGCACCCTTCTGGTCACAATGGATGTAGAATCACTATACAGCAACATCCCCCATGCGGATGGCATAGCTGCATGTGGGAGGTTCCTAAAAATACCAACACTGGACCATCAATACCCACCAGAAACTATTACAAAATTAATCAAATTTATCTTAACTCACAACTACTTCCGCTTTGACAGTGCAGTGGCGTAGAAGGGGGGCGGTGGGGCAGTCCGCCCCGGGTGCACGCCGCTGGGGGGGTGTCATCTCCGCTTGTTCACTGCTCTCTCTGCCCCGGAACAGGTTACTTCCTGTTCCGGGGCAGAGAGAGCAGGGGAACCAACGGAGCCGACGCACTCGGGGCGGAGCGGTCCTCCCGCCCGCCCCCCTTGGTAAGACTGCGCTCCGGGGGGGTTGCGCGCTCCCGGGGGGGGTGCGTACAGCCAAGCCACAAGACACCACCGTATCTGCTCTGACCCAGGGGACAGAGACAGACACCTTGAAATCCTGACTGCATCCTTCAAACATAAAGGCTACAATCCCAAAATAATCTCCAAGAATATTGCCTCCTCCCTCAAAACACCCAGGGAAAATCTACTACAGTACAAAGAAAAAAAAAAGCCACAGACAGAATCCCCCTTATAGTGACATACAATCCAGAGCTGGAAAAATTAAGAAATATCATAAAAGATCTACAGCCTCTACTCCAGGAGGATGAATTACTGAAAGAGATATTCCCATCCCCACCAGTGCTAGCTTTCATACAGCCACCCAACTTAAAACATAGTAACATAAAACACAAGCTAATTAGAAGTAAGCTCCCAACACAGACTCAAAAAGAAGAGAATGGCACACATCCTTGCAATATATCCAGCTGCAAACTATGCCAAAACATCTCACAGGACCCCACAGTCATTCACAAAGGAAAAATATTCAACATAAAGGAATCCTTCACATGCTCATCTTCCAATGTAGTATACATCATCCTGTGTAAAAAATGTGACCAAGGATGCTATATTGGAGAAACAAGCCAGATGCTAAAAACAAGGTTTAACTTACATAGACATCACATGAAAAATGCCATTGTCAGCCAGGATGCCACGCCTGTGGGGCAACACTTTACAAAAACAGAACACTGTACTAGTGATTTCATAGTAAGAATCCTGAAAGGTAACTTTAAAAAAATACAGGAACGTAAGACCTTTGAAGTCAGAATGATTAAATATTTTGACACCCACCAGACAGGACTTAAAGATCTGGGCTTTCTAGCCCATTATAAGCCATAAAATTGTAAATTGTATTGCTTTGTTTGTCACTCTCCTGTCTCCATGCATATCCCCCCTGTCTCACCCATCCACCTCTACCCCACCCTGGTCAGATTGTCACTGAAATGCTTCGATGTCTCACTTATATATATTGTCATCTACCAAGATTTGCTTATTTCCGATCTGACGAAGTAGGGCAACCTTCGAAAGCTAATCAAGAAATGTAGTAAGTTATGTCCAATAAAAAAGGTATCATCTTATTTCCTTTTCATGTTTTATTTTGTTTCATTTCTATTGATTACCTATATCCAGAGATAAAGACCAATCAATCATTAAACCTAAAATCTTAATGGAAGATGAAAGAGCATATTTAAAATTATTTAGCATAAATATCAAAAGTTGGAACTGTATTCTTACTAATTAACATGAATTTTGTTTTGTCATCAATTTTAATCGGCGTCATATCATCCAATCACAGACTAATTACATTCCTGTATTTATAATCTCTTTAGTTTCATCAGGTGACCCTTGAACCAGGACCAATCAAGTAATATCATCAGCATATATGAAAGTTCAAAACCCTGCTTTCTCTAGAACACATCCTAGAGAGTAAATTAACACATTAAAAAGGATAGGGGAGAATGGTGACCCTAGTGGGACACCCAACAGAATATCCCAACCCTCAGATATCATATTCTTCTTCTTGACTTTGTACACTCTAGATAGAAAAACCACAGAAGCAGGTCAAAACTTTACCAGAGAAACATATTTCATCCAATATGCTCAGTACAATACCATGATCTACTAGGTCATACACAAATGATAAGTCAAATTACATAATCATAACTTCTCCACTCTTACTTAATATGGATCTACCAATGTCTAAAATAGAACCAACCACTGTCTCCTTGCTATAATTAGCATGGAAACCCGATTGGGAACTATGTAAGACATTAAAACAGTCCAAATAAGATGCAATTGGGCAGCTACCACCCTCTCCATGATTTTAATGAACAAGGGGATGGATGCAACACTCTATAATTCGACGATAAGCTCAAGGATTCTTTAGGATTTTTAATAATAACGGTCAGAACCATCTCTCTCTTGGATAATGTAAAAATACCCTCATCTAGACAGGAATCAATCTAAACCAGTAATTAAGTTTTAAATTCAATTGGAGCACATTTAATCAAATAGACCGGACAAACATCTAATGTACAATATGATGCATATTTTATTTTTTTTAAAGAAAGTTAAATTCCGATCATTGACCGAGACTAAAGTCAGACCAACTCCTGTCAGCAAATGAAGAATATATTGAAGATGGATGGAGTGTTGCAAGGCTTAATATTATCCTATTTGAAAGAAAACTGAGAGCGAATGTTGCCAGCAATGTTCCTCTAATGCCTACATAGGACAAACAGGATAGTTCCTAAAGAAAAGAATAAATGGACACAAATCTGACACTACAAAGGTTAACGTTCAAAAATCAGTAGGAGAATATTTCAACCTTCCAGAACACTCTCTCAGAGCTGCCAAAGGGACCAGGGGTGTGCTGGTAAATTTTTAACAACGGGCTCTCTCTCCGGGCATAGCCGGCCCTGAAATTCTTTTGGGGGGGAGATACATGCTTCTCTCTCCCCTCCCTTGTGCAGGCACGCTAGGCATACCTTTGCCGAGCCCCACCAGCCAATAAATGGACTGCCACCATTCTCTGCTGCTTGTTTCTGGCTCTGAGCAGCATGATGGAACCGTCTTGCGCTTGCATGAAAAGTCCCAGCTTGGTGCTCAGAGTCAGAAAAAAGGAGCAGGGAGCAGCAGCAGTCTATTTACTTGGCTGGTGGGGCCAGCATCACTGCCAGCAAAGTAAAAAAGAATTCAGGAGGGGCCCAAGCCCACATTTTGGGAGTCAGTTGTCAAAGTAGCCATGGGGTAGCCTACTTTAACAACCGGCTCCCAACATTCTTAAAAACTTAACAAACGGCTCTCGCGAGCCCGTGAGAGCCCGCTCCAGCACACCACTGAAAGGGACCCAGTTTTGAGAGGGAGATTTTACCACATGCACCCAGCCCTACCCCACTCCGGCCCCGCCCACATCTCCTGGCTCCAACCTCTAGTACACCTCAAACCCATAGCCATATTTACCTCATTTTCAGCATCTCTTCCATTCTAACTCCCCTCCCCCCCCCCCCGGCCTAGTCCAGTATCCACCTAATATTCAGCCAGCGGTGGGCAGCGCTTTTAATGTCCACTGCTGGCGTTAAACCCGGATATTCAGTGCTGGACCAAATCCTGACACTGGTATTGAATATTCAGTTTTATTTTTGGCCACTAAAACTTAACTGGTTAAGAGGCATATTTTCAAAGCACTTAGCCTTCCAAAGTTCCATAGGTTTCTATTGAACTTTAGAAGGCTAAGTGCTTTGAAAATATGCCTCTAAGGCAATATTCAGTACCTAATCGCTTAAGTGAAACTGGTCAAAGATAGGACTGCTGTTTATGTGGCCCGATTTAACCGGTCATCTTATGTGGTCAGGATCTGAATATCGATGCCTAACCGCATAAGTACCCCGCGTTAACCGGTTTCATAGTAGACACTAACCAAAATTATTCAGCAGAGATAACTGGTTAAGTCCTGATGAGTATTTGCGGTTAGCCACAAACAAGCTATTTAACCAGTCTGCGGATGTTTCTGGCCAGTAAAATGGCGTTGAGTATCAGCTGGTATGTCCCCATTTTCTTATTTGTACCATTTCCCCTGCTCATCTCCAAAAGTCTCCCAATTCCCCCCCCCCCCTCCTCCCCATTGTCTATGGCTTTCAACTGTCCAATGCACACCTTGACATAGACTTGGTGTAGCAATCTCTCCTTGACCCGATCTGTTTTGGATTAGGTGGGTGAATGTGCTAGGGTTGCCTTGTCAGGCCCAGTCCATGGCATGGCACAGGGGTCTTAGTGGAGCGAGTCATTGGCTCAAGTTGTTGTGCACGGCAGCTGAGGGTGAAGGCACTGCCTGCTGAGGTGCACTTTTGATTGTCTTTTGCAGTTTTGTAGTCAAAACTGTTGGCTTTAAACTTGCAAATCAGCATGAAGCCTTCAGGGTGATCGCATAGCGGGAGATTTTCTCTCTTTGGTAGGAGTGGAGAAGATGACTCTCCGAAGTGGGAATCTCCAGCTGAATGCGGGAGGCTTGGCAAGTCTGCTCTCTTGCCTTAAGATTGCCATACTCCTACAAAGGAACTTCAAAGGGCCACTCCAGCATGAAATTATTGGCATGGAACTCAACAAAAAGCCTAACACACTCACCCTAGGGACACTGGATTCATGGCCCAATATAGGCATGACAGGACTTAACTATTTTTAGGCCACCCTGTTTTTGTTTTCTCTCACTCACCACAGATATCAATGAACTGAACAATGCTGATGTTATCCCTCCCTCTCCACACCCTGCCCTGCACTTTTCAATGTCTTCTCTATACTCTTAACCCCTCCTTCTCCATGCATCTTCCTGTATATTTACCCACATTCTGAACTACGCATCATATATTTGACATAGAGGCATATTTTCAAAGCACTTTGGGAGGCTAAGTTCCATAGGTTTCTATGGAACTTTGGGAGGCTAAGTGCTTTGAAAATAAGCCTCTAAGTGGTCCCTGGTCCTTGAAAGCTCATCACTCTATAAATCGGTTAATCTAAAATGTGTCACCTGCCTCTGTCATTCTTAAATGCTAATGTATCATACATTGGCAACCAGTATAGATTTAGGAGTAGAGTCACACTCTCCCATCTCCTGCTGTCCAAAATCATATTTGCTTCTCTATTTTGGATTACTTGCACATGTTCCAAAGATTTAATTGGCAAATTCAAATAAACAGAGTAGCAATAACCGAAATCAAAGGATAACTGCAAACATTACTTGTCTCAAATCTTTCTTGAACAAAAATTAGTAAATCTACAAAAAAAGAAATGGAAGTTTGTAAAAGTTGTATTAATTAAGGCAGTAATTAGTTTCTCTATAGTAGGAGATGAATCAATAACAATTCTCAACCAATGTTTTTAATCATACCCTCCTATCCTAAGTGTCGTGGAGGGGCATTTTCAAAAGAAACGTTGCGTTTGGATGTCTTCGCAAAACGTCCAAATCTGGGGGCAGGGAAAACTGTATTTTCAAAAAAAGATGGATGTCCATCTTTCATTTCGAAAATACCGTCAGAGACGTCCAAATCCTTAAATTTGGATGTCCCTAGATTTGGATGTTTCTGACTTTCGGCAATTTTCGAAACCAAAGACATTCATGTCAAAAACATCCAAATGCAAGCCATTTGGATGTGGGAGGAGCCAGCATTTGTAGTGCACTGGTCCCCCTGACATGCCAGGACACCAACCGGGCACCCTAGGGGGCACTGCAGTGGACTTCATAAAATGCTCCCAGGAACATAGCTCCCTTACCTTTTGTGCTGGGTCCCCCAAACACACTACCCACAACTGTACACCACTACCATAGCCCTTACGGGTGAAGGGGGGCACCTATATATGGGCACAGTGGGTTTTGGAGAGCTCACTGTTTCCTCCATAAATGTAACAGGTAGGGGGGTATGGGCCTGGGTCCACCTGTCTGAAGTGACCTGCAGTATTCACTAAAACTGTTCCTGGGACCTTCATGCGCTGTCATGGACCTGAGTATGACATCTGAGGCTGGCACGAAATATTTTTAAATGTTTTTTGAGGGTAGGAGGGGGTTAGTGACCACTGGAGGAGTAACGGGAGGTCATCCCTGATTCCGGTGGTCATCTGGTCATTTTGGGCACCTTTTTGTGCCTTATTCCTAAAAAAAAACACGTCCAGGTGAAAACGTCCAAGTTTTACTTTAGGACGTCCTTGCTTTTTTCGATTATGGGTCAAAGACGTCCAAGTGTTAACCACACCCAAGTCCCGCCTTCGCTGTGCCTCTGACACGCCCCCTTGAAATTTGGACATCCTTGCGACGGACTGCAGTTGGAGATGTCCAAAATTGGGTTTCGATTATACCGATTTGGACATCTCTGAGAGAAGAACGTCCATCTTCCAATTTATGTCGAAAGATGGACATGCTTCTCTTTCGAAAATGAGCCCAAGAGTAGGCACTTCCTACCCAAAGTAACATAGGGTCTGATATATAAATGCACCTATCCAGATTTCAGCACCTGCTGTCTGCAAAGTGCCACTGACTGGATCTAAAGAAACAAACAGGCAGACGATCCACAAGATCCAGAAAGGATCTAAAACAGCAGATCGAAGAAGTAAAAAAGCAAAATGTTCCAGTTTATTCACCACATAAAGCAATAAATATATAAATAATTAAAAGCCCAACACAGCCATGATTCGCCCTCTCAAGGGCTGTGTCAGTGTCTGTTAAAATACCCAGAGATTTTGACCCAACATGTGTTTTTATCTATAATTTAAGCCATGCTGCCCTTGTTTAAAGTAAGGTTTTACATCATTTTTCATGTTTCATAGTTAGACGTGTGGTGGTTTTTAATGTTTTTATGTTATTGCACCATGCTGTGACCCCTGACCCTCCAGCAGCCTCTATATCAAACCAGTTTCAGTACTGCAATGTCAGATTCACACATTTGATAAAAAATACTAACACTTAAGCGTTTGATTGGTGCCAATAATTGGAAGTTCTCCCCAGGATTCTATATAGCGTGACCAAAATTGCATGCACAAATATAGTCATATTCTGGATTTGCATGCACAATTACTTAACAAGCCAATCAGCACTGATAGTATCAATAGTTGCTTGTTAAGTGGCAATTAACTGCCATTCATTAGAATTTACGCTCACAACTTGCTAGGCGTATTCTGTAAAGTATGCGTATAAATTCAAATGTGTGTTGCAAAAAAGGGGGCATGGCCATGGGCATGGAACGGGCGGACTGTGGATGTTCCAAAAATCTACGTATATGGTTATAGAATACACCTGCTCCGCGCCTAACTTAGGCCCCAGTATTTACACCAGATTTTACTTGGCGTAAACGGACACGCCTAGAGTTAGGTACAGGCATGGCCGCTGTGCATATTCTATAAACCCACTAGGCATATTCTATAAACCACACCTAAATCTAGGTGCAATTTACAGAATACACCTATACGAAAATATTTTTGGCGCCGATTTTTCAGGCATCATATACAGAATCTAGTCTTATATGGATAACTGCTAGACGCTATCTGTAACCAGTGCTCATAAGTCACTCAAGGCCCGATTCGGTAAATGCACGAAAACATAAGAGCCAAAAATTTTGCGGGGGGGAGGAGGCATTCTGGGGTTGTGTTCTAAGTAGAAGGGGGGGGAACTCTTTTGGGATGAGGTGTAGAGGAATGTATCTGGGTAAGGACGGTGCGATCCAGTTGTTGAGGGGTCTATCTGTATTATTGTTGGGGTTTATGATATTACTGTGTGAAATGGGGAAGTAATGGATGGGGGAGGGGGATAAAAACACAACTATGAAGGAGATGTTGTTTTATTGAAAGATTATGGTTATGGTTATTTTGTTTTGAATACCCGGCATGAGTGTCGGCACTATATTACTGTGGAATTATATGTATTGGTGAATATTTCAATAAAAAATTATTGAAACGAAAAAAAGAGCCAAAACTTTGGGCACTAAGGGGGAGATTCTATATATGGTGCCTAAAACAATTGATGCTGAAATCAGTGCCAACTAAACATATTCTATAATCGGTGGCTAGATTTAGGTGCCGATTATAGAATATGCTTAGTTGATATTTCAGTGCCTAAATCTACGTGCATCTATTTACACCAATGAAAATGTGGCGTGAATCCCAGAATGTAGATTTAGGTGCACTGGGCCATATTCTAATACTAGATATGTAAATTTTGGAACACCCACAAAATGCTCATTTCCCTGCCTATAACCACACTCCTTTTTGCTTGTGCGCATTAGAAGTTCAATGCACATTGTTACAGATTATGCAGAGCGACTTTTGTGCCTAAATTCTAATCAGTGCCAGTTAGTGCTCATTATTGCTTAAGTGCTGTTATCAGTGCTCATTAGCTTGTTAAGCTTCTTAAGTTACGTGAATTGTTAAAGTATCTGTGCCCATTTTGCCATGGTTTGCTATATTTATTTATTTAGTTAGTTTTTGCTCACACCTTTTTCAGTAGTAGTTCAAGGTGAGTTACATTCAGGTACACTGGATATTTCTCTGTCCCAGGAGGGCTCAAAATCTAAGTTTGTACCTGAGGCAATGGAGGGTTAAGTGACTTGCCCAAGATCACAAGGAGCAGCAGCGGGATTTGAACTGGCCACCTCTGGATGGCAAGACTGGTGCTCTAACCCACTCCTCCACTCAATCTGGGGGTAAGCACCAATTCACTAACAACAATATCTCATTTCATTTATTGTAATTTATATTCCACTTTTATCCGGAGCAGAGTACAAACATTCATAATAATAAAATGATATAAAAACAAAAAAAAATCATACATTAACCAACTATAGATGCAATATAGGCTAACAAAAAGACACTCTCATACCAGTCTCCACTTTCAATCAAGCCCGAGATCTTACAGTCACTGCAACCTAACAAATGCTGCTTCAATAATTTTTTAAATGCTGCAAAGTTCTTCTGCAGAATAAATCCTCCTCTTTGTATGTTCAAAATCAAAAGTCTGGCATTTATAACATAGAGGAATATCGTGCGTAGTTGCCATTACTGGTTACTAGTGTAAGTCCACATTTTGGTGCCTAACTCTAGGAATGAGCCCTTATGCCATGTATATGTTTAAACCCAAAAATTGGCAGTTACGTGCAGAACTTAGCGCCTGATTGCTTGTCACACCCATGACCACCCATGCCCCTCCCATATGCACACCCCCTTGGATTGTGCGCCATAGAAATGACGGCTCAGTTATAGAATAGGGGTGTAAGTCATTTACACCCATAACTGCAAATTAGCACCAATTAGTGCCTGTTGATGCCAATTAATGCTAATTTTGCGCCAATTAGCTAATTTAGTTAAGCATGTAAATGACCCCTGCTCACCTAACTGCACACCCAATTTTTAGTGCCCTATAGAGAATTTGGGGGGTAGCATGCAACTGCAAGGGGGAATAAGTGTGGGCAGAGCATGGGGATGTCACAGGTACACAATGCATACAACTAATAGCATAAGAACATAAAAACAGCCATACTGGGTCAGACCAATGGTCCATCTATCCCAGTATCCTGCTTCCAACAGTGACCAATTCAGGTCACAAGTTCCTGACAGAATCCCAAATAGTAGCAAGATTCATGCTGTTGATCCCAAAAGCCAGTGGCTTCTCCCATGTCTGTCTCAATAACAGACTATGGACTTTTCCTCCAGGAACGTGTCAAAACCTTTTTTAAACCCAGATACACTAACTGCTGTTACCACATCCTCCGGCAGCGAGTTCCAGAGCTTAACTATTTCCTCCATATTTTCAATTGCGCACACTGTATGGTGCACTTGTGCATCAGCCATTGACATGGCATATGTTGTTGCTCCTAACGTTTGGTACATCAGAATGGCTTTGCACGGGTATTCCATAGCGGCCTCACTGCACCCAGAAGCCACTTTCGAATCGGTGCTAAGAACACCCCATTGCAGGACCAACGTCTTCACACCAAGTTTTCTCAGGGTTGATTTGAAGCTTGTTATGCCTCAAGCAGTTCTCTACTTCATACATCTATGAAGTTAAGATATCGAAACAACTGCCTCCTTTTTAAGTATCACAGTCTGAAGTTTGTCTACCTAAGAAAAATGACTAATACTCATTTGCCCAACTACTAAGCCTGATGTACAGAAGAGGTGATAAAGGAGAACTCTGAGGCTCCTCCATAGACATCCTCCAAGAAACTGACACATCAGCTCCCAACACTCAGCAAGGTAAATATCAAAGCATAATTATTTAATCTACCAAGGATTAAACCTCCAGAGAGACTGCAGTTACACATTGCCCCACGATATGTCACTTAATGCCGTCAGGCTCAGATGGATGACATTTAGCTAAAGAAAAAAAAAGTCTTAAGAAGAGCTCTGTGCATGAAAGGGTAAAGCCAAGAAAAGTGCAGTGTCTAAGAGTTTATTTTACAAAACGCCTCATTCTATTTATGAGATTTTAAAAAGAAAGGTCTATACAGAAGTGGACTGATTGATGGATAGCACAGGGAATTAGCTGCTCTCCTGTCCCCAGTTCACGTACTTTGCTGTACCAGCCTCTCAAACAGAAGCTTAGTTTTCATGCTTTGTGTAATTATTAGATAAATCCATTCACAGCTCTGCATAAACTTGCATTTTCTTACTCACAGCTCTCTTCACAAGTGCAAAGTAATGGAACCTCTTAAAAGTGAAACAACAGCTCTCCCTAGTGGCGACAGACGGTAATAGAAAGAAGAAGCTTCTGCACTGTACATGCCCTTTAAATATAACTGTGTTATTAACTTCACTGATCTTTGTCAAATAAAATCAATAACATGTGTTTTACTTTTAGCAATTACAAACATCTAAGCCTGCAACAGGGTTTTAAGCTCTATGGGTCAAGGCAACATCACAAGAGGTCCTTAATCACTGTTAAATTAGGATGCAGGAATGTGAGAGTGGTTGGTCCTGAAAAAGCTGAAAACAGTTGGCTCCTTTGCTGCAAAAAAGTCTTACTAAACTCTTAATTTTACAACTGCCATCGAGACAGATGGATTTATCATTTAGAGACAGAGTTACCCCTTTGTTTAAAGAGAGAGACAAAACAGATTTCACTGCCACATTTCTCATACCTTTGAAGATTATATTATAGCTATCGTTCAATCAAAAATGTTAATTGCAATGATTCACCTGATTAAAATTTTGATCACAGTTAATCACTTACCCGGATAGTAATGCAAAATAACCCCTCTGATCCAGATAGCGTCGGGGTGAGCCAGAAAAGTCAGCAGTCAACCAGACATTGGTGATATTCAGCCCATTAACCAGTTACAGTGCCTGGTTAGATAACTGGGTAGAGTCTGGACAACAAAAAAGCTGGCTGAATATCGGGGGAGTTTAGTTTTGTCAATCCTTCTGAAACCCCCAAGGGTGTCCACCCCTTCCCAAAGCCCCACAAGAGCATTCCCCTTCACAAAAAGACCACCCAGAAGCACTCCCTCCTGGCAGCATCCCACAGCATCTACTTCCTCCCAAAGCCCCCTCCCAAAGAACCTCCATCACCTGCCCCTTCTCTCCATTTCTAGCATTTTTCCTGCTCCCTCACTCCCCCCTCCAGCTTATCTCCTGCCTCCCTCTCCCCCAAGTTCCAACATCTCTGTGTCCCCCCCCCCCCCCCCATGGGTCCAGCACCTTTCTCTCGCCCCCTCTACCAGTCTTATTCATAGAGTGAATCGATTTTTCACTCTTTCAAAAAGTAAAAAGACCAAGGAACACTCAATGAGATTACATGGAAATACTTTTAAAACAAATAGGAGAAAGTACTTTTTCACTCAAAGAATAGTTAAGCTCTGGAACTCGTTGCCGGAGGATGTGGTAACAGTGGTTAGTGTGTCTGGGTTTAAAAAACGTTTGGACAAGTTTCTAGAGGAAAAGTCCATAGTCTGCAATTGAGACAGACATAGGGGAAGCCACTGCTTGCCCTGGGATTGGTAGCATGTTGCTACTATTTGGTTTTCTGTCAGGTACTTGTGACCTGGATTGGCCACTGTTGGAAGCAGGATACTGGTCTAGATGGACCATTGGTCTGACCCAGTATGACTATTCTTATATTTGTTTTATGCCGGCAGCAGCTGTGATGAACACACACTACCTGTGGCCAGCCCCAGAGCCACAGGAAAGAGAAGTGATGCCAAGTTACCAGGAAAGGGGGTGGGGGTAGAAAGATGCTGGACCTGTGGGGGGGGGGGGGGGGAAGAGAATAAGAGACAGATAAAGGGTCATGGATTTGATATACTGCCTTTCTGTGGTACAACCAAAGCAGTTTTCATATATTATATACAAGTACTTATCTGTCTCTAGTGAGCTCACAATCTAAGTTTTTATACCTGGATCAATGGAGGGTTATGTGACTTGCCCAGGATCACAAGGAGTAACAGTGAGAACTGAACCCAGTTCCCCAGGTTCTCAGCCCACGGCACTAATCAACAACAGGTTACTCCTCCATGCCAGAGATACTGCTGAAAACTTCAAAAAAACAACAAAATAAAAAAACAGACAATGTCATGGCAGCGCTGGAGATTCACTGAATCCCTTGAAGGCCCTGATCACAAGCCACTGAAGATCTGGCTTCTTGGGGGGTTCAATTTAATTTCTGTCTACATATCACAAAATCTGCTTCCACAGAATTCTTGACCCTCCCCAAACATTGAGTTCAGACAGAAGCGTAGCCAGGTTGAGGGCACAGGGGAAGTGGAGAGCGGATTGCCAACTGCGCCAGCGCATATTTTAAATGTGACAGATCACATCAAAAATAGGCACCAGCGCTGTCAGAAAGCCATTTGGGGGCACGACCGCTCCCCTGGCAACCCACCTTGTTACACCTCTGGGTTCAGAGCAGAGCTAGGGCATTTTTCCATAAAACTCACCATACAAAGAAATTTCTGTGCATGTAATCTCGCCACCAACAACATAAACCCTCTCTGTGCTAGGAATATTGTGAAGTAATACAACTCTACAAAGTCACAGAGGACCTACAGCAAATCTACCATGCTACACTAACTTCCAAAACAAGAACCCTACCTATGAAAAGGTGGTGCCCTAAATATTATATTGGACCCTAGAACATCAGCACATCTATTAGGAAAACTGAACAAGCCAAATTACTATAGGTCTCTATGAAGAAAATTCATGCTAATAGAATACTTAGCCTTGATCATACACACAGAACATAGATACTTTGTTTAGGGAGGGTCAGGGGTTCTATGGATGCAGACTTTTTTTGACTTTAATACTGTATGGGGAAGCATATGTGTATTGGGGTACAGAGGCTCAATGGGGGCTTTAGAGCACAACCACTTGTACTGTACTTTCCCCACTCCCCAGCCCTCAATTTGGCATTTCAGGCATTGAATCTTGTACTGCTGACCTAGCTGCAGTTATTTGTTGAGTGCAGGGCTGGGGGTGGGGGAGTGGGGTTGGGGGGAAGGTAGAGCTTGGGGAGGAGTACTGGTGTGGCAGATGACAGGGTTTTGTCTTTCAAGAAGTTGGCAACCCTAGGCAACCCAGCACATAAGAAGTAGCAGGAGACAACATTTTCCCTACAGTCTTCCGTTTCCTTAGGTCATTGAAGGAAGGAAAATGGAGGCTAGGTCTCATCATGTCATGGAATAGGAGGAAAAGGGACCTATTACTAAGTCCAATGACTTTTTTGGCCTGCTCAGGTGGGAGGCAGAGAGAGGGGAGTTTAGGGAGCAAGAAGGAAAAGCGAGAAAGGCTGAGGGCAGTGGGGCACAAAGAACTGAATGTGGGATGGCGCTGGGTATTGGAATGGTAGAAGAGAAGGAATGGAGGCAAAAGAGGGTACAGAGGAGAGGGGTGGGGTACAGTGGGTTTAGAGTGGCAATGATCCTTCGATCTTTTTTATGGCATATCGCAAAAAATAACTAATTTTCAGAATTCTGCTTACCTCAAGTCATGCTGGGAAAGCAACAGCATGACAGTCTGGAGATAGCACCAAGAGGCAGTTGATCAAGTAAACTGCAGGTAAGAAAAGCTCAAGAGGGAGATTCAGCATACAGCTCTGGAAGAAATTTGGGGCTAGTTGAAAGAAATTAAGTCCAATATAATGGCAACAAGAGCTGAAATGATAGCCCTTAGAGCTAATTTCCACACAGATTTAGCCAAGTTGAGAAAACACCTAGAGGAAACGGAGGATCATGAATCACATGACCAGCAACTTCAAGCTCTGGAGCAAAAATATAAAGATCTGGATCACCAGCAGTCACAGATTTCAGATATATTGAAAATAGGACCCATTCTTGCAGTCACAGATTTCAGATATATTGAAAATAGGACCCATCCTTGTAATCTAACACAAGCACCAGCTCTGTGGTGGCCTGAGCACCCCCAACATTTTTCCCTGTAAGTCTGAAGATCTGGGGCAGGAAAACCAGTGTTGCCAGGTGGAAAATTTTTTTCCCACCCAATCCGGCATAAAAACCGCCCAAAACCCGCCCAAACTCAAACCCCGCCCCTGACACCCCCACCCCCGCGTCATCACCCTCGCCCCCGCCGTCATCAACCCCGCCCCCGCCGTCACCAGCCCCGCCTCCCCCGTCATCGGCCCCGCCTCCCACGTCACTAACCCCGCCCAAAACGTCACTAACTCCGCCTAAACGTCACTAAACCCGCCCCCCGCGGCCGAAAAAGCCGCCCAAAAAACCGCCCTGAAGCCCAAAAAGCAGCCCAAAAAACCGCAACCCGCCGCGGGCAAAAATTTCCCGCGGCGGGTTGCGGAAAACCGCCCAATTGGGCGGGAAAACCGCCCATCTGGCAACCCTGAGGAAAACACAGGAAAGAAGTGCTTCTGTATCTTAGTTACTGCTCCAACCTCCCCCTGCAGCCTGTTGGCTGGCTGAGTCTATCCACAGGCTGCAGGGGAAGGAGGGAGTTGCTGTAGCCTAGCAGCTGCCAATGGGGAAGGGAAGGGTAGCAGACAGATAATGATAAAAAGAAGAGAGAGATTCAGAAAACTTTATTGGCATGACCATTTTACCTATGTTGCCAAAGTAATACCCTATAGTAGTTAAGATTGTTTAAAAAGGCTGAAAAGTACTGGGAAAGGAACAAAGAGGGCTAGGAATGGGTGAAGGAATTTAATGGGTTTACTGGCTGGGGAAAAGAAATGTTGGAAGATGCAAAAAGGAGATTTAAAGGGAAGAAAGGCTGTGTGATGGGGACAGGGACTGATAGTGAAGCTGTGGTAGGAGACTAGACACAGGCTATAAGAATGAAAGGAACTCAGGGAGAGCATGGGCTGTTCGGGAGAAGGAGACATGATCTGGGAGAGAGGAAGAGCAGGCAGGGGGACACAAGTTGCTGACAGAAGAGGAGCTGAAAGAAACGGAGAGTGCTGTAGGGACTGGCAGAAGAGCAGCTGAAGAAAAAGAAGAGTCTTTGTGGAGAGAACAGAAATGAAGGTGAGCAAAGGGTAAGAAATGGATGGAGTAAGACTAGAATAAAGTGAGATGAGAGAAACTGTAGAAAGAAATCATGAAGAGACAAATATACATGGAGGAAAGAGAAATTATGATGGCATGGGATGAAGATTAGAGAATCCTTAAAAGAAGGAGCGTGAGTACAGAGAGAAAACCAAGAACAAAGGAATTTAAGAAATTGTTTTTCTTAGCATATCAAGTCTCTGTTACAGTTCCATAGGCTAGCATTTAAGGGAGCTTTTTTGCAATTACCATAGTATCAGCTAATAGGCACAGTAAGCCCCTCTATCAATAGAAACAGAAAGAAACGTAGGCCCATACTTGTGAATATCTAAATTCTTTGCTAGAGAAAGAAACCTTTACAGAGAACCTTTGCAAGAGTTTTCCTTTTATTTGCTGGGAAATTGTTTTTAAACTTAGGAAAGGTAGGCTTAGAATTAAATAGGTAACTTGAGGGACCTTATTTTTTAGTTACTCTCTCACTTAACAAAGGAGTTTAAGGAATAGTTTTTCTTAGCATATAAAGTCTCTGTTACAGTTCCATAGGCTAGTATTTAAGGGGGCTTTTTTACAGTTACTATGGTATCAGTATAAAACGCAGCTATATATGTCGGGGCACTAGAGAGCAGCACGCGAATGGATGCATGATTAAGAAGCTCCTCCCCACGATTAAAAAATTTCAGCCTTTTTTTCACTACAGATAACTGGTATTAAATTAGATCCCTACCTGCAGTTTATGGCTGCCAACAAACAAACTTGATTCATCTTTTGCTATGGGTTCTGGTTCTAAATGATCCAAACTGGATCCCTCGTCTCTTGGATAAATCTGCCAAAGAATGGTCTGACAATACTAGCTCCCTCTCAGTGATTACACAAGCAACTGAATGCCATCACAAGTATGCTTTCGGATAATTCTTCGGACATAATCCCCCCCCCCCCCCCCCCCGAATTCTATATATTGCGCCTAGTGCTCTGCGTTGAAATCCAAGCATATTCTATAACAATCCGCGTAACTTAATTGGCTTAACAAGCTAATCAGCATTGATAACAGGTCTTAACGAGCAATAATTTGTAATAATTATAATTTAGGCACACAACTCACTAAGTATATTCTATTCTGTAACGCACTGCGCCTAAATTCTAATACACACAGCCACAAATGGGTGTGGTTATGGGTGGAGAAATGGGTGTTTTGTGGGTGGTCCAAAATTTACATGCACTGTTATAGAATATGCCCCTGTACACCTAAATCTCCGCTCCGGCATTTACACCATGTTATGGATGCACATACTTTTAAGCACTGTGATATCAACTAAGCGGAGAATCACGGATCCAAGATGGCGACGCTTTGAGTGGCATCGCCAGACGCTCTCCAAACCAACCTCCATTAGCCGCTGAAGAAGGTACCTTACCTATCGGATGCGATGGGTAAATGGAGAGGTAAAGTCAGGGAGATTCCCTCTACCCCTGGCGGAACCCACCAACTCCAGCAAACAACGTTGGATGGTGTCAACTCCTGCTGCCGGAGCTAGCGCCTCAACGTTAGCCAGCAGTGTTGACGGGGTTTCCCTGAGCCCCGTTGAACATGCGGCTCCCCCTCAGCCCAGACGAGGAAGTGCTCTAGCAAGTCCTACCATTCAACTCCAAGGAGGAGAGCAGAGCGAAAGGAGAGGGAACCTGCTGGAGACAAAAGGAACATCGAAAGCTGACAACCTGGGTGAACCAGTTTCCAACTTTAATCCTGTATTAAAATCTAAAACAGTGAGTACTCTGGAACAGGTTGTTAAAGCTCCCCTCCCAGATTTTTCAATGGGGAAAATGGAAAAGCCAGCCGTAGTGACCTTAGAGTCACTGTGGGACTTAACTTCTAACACATACTCCACACTACAAACATTGATTATTAAAAATACAGAAACAATTAAGACTTTAGCTGAGACTGCGTTGGCTCAACTACAAACTAATGATCTCCACACCTCTGAAGTTAAAGCTCTGGCTGGAAGAACTGATAAAGTTGAACTTATGGGTCAAGCTTTGTTAAAAGACAAGAACTTTACTTTAAGGCATCTGGAGTACTTAGAAAACCAATCTAAAAGACTTAACTTAGGTTTAATAAATTTTCCTAGATCACCACTTGTAACCCCAATACAAATGGTTAAGAAATATTTAACTGAGATACTAGCAGGCTCATTTTCAAAGCACTTAGCCTCCCAAAGTTCCATAGAAACCTATGGAACTTAGCCTCCCAAAGTGCTTTGAAAATATGCCTCCAGGTATGTCAGAGAATTCATTGCCCCCAATAACTCGGGCTTTTTATTTGCAAATTGGTACTAAAAAAGCAATAGAAAATATGCAAACCCAGAGGGGGTAGGCAATGAATCTCACTGCTTTTCTTGAATCATCACTTGACATGATAACTCAAAGAACAACTTTGTTGGTAACCTTTGCATTGGAATTAGATCGATACGCAGCTCTTAGACTTTCCCTGAGACATTTAGATTCCTTATTTTTGGGTTCAAAAATAACGGTTTACCCGGATTTATCCAGGGAAACACAAAAGAGATGCAAGTTATTTTTAACATAACGTCCTAGGGTAGTTGCAATAGGTGCAAATTTCCTATTAAAATATCCTTGTATTTGTAGAATATTGTTCCAGTCTAAATATTATCAGTTTTTTTTATCCCAAACAGTTGGAGGATTTCCTTATAAGTAGAGAGGAGGTTAATATTGTAGTTTAGTCACATATGTTGCACTGTATGACAGATTAGAGTGACCATTTGGGAAAAGATGCTCTCTTTAATTTGTTTATTTCTTAAATAGCTTGGATAGCTATTTAGGGCAGTTTGTTTTTCCTTTTTCCTTATCTTGGATCATTTATTCAATTGTATAGTGGACAATAGTAAAAATAAAAAACCTTAGAATTGGATTCATTTTCCTCAAAATTTTGTATTATTTATTTTTTGTAAACACTCATAAATGATTATTACGATTGTTAAAAATTAATAAAAAATTTAAAAAAAATAGATATCAACTAAGCATATTCTATATATGGACGAGGGATGGAAGGTGCTGCAGCGCCTCAACAGGCGGTCTTCGTACCCGAGATCTGTAAGTATTTTCGCCATTTTGTCCCTTCCTCTTTCCCTCCTTCCTCTTGCCTTCCTTATCAAACAGTTGTACTGCTGCCTGCATGTTATACATTACATTTTATATATATATATATTATATGGATGCTCATAATGTGTGTGTAACCAAAAAGAAGCAAAAAACCAAAAGACAGCATACTATTGATTTCTTCTGTCCTTTATTTCTTTTGTCCTCCTTGGGATTGCAATGACACTTGGAGCCCTCTTTGTTTTCCAGATTGAAGAGCTGAAGAAACACGTAAGGGCGCTGCACAAAGCCCACCGGGCATGGTTCCAGAAGGTTAAGGCGGACCTCAATAACAGCCCAGGTACTTATTGGTTGGCCATGGGATTAACTACAGCGGAAGATGTGATAATGCCCTGGGGTTGTGATAGTTCCCTTGTCTCTATGCAGAAATCTCGTCAGAGGAGGAGGAGGAGGAGGAAGGCGGCGATGATGATGATGATGAGGGTCCCTGGCGTGTGTTGCTCCTCCCCGTCCTTCTGGTCCTGTCCCGGTCCACATCCCTGTCCTTATGCTTTTGTCCCCCCCCCCCCCCCCCCCCATCTTCTGGTCCCTCCTCCAAGAGATCATATATTTGTTCAGACCGGAATCGGCTAACGCCGTTTACGGTAATATGTAAGCTACATTGAGCCTGCAAAATGGTGGAAAAATGTGGGATACACATGCTACAAATAATAATAATAATCTCTTGAACCTCCCCGCATATATATAGTTGTTAAATGAACAGCCTAATCTAAAAAAACTCATAAAAATATGCTGTAGAGAATAAAATAATGAGGAAAAATGAATTGTATGTATGCTAGCGAGCATACCATTACAACAAATTTAATACTACCCCAACAAATGAATAGACCACTCATATGTATGTAGTGATTCAAATTGAAGATTGGTGAAAATCACATAGATATGTTCATAGTAATCTCTTTTTGCTCAACAATATATTTTTCCAGAAGTGCACGATTGGTGTAGGTTTTTGTTATATTATTATTAGTAATTTTCATCCGGGCTGGATTAAGCAAACCAAATTGAGCAGAAGTGCTCTCAGACAAGGTCTCAGGCTTAGAAATCTTTTGCAGACATCAACGGTATGCTTAGTGAAGGAAATATAAGTGGTGGCCATTCTATTTAATTTACTGATGAGCATTTACTGCTTGTAATATAGCTTGGACTTGATGAAACCGAAGAATTTTCTTAATGAGTGGTCTTGGAGTTTTCCCGCTACCATGTGAACCTTTGGGGACCCTATCAGGCTCATTTTCGAAAGAGAAGGGTGCCCATCTTTCGACACAAATTGGGAGATGGGTGTCCTTCTCCTAAGGTTGCCCAAATCGGCATAATCGAAAGCCGATTTTGGGCATCCTCAACTGTTTTCCATCGCGGGGACGACCAAAGTTCACAGGGGCGTGTTGGCACCGTAGCGAAGGCAGGCCTGGGGCGTAATTAAGAGATAGGCAACCTCGGCCGATAATTGAAAAAAGAAGGGCGTCCCTGACAAGCACTTGGCTGACTTTACTTGGTCCATTTTTTCTTGTGACCAAGCCTGAAAAAGGTGCCCGAACTGACCAGATGACCACCAGAGGGAATCGGGGATCACCTCCTGTTACTCCCCCAGTGGTCACCAGCCCCCTCCCACCCTAAAAAAAAAAAACTTAAAACTTTTTTTTTGCCAGCCTCAAATGTCATACCCAGCTCCATCACAGCAGTATGCAGGTCCCAAGAGCAGTTTTAGTGGATGCAGTGCACTTCAGGCAGGCGGACCCAGGCCCATCCCCCCTGTTACATTTGTGGAGAAAACAGCGAGCTCTCCAAAACCCTCCACAAACCCACTGTACCCACATCTAGGTGCCCCTTTACCCCTTAGGGCTGAGGTAGTGGTGTACAGTTGTGGGGAGTAGGTTTTGGGGGGGGGGGGTTGGGGGGCTCGGCCCCCAAAGTAAGGGAGCTATGCACCTGGAAGCAATTTGTAAAGTCCACTAGGGTGCCCGTTTGGTGTCCTGGCATGATAGGGGGACCAGTGCACTACGAATGCTGGCTCCTCCCACTACCAAAGGGCTTCGATTTGGTAGTGGGAGACAACTAGAAATTGATACATATACATTGAACGTAAGATAATCAGCGATTGACAGTTGTCGATGATGACCTAGAGATGGGAGTAACTAGTGAGGTAATTAAATTTGTTGATGACACAAAGTTATTCAAAGTCGTTAATTCACAGGAGGATTGTGAAAAATTACAAGAGGACCTTACAAGACTAGGCGTCCAAATGGCAGATGATGTTTAATGTGAGCAAGTGCAAAGTGATGCATGTGGGAAAGAGGAACCCGAATTATAGCTATGTCATGCAAGGTTCCACGTTAGGAGTCACAGACCAAGAAAGGGATCCAGGTGTCGTTGTTGATGATACGTTGAAACCTTCTGCTCAGTGTGCAGCAGTGGCTAAGGAAGCAAATAGAATGGAAAACAAAAATAAGGATGTTATAATGCCTTTGTATCGCTCCATGGTGCGACCGCACCTTGAATATTGTGTCACTGCATCTCAAAAAAAGATATAGTAGAATTAGAAAAGGTATAGAGAAGGGTGATGAAATGATAAAGGGGATGGAACGACTTCCCTATGAGGAAAGGCTAAAGTGGCCAGGGCTCTTCAGCTTGGAGAAAAGGCAGCTGAGGGGAGATATGATAGGTTTATAAAATAATGAGGAGTTGAATGGGTAGATGTGAAGCAGAGAATGTGGTAAAGGCAGTTAGCTTAGCGGAGTTTTAAAAAGGTTTGGACGGCTTCCTAAAGGAAATGTCCATAGACCATTATTAAATGGACTTGGGGAAAAGTCACTATTTCTGGGATAAGCAGTATAAAATGTTTTGTACTTTTTTGGGATCTTGCCAGATATTTGTGACCTGGATTGGCCACAGTTGGAAACAGGATGCTGGACTTGATGGATCATTGGTCTTTCCCAGTATGGCAATACTTATGTACTTATGGATGTTTGACAAAAAAAGTACAAGCTAATACCAAAGCATTATGGAAACTAATATAAATTAGAAGCACTACTTCTCAATTTTTTTACCCATATCGATTATTGTAATATTCATGTAGATTGTAAGGAGTCAGTGCTACAAAAACTTTAGACATTACAAGAAACACATCATCATGGTTGATTTAAAGTTATTGAAGATGGAGAGCCTCACTACTGCACAAGTTTGCATTGGTTACTAGTGAAGGTGCAAGTTGTGTTCTTTGGTCTCGCTCCTAGTTATGCAGATATTTACCAAATAAGAAACTTTAAGTTGTAATGTTACACTAAATTCTAGGGGGAAAAACCCTGTAGCTTATTCAGCTAAATGGAACATATTACTTAGTAATATCAAAATTATGTAAAGCCTATTTTTAAATAAAAGAGTTTACTAGCTAAATGAAAATAGTATCTCTTGTCATTTTCCTAGGTCTGTGTAGTTTCACCAAGCCACACTGAACTCTTGCAGCTAGTGTGGGATATAAAAAGTATCCAATGTAATGGAATTGATCACAGCAGAGGAGTAACATTTCTCTAGTGTAATGAAAGGGGGGGGGGAGGACTTCAGGTACCCACTTCCAACACGATTCTCAAAAAACAAACAAAAAAAACCACCACACACTAATACTTTTGCCAGACAGTTTATTGCCAACACTGTACATATTCTATTGCTACAAAAATTTATAGCACCTTGCTTTTGCCATAATTTTCTTTACAAGAATAAGAACCCACATATAGAGAAAGCAGTTCAATGTTACATCTTCAAGCTCCCTTTGAAACTGCTAATATTTCTAATGACTAATCTTTGCTTAACATCTAGTGTTTTCCCACTCAAAAGTTATGAAAGTTAATTCAGTGAATCAGGCCCAGAAACCTGAACTATTTGGGCAGTGTGCACCAAAGTCTGTCTTACATCTGTGCATAACAGTTACAAAAGTGAAAGTGCAATCTAGTGAGTTTTGCAAGTGTGGTGTAGAATTCGTATTGCTTTCAATACAGAGTGAAGTACTACTTTTCCTACTCCCTTTCAAATTATTTTAAATTAGAACCAGTGATGTGAACATGTGAAATCGTGTCAACATGGAATGGCTAGCAGAGACTAGTATACCACAGCTTCCAAGCGGAAAACAATCCTCAAAGTATAGCTTGTATAATGTCATTTTTCAGACATACAGCCAGATGTCTGGTTTAGCAGAACATGAGATATGACCTTGTCTAGCAGGGAGGGGACTAGTAGACAGGTGCTATGTTCACTCTTGCTGGTCAGCTTGCTCTTCCTGGTCACCTCCATGCTTTGGTTGTGGACAAACAGGACCTACCAACCAGTTGAGTGGTATACTGGCAAGATAAGCCATCACCTCATCTAGTGATCCCTTTATTTTATTCAGCTGTCCTTTGCTGCTGGTGAGGAGTTGCTCAGACACATCTCTGAAGGAAGCAACAGAGTGGAAGTTCAGGTAGATATCTCCAGCCACATAGCTAATATACTGGGCATGGTTTTGGATGTTTTGTGGCAAGCCTTGGACGCTGGCTACTAGAGTGAGGCAGTTAGTCTGAAGCTGGCGAGACAGGTCCTGGGCCAGAGTCAAGGCACACAATTCTATAGGCTAAAGACAGAAAAAACAGGACCATGTGACAGACAATTCTATGAACTTCAGAAATGGCCTCTGAGTAGAAAATCTGGCTAGAACTACAGCAAGAGTGTTCCAGCATACTACCCTCCAGTCAATATATCCATGTTAAACAAATTTGTGCTTCTACTCATATTTATGGTTTGCCAATAAAGCACATCGTGTGCACCATTTGGAAACAAGGGCACCCACTGCACTCGTGCAAACCATTACACAGACACAATGGACAATGACTTTGAAAAGTGAAAAATTGTCATTTGGCAAAGAGTTTTATGTTTACAGTTAGTTACCTGCTGAAAGTTTGTGGCCATTTAGCTGTTCAGAAGTTATTTACCTGTCTACTAGAGGATCTCTCTCCATCCTTCTGTTCTGTGCTTCTCTTCCACGAGATCCAAGACTGGTAAAGCCTCTCCTGGGCATCATTCAGTTTCCGATTGGCATTAGACAAGTTCTTATGGGCATAACCCATCTGAAAAACAAGTTGATTGTACTTAACAGGACTTACTCAGGCAATGACCCCAAAATTAACAGAAAAGCTTTTAACTAGACAGTTATCCCCCAGATTCTATATATCTGGCCCAAATTGGGTGCCAATCCAAAGTGTGACCATGGGAGGTACATAGATGGGTCAGAATACATGGGTTGTGTGCCCAAATTGGGTGTCAAGAATTACATTTTGTTTCAGTCATAAATCCTGGCACCCCAAAACAGCACGCAATACTATTCTATTATGGGCACTCATCTTTCAGTGCCCTGTGATACTGTGAGCAAGTGATAAGGGTGGGCCTTCACACCAACACAGCCAGACAGTGTTGTAAACATGAAATATATGTGCTTTATTAAATTAAATCTAAAGCCTCTTACTTCACAGGCCTAGAAACAAAGGTAAAGTCTTATCTTCACAGAACAAAGTCTTAACCAAGGCTGTGGCTTAAAGGGCCCAAAACACAGTCTATAGCTTGCGACTGCCACACCCCAAACACAGTATGTTTTTCTTTGGATTTCCAGATCTGGCTCTAGCCAGACCTCAGAACAAAGCTCACAAGCCTTCAAATAAGAGATTGGCTTACCTCAGCCAGGTCACAGTAGCTAGTACAATATGGTGGCAATTATCCAGACTAATCTCAGCAGGGGAGTGGTCTAGATAATCACAAGTCTCTGGACTATTGGCCAAACCTACATCTGGTTGCTGAACACAAATTTTACTGTCCACAGGAATGAAAAAAGTGTTTACCATGGTAAAATAAAACAAATAAATTGCCGATTTACTGTGCCTCCCCATTTCCACATCTTGTGGTTCTCTCTCCTATTCTCCCCCATGGCCAGCAATCCAGCATCTCATTCTCCCTCCTCCTGGTGACCCCTCCAAACCTGCTCTTACAATCAGCAAGGATTGAACATGGTGGCTCTCTAGCACAGAGCCTCCCTATGTAGCGTTCCGACCTCCTTCGATGGAACTTCATGTTCTGCAAGGAGGACACTATGCTACAGAGGGAAGCAGCATATGCAGCAGACTGTAAAAGCAGGTTTGGAGGGCGAAGGTGAATGAGATGTCAGTCTGGATAATCCGACATACAGTTAATCAGCATACTGTTTTCTTCAGTACAGGTGTATGCCGAGTCTTCACTTCTTTCTTCCCTGGGCCTCCTTACCCCCACTCTGGCCCTGCCTTTAATATGCCCTAGTGCACGTCCTTTTGCCTCCACCCCCTCCTGTCTCACTTCCTCCCTGGGCAGGAGTAAGGGTTTTTAAGATGGCTCACAGTACCTGAGGGATCCTTCTTAAGAGTGAGACTAAACAGCCTGGCAGATCTGTTACCTCTACTACTGAGTTGTATGAGCTTTTTTTTACTTTGAAAGCTCTTGCAGTTTCCAGAGCCAGGGCTTCTTTCCTGCCCAAGTGACATGGAGACATTTATGAAGAAAGACAAATATAAACATCTGGCTTGTGAGAGTGACTGTCTTTGGCTCTTGATCCTTGGCCATTGCACCACTCATGTGAAGGGAGTTAAGTGACTTGACTAGTCCAGCCACAGCACAGGGAAAAGTGGTGTATGAAAGTGTCAGCACAGCGAGCTACTGTACTGGTCCAGACTTCTAGCACTACCTTCTGAGGTCTGATTTAATAAATGCTGTAAATGATCTTCCTGAAGGAGTTAGAGGATTGAGGCATCTTAGCAACTACACCAAGGATAAATAGATCAGCCACAGCTACCTTCTAGGAAATATCACATACAAGTTGTTTGAATGCTTGATTGAATAGGGCCCCTTAAGCAATCTGGAATCAACAACCCAGAGGAGGTTTCTGCAAAAGCCTAGGTAAAGAGGCTAACTGCCCGATATTCAAACAAAAGTGGCAGCTATCTGGTGATATTCAGTGCAGGATAGCCAGCTACTGCTACTGAATATCGCCGCTTTGTGACTCAAAGATAAATCACACAATATAACCAGCTATACACCGATTTGTAAAATGACAGCAGCCAAATCTGGCCACCACAAAAGGTGGAATAGCTGTGGCCGGTCTCACTTTAAGTGTCCAGTGCTAATATCAGCGTGGCCGGTTAAAATTGGACCAGCCAAAGTTAAACCGGATATTCAATACCGGTCACCAGAAATGGACCAGCATTGAATATTCGGGTTTAGCACCGACTGCAGGAGACAGCCCAGCTACCTCCCTCAGTCTGAATATCAGGGCCTAAGTGTTGTACATATAAGAGAGTCATGTATAGTTTTGCTATCCAGCATTGTTCCCAGTTTTGCTTGAAAAACCCAAGTTCCAGGAAACATTTTTGGTTTAGAACTTCTGCTAGCTTGAACTCTTATTGATAAGTGCCAAGGAAATAGTTCAGCATCTTCTGGCCCTCTGCTTGCTAGGAATAGTCCTAAAATTTATTCCAAGTAACCTGAACTGATACTGTATTACAGTAGCTTCTACAAAAAAAAAATAAAAAAAAAAACACACCCCCCAAAGCCATTTGTCAATGCTTCATTAGCATCAATAAGACTGGTATTATGCAACATGCAAGGTTGTCTTCACACCTTTTTTCGGACAGCAAAGCCTAAATGTTAACAGTTAAAGTCAATTACACCCCGACTTTAAGGCCATCCCTGAACTAGGGAAAAAAAAAAAAAAAAACAGACCTCCCCTGCAGTATAATATGTTATGACCAACACACCCATGTTTTCTTCTACCTAGTTAGGCCTGGGTACATTCACCTTACCAGATCAACGGTGCAATGGAGCTTCAAGATGACTTCCTGGCTCCTGTGTTTGGCATCTTTGATCCTGGTCAAGGTCTGCTCATAAGCATGCCTGCGTATCTTGGAGGACAGTGACCCCAGTCTAATATAATAACTGCTCTTCTGGGTTTCAGTTTCAAATCCGTCAGCTCTGGTAGCTTCTTTGGCTATGAAGACAAGATTATCAGCCCGGTTACAAGTCTTCACCTTGAAATGCGAGAGGAGTGTGTGAAAGCATACCTGGCTACTGCAAATGCCACCTAAGTCAAATTGGAAGCTTTTGGAGGCCAGTTTATTTTCTTAATGCCAAGTAGCCATAGAAGCATCATACCATAGAGAGACTAATGCTGATTTAATGTTAACAAATAAAAATTTTAAATGGATTCCTAAAATCAGCTCAACATTCAGTGGCCCACAATCCTGAGTGACAGGACACACTTTACAGTTCTAGTTTTGCCTTACCTTCAGTCAGTGGGAAATACTGATCCACAAGAGCCTCAGATTTTGTCAGTGCTGCATCTACTCCAGTGCTCACCATCTGCACCATGTGGCTTCCCAGAACAGTATTCATGCCATCACTGACAACTGCCTTAGTCATTTCTATTCTCCCATGCACAGCTCCCTTGGTCTTGTCCAGCACCCCAGTGATTTTATAGGCAACAGAGTCCTTGACACCCATCACAGCTTTTTTTGCACTAACCACAATGTCGGTGGCATTAGCAACAATCTATATGGGAAAGATTACATAAGAACGTAAGAATAGCCATACTGGGTCAGACCAATGGTCCATCTAGCCCAATATCCTTTTTCCAATTGTGGCCAATCAAGGTCGCAAGTACCTGGCAGAAGCCCAAATGGAATGTCATGCTACCAATTCCAGGGCAAGCAGTGGCTTCCTCCATGTTCATCTCAATAACAGAGAAGACACTGATTTACCACAGTCATCAACATTAGATTGCAGCCATCCACATCTAAGTTCAATAACTGATGCTCTGAAGGTTTGAAAGGCCACACCATGTCTCAAGCTAGGAGATGCCACCACCCGTTGAGCTAAGGGAAGCCAGTGTCTTGCCGACTGCAATATAGCTTTCCCGAAGAACAAGAATGGCTAATATCTGATCCTATTTCTACTTGCTCCGTCATCTGTTGGAGCTGGTTTCCCCATATGGCACAATAATCTTAAGACCCCTCCTCTTCTATTCTTCACAAGCAGAAAGAGTTAAGCTATCATTTTAAGATGGTTGCTCATGCATGATAAGAGGCACAACAAAATTGTAATCTGATTTACCCCTTCTTGGGAGTCCTTTCCAAGATGAACGGAAATAATGGTCATTAATTTTTGATATAAACCCTGCTAGTGAAGATGCACATGCTGTCGTTACATACCACATTTACCTTTGTCGTCTGTGCTAATGAATTGTTGAGAGCTGGTGGTTACCTTATCAGTTGGTTGACAGAGAATGGATAACATCTCTTCAATTTTTTCCAGACCAAAATAGGCATAATTATTGCTAACACCAACTACAGGAAAAGAAAGAAAAAAAGGAAAAAAAAACACTTTGGACAGTGTTCATAGAATTTTCCAGCTCCTCTGCATGTAAACGCATGTGTTGAGTGTAGCTGGTGTGTACATGTTTGTCTTATCAGGAAAGGCAATGAGAAGGAGTTTAAGGTGAATTCCTTGATCATTATATGAATACTGCAGCTGTTGGGAAGTGCTTCTCCTATAGTGTATGAAGGAGAAAACCCTCTCCAAAAATACGCCCCTTCTAACCCCCCCCTAAAATATAGAAAGAACAATTTCCTTCAGATCGTTTCCTTCCTTGATGAGAACTGCCTTCCTAACTTAGTCTTCTGCCTCTACCATTGGTTGGATCCCACCTACAGTCCACTGCTAGTTATGGATACAGAGCCTCAGCTGATGACTTTTTTCACGTGGGAACTCATCTCCACGTTTCACCTCAACTTGTCAGCTCTTCTCCTTTTTAACATGGTTTACTATAGAAGGGGAGAGAGAGAATTGGAGAACTGCAATGTCTGGATACCTTCGAGTTTAATATTTCCCACCCTGCCTCTTGAACATAATGAACAAGTTCTGCTGAATTCTGTACGCCAGACAAATTGGACAATCCTAACCTTCTCAGTCCTGAGCATATACCACATATGCACCCCCACCCCACCATGCATTCAAAGTATGTGCACGTTTGCCAGTGGTGTAATCTGGCCAAGCAGGGATAGACTAGGTGTTTAAAAGGTAGAACTCCCTGTCAAACTTCATTGCCACGGTCATACATTTTAATACACGGGAGCTGCATTCCTCTTCCACCAAGAGTATATTGGATTTTTCTTTTTTTTTTTGGAGGGGGGAGCAGGGGGGCTTTTTCCTCCTTACCAAATTTGGCCCATTTTTGAACTGTGTTTTTCCACCTCATGCCAAGTTCCATCCCATTCTCTTAATTTTGAGTTTTCACAAGACATTTGACCCCTTTTGAATAATTCTTCCCTACCTTCTGTTTGAGTTGGAAATAAAATGCACTTACACTCTGAAGAATTAGAGATCTACCTGTGTGAAAGGATTTGGGATGAACGTGCACATTGCCAGGTCAAAAAGACTAGATGGCAGTGCTGCCAGCTCAGTTGAACTAGAGTTAGAACTGGTAATATAAGCCTTAATTTACAGCTACCTGGGGATCTGTTACCCTTGTATTCCTTTTCCTCCAAAAAGAACCCCATATGGGTTCAATTACAGAGCAGTTCTAGGGTAGGCTGACCCCTCCCACCACACACTGGGGCTGTTTTTGTAAATGGCCTTGCAATGTGGCACCGAAACCAATATCGAGTGTAATACCGGAAGACTGGAGGGTAGCCAATGTTACTCCGATTTTTAAGAAAGGTTCCAGAGGAGATCCGGGAAATTATAGACCGGTGAGTCTGACGTCAGTGCCGGGCAAGATGGTGGAGGCTATTATTAAGAATAAAATTGCAGAGCATATACAAAAACATGGACTGATGAGACAAAGTCAGCACGGATTTAGTGAAGGGAAGTCTTGCCTCACCAATCTAATGCATTTTTTTGAGGGGGTAAGCAAACATGTGGACAATGGGGAGCCGGTTGATATTGTATATCTGGATTTTCAGAAGGCGTTTGACAAAGTGCCGCACGAAAGACTCCTGAAGAAATTGCAGAGTCATGGAATCGGAGGTAGGGTATTATTATGGATTAAGAACTGGTTGAAAGATAGGAAGCAGAGAGTAGGATTGCGTGGCCAGTATTCTCAGTGGAGGAGGGTAGTTAGTGGGGTCCCGCAGGGGTCTGTGCTGGGTCCGTTGCTTTTTAATGTATTTATAAATGACCTAGAGATGGGAATAACTAGTGAGGTAATTAAATTCGCCGATGACACAAAATTATTCAGGGTCGTCAAGTCACAGGAGGAATGTGAACGATTACAGGAGGACCTTGCGAGACTGGGAGAATGGGCGTGCAAGTGGCAGATGAAGTTCAATGTTGACAAGTGCAAAGTGATGCATGTGGGTAAGAGGAACCCGAATTATAGCTACGTCTTGCAAGGTTCCGCGTTAGGAGTTACGGATCAAGAAAGGGATCTGGGTGTCGTCGTCGATGATACGCTGAAACCTTCTGCTCAGTGTGCTGCTGCGGCTAGGAAAGCGAATAGAATGTTGGGTGTTATTAAGAAGGGTATGGAGTCCAGGTGTGCGGATGTTATAATGCCGTTGTATCGCTCCATGGTGCGACCGCACCTGGAGTATTGTGTTCAGTACTGGTCTCCGTATCTCAAAAAAGATATAGTAGAATTGGAAAAGGTACAGCGAAGGGCGACGAAAATGATAGTGGGGATGGGACGACTTTCCTACGAAGAGAGGCTGAGAAGGCTAGGGCTTTTCAGCTTGGAGAAGAGACGGCTGAGGGGAGATATGATAGAAGTGTATAAAATAATGAGTGGAATGGATCGGGTGGATGTGAAGCGACTGTTCACGCTATCCAAAAATACTAGGACTAGAGGGCATGAGTTGAAGCTACAGTGTGGTAAATTTAAAACGAATCGGAGAAAATTTTTCTTCACCCAACGTGTAATTAGACTCTGGAATTCATTGCCGGAGAACGTGGTACGGGCGGTTAGCTTGACGGAGTTTAAAAAGGGGTTAGATAGATTCCTAAAGGACAAGTCCATAGACCGCTATTAAATGGACTGGAAAAATTCCTCATTTTTAGGTATAACTTGTCTGGAATGTTTTTACGTTTGGGGAGCGTGCCAGGTGCCCTTGACCTGGATTGGCCACTGTCGGTGACAGGATGCTGGGCTAGATGGACCTTTGGTCTTTCCCAGTATGGCACTACTTATGTACTTATGTACTTATGTACTTATTTCTATTCCTAGAGGCTATGAATGCTGTATCTGAAGATGTGTCAACCTGGGCAGCATTTGCCATCTCCTTAGGTCGGTTATACGATACCTATACAATCACTACCTTACTTTACATTGTTTAACTGTATTTTACTGAACTCTAGTCTGCCCTACGGTATTGTGTAAGCCACATTGAGCCTGCAACTAGTGGGAAAATGTGGGGTATGTGTTAAATAAATAAATAGGTTAAAATAAATGCTTTGGACACTAGCTGAAGGTCTCAAGTTACTTGTCTTGTGACAATGTTACCAACATTTGAACCCTAAGCTGTAAGACACTTCCCTTTAAGAGGCAAGAAGCCAGTCCTGAACAGGCATTTGTTTTGGGGGGGAGGGGGCAGCTAAATGGCAAGATTGCAGGGGGCCTGGGAATCAAGAGCTGTCCTGAAGAACTCGAGGCTAGTTGTGAACCTGGGAATCAAGAGCTGTCCTGAAGAACTCGAGGCTAGTTGTGAACAATTAGGTATAAGCTGTACTGGTTGCAGCAGTTTATGGGAGGTGATGGTGCTGCAGCTAATGCTACTGGCCAACAGGCTAAGCAAGCTTCCCAAGAATGCTGTGCGATTAAGGTACAAGTCAACATAGTAGCATTTAGGCTGGTGACCTGGTACTCCCCTTCGAACTACTGTACAGAGGATTACGCTCTTTCTAGGAGTAGTCAGTGCTGCAGTTGGCAGCTCAAGGAGTGCATGCTTCATGCCACTGTACTAGGCTTGTAAATCAGGCCTGTGGTGCCATTTTCATAATTCAGCAAATAACTGGTAACTTCAAGGAAGATCATTGGCTTGCTGTAACTACTCTGCATTAGCAGTAATATTTGAGATGCTACTCCGTAAGGATTACTTATGGTATGCCAAGATATTAGGTCTGTCAAAATTTGAATGTACAATTCATGTTCATATTACAGAAATGTAATAAGTGGAAACTGACTTATTCTATATGTCTTAGCAGTGGCCTTCATAAAACAGACTACTTCTATTGCTAAAAAAAAAAAAAAAAAAGACAGCATTTTATGTAGAGTGCCCTTTCCAGCAGCCACCACTACCCATTTTCATTCCAACAGCCCAAATGCACCCCAATAAACTAAAAATGCAAGTGATGTCATCTAATTCACTTCCCACCACACCAAATTTCCCTGACCTGCCAAGCAGTTGCTACTGTGAAGAAAGTGCTATATGGATTTTCATTAATGACTCCCATCTTCCCCACTGCAACATGTCAATTTAACCCCAAACACATTCTCTCAATCTATCCTAGATAGACCAAAAAGTAAATGATTCCAAAAGCATTCAGTCAGGGAAATCATAAAAGGTTATCATCACTATTATCATTCTGAGTAAAAGTCTACCTACATAAGAGAAGCTCCTACCTGGCTACACTGCTCTGCCCAGGCTGGGAACAGACTCAGTAGTACTCTCAGATTAAGAACCACTGATATCTGCTTCATCCACTGCATCACTCAGGAAAAGCCAGGGGAAGTTGGCGAGGACCTGAAGTTGAGCATTGCTGGCAGCTGGAACACTATCTGGGCAAGTAGAACTGCACAAATAGAAGAAATCAAGCTTGCCCAATAGTTATTAGGCTGTGGTACAGAGTATCTAGATCTATTCAGCCCACTGCAGTTGGCCCATGGAAGGCAGCATTTGATGGTATCAATAATCCTGTAATGGATTGTGGTTGGAGTTCCATCTCTTGGCATATAGTAGCGGAGATTTAGTTTACACCAGTGGTTTTCCACCCAGTCCTCAGGGACCACCTGGCCAGTCTGGTTTTCAGGATATCACAATAAATATGCATGAGGTTGCATGCAATGGAAGATGTACATGCTAAATACATATTCTGGCCAGGTGGTCCCTGAAGACTGGATTGAAAGCCACTGACCTACATGACTAAGTGTCATATAGGCTCCGCCCTTTCTGCCTCGCCTCACCCCATGCTTGGAATAAACTCCCTGAGCCCATTCACCAGGCCCCCTCCCTGCCCATCTTCAAATCCTTGCTCAAAGCCCACCTCGTCAATGTCGCCTTCAGCACCTAACCACCATACCTCTATTCAGGAAATCTAGACTGCCCCAACTTGACATTTCATCTTTTAGATTGTAAGCTCCTTTGAGCAGGGACTTGTTAAACTGTACAGCACTGCATAACCCTAGTAGCACTCTAGAAATGTTAAGTAGTAGTGAATAGAATGTGGTTGTGTGGCTTCCAGCTGTTGCTGCAATCAACATCAGGTGAAAGAATTAGGGAAATATCCACAGGTAGATTCAAGTGGTGACAATGCGGTGAAAACATCTATGATCACCTGAACTTCAAGAAATCACTAAAAACCAACCTCTTCAAAAAGGCCTACCCCAACAACCCAACGTAAACCTCTTCACCCAGGAAGAAAACATTACTAATGATCGTACTGGACATCATGCAATCTTCATCCCTTCCTATCCTCCACATATACCTCATTCGATCACTATACAACCTTGTATTTGTTATCAACTGACTGGGCAAGCGCCTTTGACGGTACTATGTAAGCCACATTGAGCCTGCAAATAGGTGGGAAAACATCTGGTACAAATGCAACAAATAAAAATCAATAAAGCAAATGTTTATGGAGCATCGGACCTACTAGACCAAAATGTTTAACATTGGAAAAAAAAAAGTTTCTATAATAGAGAGTTAAGTAGAAGCTTGGGCTATATCATGTTATTTTTCTAAGATAGTTAGCTGTTGGTACAGCTGCCGAGGCAATTAGATTTTTTAACAGAAGCCCCTTAAGTATGTGTTTCATATGGAGATACAGAAAACCTCCATCCCGCACTTCTAAAGCTGTGGTAGTTATGCAAGCAGTTGATTCTCTCATATATTCTAACCCCCCCCCCCCCCACCCCACCCCCACACATAAAAACTTCCCTTTACAGGATAAACTCAAATGCTACAGATTATGCCAGAGCTTGAGAAGGGCCAATAGGCCAAGGGAGTTAGAAGATCCCATCCATGAAGATTGGTTGTCTTTTCTTGCCATATGTAATTTACATGTTTTGCTGATAAATACAAGATCAGTAACTCAGAGTCTTGTGTTGACAGTTAATATGGTTTTCTACCAAGATATAGAACCACCACACAGCTTAAGATACAGCATTCTGGCATCTAGCCTAAAGGGAAACAATAGAACCAGGTCAGTCAATCTAATCTGAGCAGCAGGGCCAGTTTCAAGGTATGAACTAGGTGAGGCATCCGGTTCAAAAGTCAGCCTTACCCTCTCACTGTCAATGGCTGAGAGAGCATGTTCCTTTGCTTTTACAAAAACGTAAGCTCAGGGTGCTACTACCCTTTGAAGTCATAAGCGTCTGCTCAACAGGGTAACTCATTTTCAGCAGCTATGACAACAGGTAAGAATGTCTTAGATTAAGTGACATTATCCAGCTTCTTGTCGAATGAGAAAGACACCCATATTTCGACCCAAATCGGGAGATGGGTGTCCGTTTCCCGTAGGCGCCCAAATCAGTATAATCGAAACCAGATTTTTGGCATCCTCAACTGCAGTCCATCACAGAGACGAACAAAGATCGCAGAGGCGTGTCGGAGGCGGGACTGGGGCATGGTTATCGTCCGAGGAGAAATGGGCTTCTTTAGCTGATAATCAAAACAAAAAGGGCGTTTTTGACTAGAATTTGGTCCGCTTTATTTGGACCCTTTTTTTTCAGGTCCAAGTCCCAAAAAAGTGCCCCAACTGAAAACCTGACCTGCCTGCGGTTCTCGAGGACCGGCGTTGCCTACCCCTGCACTAGAGGAAATTGTAGCAGTCTGTGCTCCAAGTCAGTGGTACTTCACAACATACTTCTAGCAGGTCACATGACTAGTATCATACAAGTAGTTGGACAGTTCAGAGCACTCACTACAGTATTTGTTATGTACGCACCCCTGAAAATGATTAGATCTAGACTAGTTTGATGTTAGATATGAATATTCCTTGATATGTCATTTTAGTACCAGTTACTTTGAATGTTCTGCATCACAGGCAGATCTTAAGATCATTGTACTAAATAATAGGACATCCCACTTAAGGATTAGTAAACACATCTAGCACATTTTTATAAAAAGCTTAGTTAAATGAAGCCATAGTATCACTTACTTTGTGGCTCCAGTTTTTGGATGATGGGCTTTGCACTTGTGAGGGCTGCAGCAGCGATGCTCTTTACTCCCTTCTCTGCCACCTCACAGGCAGACTTCAGGTACAGATGGTTCTCTTTTGTGCTGCTGTAAGCAGATGACACCATGGCACAGGTAGAGCTCACCAGTGGCAGGTTAACCACCCTCACCACCACATTCTATCAAGCCAAAAGTTAAGGGAGGATTAAAAGGCACTAGAAGGGGATAGCACACTAAACAGATGCATACTTTTTTTTTTTAAGTTATACCTCTTCAGCTGCTACTGAATTCATTTTCTTCTCTACAGCCTGCAAGGGGGAAAAAACAGCTTTTTTGGACAAAAATAAAAAGTTAAATAAAATTTCAACATGGAACTACAATCATGAACTAGCCTACTCGGTCTCATCAAGGTGAGTTGGGGAAGGGTGGGTATGTAATGTACTTTGAACACGTTCACCTAGTGTAGTAATAAAACTGTCTTGATGCTCTAAGCAGGCTTATCTGATCATCAAGAGTTTTTTTTACTTTCTCTTACTACTGATTGAATTAATTGACAAATACTATGCACTTACCTATGCTGCCCTATTCACAACTGCCTATGCTAATAAAGATAAATTTAAAAACAAAACAACAAAAAAAAAGACGAAGAAGAAGAAGTGCAATGATCCAAGCTAATAAACCTAGCAACTTCTGAGTTTAAGATTTCCTCATGTTTTGTACATATATGAAGTAGAGCAGGTTGGCAGCTACTGAAGTAGTAACCCTGGGTCTTGTTTTAGATCTTAAGTCATTGTTTTCAGTTGTCAAGTGAATTCTCCGAGTACATCATTTCAAGTACTAAAAGCCAAAGTACTCCTCCCAGCTTAGGGAATGTTAATAACTAGGGAAAATTGACTGTGCAGCAGAACAGAAACTGCTTAGTGAGTGATCAACATACAAACCAGAGAGCTTTTTTTTCCAGTCACAAGAGAAGAGAACAGAAATGAGCCATGAGTTTACCACATGGCATCAAATTCATGCCACCCCATAGTTTTGAGCTTCCTACTTATTAACTATAGGTTCCACTGTTAAAATCCATGCTCAGATCTCATTAGCCATTAAACCCTTCAAAACCAATTACTTCTTTTCTTTCGTTTAGACTAAGATATACTAGAATTTAAGGATTGTATGTATGAAGAGAAATGGGAAAGGTGGGGGGAAAGCAGAAAGTCAACTCCAATCCTGACATGTAAATCAGGTTTTAAAATACCCACAATGAATATACACAAGCACTCACATGTAGTGATTCATTTCCAATGATTAACTAATTTTATGAAACAATTATCAAGCTGTAGCCACTATCTGCTACTCCAATGAAAGCTGGAAAAGTATTAAGGGCAACAAGATTTCAGGCCACTAACCTAGCAGAAAAGTTATGATCTTTACTGTAGACCAACATGTCATGCACTTGAACCTGAAGGAACTACAGCCAGTTTAGTATATCTAGAGGCTCATTTTCAAAGCACTTAGCCTCCCAAAGTTCCATAGAAACCTATGGAACTTAGCCTCCCAAAGTGCTTTGAAAATATGCCTCCTAGTCTCCACGAAAATTAGATCAGGTTACACAGACTCAGCTGTTTAAGTACAAAAAAAAGAGTTATTTCCAAGTCCTTAGTATCCAACACCCAAATAACTAGTGAAAGATAAACAACCAAGCATAACAGATAATCCAATTCCAACAAAGAGCTACCTAAAACCAACCAGTCTTAAGAAAATACCCTTCTGACTGCACCTCTAGCTGCTGCTACTACCTTCTTCCAGAATCCCAAGGCACAGATAATCACATTAAACTTTTCATTCTGGTCAGTGCCTTTTCTAAGAAAGACAGGGCTGGGTCTAGAGATTACTTCCTCCCTGCACTGTGGTTCCTCCTTAGAATTTTTATTCCTTAGCTATTTCTGCCCTCCTGTGCCTTTTATCCCTGAGTTTGATTGTTTTTATGTTTCTGGTTCTCTTTCCCTTCTCCCTGGTTTGCCCTGTAGGGAACATACACTATTTCAGCTCCCTTGGGGCCAATCTTTGTTAGTGGAAAGAAGGGGTCCCCAATGTTTTTATGAAATGTGCCCTTAAAAGGACTGGATGAAAACTGTAATAACCTATTCCCCCCACACACAAATCCCCCCCACCCCCCTCTCTCTCTCAAATGTCTCTTCCCACACCATTAGCACACAACACCCCCTCTCCTAAAGCAGAAACGCCAAGTTACCTGATTCCAGGCTGGAGCTTTTTGGCCAGTTCTGGTTTTGAACTCATATCCCAAAGCAGTGTGAATTTTGTAGTACATGATCCTGCCCATCAAAATCAGTGTTGCAAGTCCCATAATGCACCTGGATGGGGTGGTCAGAAATCCTGAACTGTCCAAAATCTCCAGCCTGGGACTGGATAACTTGGTATCTCTGCTATAGTTCTCCCTGTTATGCCCAGACCTGCAAAGTTACCCATTTCAAGAAGGGAGACTTTAGATCAGTCCTGAATGGCTGACAATCCTGTACCAATGCATTATGGAACTTGCAACACTGATTTCAATGGTAAAATAAGGGACTACAAATACCACACTGTTTTGAGATGTAAGTTCAAAACCAGAATGGCAAAAAAGTCTCCTTCATGGAATTGAGTAACTTGACAGCTCTACATCCTAGACCGGTTCTTCTCCCTCCTCTTCTTCCCCATTCCCCATAAGCCACACTAGTTTTTGTTAATTTGCATGCACTGCTTCCATTGTATGCAAATAAATCATATGCATATTCATTGTGAAAATCCTGAAAAACTGGAAGAAATATGGCCCTAGAGGACTGGGTTTGAGAAACCCTGCTTTACACAGAGCCTCTGCCTTCTTTCTTCATAATGTATTTGACCAATTGTGCTTCTCCTAGGACCTCAGGGGTAGGCAACTCCGGTTCTCAAGAGCCGCAGGCAGGTCAGGTTTTCAGGATATCCACAATGAATATGCAGGAGATAGATATGCAAGCACTGCATCCATGGTATGCAAATCTATCTCCTGCATATTCATTGTGGATATCCTGAAAACCTGACCTGCCTGCGGCTCTCGAGGACCGGAGTTGCCTACCCCTGTCCTAGGTCAGGGTCATCCAACCTCAGTCCTCAAGGGCCACAATCCAGTCGGGTTTTCTGGATTTCCCCAATTAATATGAACGAGATCTATTTGCACGCACTGCCTCCATTGTATGCAAATAGAACTCATGCATATTTATTGAATCTGATCAGTTTTTTATATTAGTTATTTTACTTTATCATTAACATAGTTTCTGAATATTCCTTTTCTCAAGTGTTTCATGCCTTATTTTCTATCATTCATGTATCCATTCATGCAACCTAATACTCGTGACTAGACACCTTGCTGCCTATCTGATAACATTTTAACGATTACAACAAACTTCATTTCTATACAACAATTATACTGGGTTATCTTGAGTCCAATTTTCTCAGCATTAAATATTGTATTAAAGATTCCGATAAGCTGGTATCACTTATCTAATGAAAGTTCTGTTGATTAATCTGTATTATAACCGTAAGGGTGTTGCGTCACAGATTCAAAGTCTCTAATTCAATGTCTCTCTTCTTTGCTTGGGAAAAAGACTTTGCACACTTTAATATCTGTAGTCTTTTCTCTATGGCATCTGTGTTGTTGCACCACTTGTTTTCACGATGAGGTAGACTTTCAAAATTATGCTACAGTCACTCAAGCCCTACGCGCTTCACCATTCGGCGTCTTCAGGGGCTTTTAGTTCTTACAAGTTGCTATTCTTCATTACGTGGCTTCTGCCGGGTTAGTCTCCTCTCTGGTGCTGTGAAAGATGGTGCCTGCCTTCTTGAAAATGCTGCTCTTGCGCTTGGTCTCCACTGCATGCAAATCGGTCTCATTGATATTCATTGTGGATATCCTGAATACCTGACTGGCCAGGATGCCTCCAGAACCAGGTTTGGGAACCAATGATATAAAACAAGACTCAGGATTATGAGTTGGGGTGAGGAAGTGTGGTGGACTAGAGGTATTAATTTTGTTTACTGATATACTAGATGATCTTTCATTATATGACAAAATGATTTTATGAGACAGAGTTTGTGAGATGTGGAAAGGATGAAATAATGACTCACAAACCTGTCCTGGGGGAACCCCAGTCACTCAAATTTTCAGGATATCCAGAATGAATATACATGATGTAGAATGGTTTGCAAATCTATCTCATACATATTCGCTGTGGATATTAAACTAAACAGTGCTTTTATACCACGACCAAATTGCTGGTTCTATGTGGTTCACTTGACTGGCTAGGGTTCCCAGTTTGGGAATCACTGGAATAGAACATGGTATGAAAATCCTAGAAGTAGATGAGCCCAGCAGAGGATGCAAGCTTCAATTGCACTTGGACCAGTCAGCTCAGATGCTTTTGATCTCCTTTATACCTTATCTCTGGAAATGCATAGTGTATCATTAGGCTCAAGCACAGGATCCCACAATCTGGTATTGAAGAAACAATTTTCATACTTTAGTGTTACTTCAATCGTATGTTGCTTGAGATACCCAAGTGAAAGAATAGATTCCCTAAGATTTGGGGACCCTACACAGAGCATAAAGTAGAGTGGTTAATGAGTTAGTGGAAATTTAGTGGCGAAAGTTGTGGGTAAACACTGACTTATGCTAGTATTCTATAATGGCAATTATGCATGTAATTGCTGATATAGACTTTGCACATAGCGTGTATCATCCTAGCATTTACCATAGTTCAAGTTGGGAAACAAAAACATATATAATAATTGCATTATAAAAAAATACACGATAATAGAAATAAAAATAGTAAAATAAAATATTAGCTGATCTTTATATTCTGCCTAATCAATGAGTCAACCAGTCCAATATAAAGCCATCATAGAGAATTACTACTAATAATAATCATTTCTATAGCAATACTATACACAAACATATAAGAGAAGCCCCTGCTTGACAGAGCTTGCAGTCTATTCAAGACTGACAAACAAGACAAATAAGGGATTAAAAGTTCATGTATTTTGTGAATGATTAAAACAACATGAGTTTGAACAGGTGGATAAAGGGTTAAGAATTAAAACTAGCATAAAAAAATTAGGGCTTTTAGCCAGGATTTGTATAGGGCATGACACACCGACTCATGAAATCTATTCCAGGTGTATAGTGTGCCACGATGGAAAGAATGGAGTCTGGAGTTGGCGATAGAGGAGAAGCGTGCAGACGACAGCAACTTACCCAATGAATGGAGTTCCCAGGAAGGGGTGTAGGGAGAGATAAAAGAGTTGAGATACTGAAGAGTTTCAGAATAAATACACTTATAAGCCAGTAAGAGGAGTTTGAACTATATACGAAAAATGGATAGGGAGCCAATGAAGTGACTTGAGGCGAGAGTAGTCTTATATTGTTGAGTATCCACGATCCATAGGATAAGACAAGTCAAACATAAACAGCATATCAAATGTCGTTTCAGTAAGGCAAATCCCTTCATTATTATGGTACTCACATCACAAGGGCCTTTCCGTATATTTGGCTGGGGTGATAGAGTACCATCAGACATAACCACGTATAACATTTCAGATACTCCAAGTACATTGTTGGCATATGCATAGATCTTTATATTAACTCAGCATTTATAAAGAGCCATGTGTTCATCAGCCTTAAATGCTGTCATAATGATTTTATAGTTATGGCATTTCATGCTACAGACATCTTTTTCTGAGAAGCACTGAGACAGTAACTTGGACATTAGTGTTTTTTTTTTTTTTTAAACAACTACCCCGTAGCAGGAGCCATAATTCCTTCACCGTGGGAGTAGAAAATCATCTGTCTGCCATCTTCCAAGGGCCCCCAGCACACCGGAGAGATGGCGTGGGTGTTCTGATAGACTCATTGATGAATATGAAAACATAAGTTGCTAAGTTGATTAGTACTGTCTTCTTTAAACTAAGGGGTATATTTACTAAGGCACGTTAGCGCATTTAAAGTTAAGGCACGTTAAATGCTACCGTGCTAATACATTCCTATAGGACCCTTAGCGTTTGATGCGCATTAGCATTTAACATACGTTAAAAATGCTAACGTGCCTATAGCGTGCCTTTGTAAACACAGGCGTATGGCTTGTAAGAAGACTGAATGATTATCTAACCTCTGAGAATTTTCATCTAGTGGTGATCAATAGAAATCAAACAAAATAAAACATGGAAAAGAAAATAAGATGATACCTTTTTTATTGGACATAACTTAATACATTTCTTGATTAGCTTTCAAAGGTTGCCCTTCTTCCTCAGATGTGAGTACCATCTAGTGGTGCAAAGCACAGTACTGCCTCACTTTGTCGACTGTAATGCCTTACTGCTAAGCTCGCCTAAATATGTTTTACAATTACAAGTTGCACAATACCCCACAGCACTATTCTAAACTAGATCAGGTATAACAGAACATACCAACCAATTAGTAATAACTCATCGCAGTTGCCCTAAAGGAGCTCATTAAATAATCAAGTCTGAAAAAACTCCACAGGAGATGGTTAGAGCAAAGTTCCCATTAGAAAAAGAAAAAAAAAATCAATTCCTTCACTCAAATATATAGTGAAGAAATCAGATGAGTATCTTCAGCCAATGCTCACTTCCCATATGCTGGCAATAGTCAACTTTTATCACACCAGTTTCCTGTGAAAAGTCATAATCCCAAAGATGTATGGTTTGAATCGTGAGTTTGATTAAGTTTCTCTGGTACATTATAGGATATTGCTAGATAATATATGTTAGCTTTTTGGTTTCAGGAATATGGCGCAGTTGGGGTTATAGAAAGGCGCAGTTGAATGCAAGAGTAGGCATACATTTTTCATCTTGCTAACATTTCACTCTGGTGGGAGGTTGGGATATCTGCGTTAGTGCTGCCGATCTTTACTTGTAAGTAGGTGTTGTTTGTGATCTTTGTATATAGGAATGATGTTTGTTAGTATGTTCCGGGGAGGACTAGTAGCTTTCTATATGTATATTAGGATCTGTTTAAAATTTTACAGAGCATCTAGCTTCTGAGAACCGCAAACGAAACACAGACTGTGTAGATTGAGGACTGAGACCTCATATATTTACGGTGACCACTAGCCCCTGGTCTTGCTTTTGCTACACTTGCGTAGAAAAATACTCCTGGACACAACAGCTTCTAGCTCATTAAAGAACTATGTATAGCCTTCTACATGGCATTTGTACCCCCAACACCCAGTAAGCACCGGATGGTGTGGTTCAATATTAAAATCCACAGAACAGGAAGGAGCCTCTACATAGATCCAAAAGAAGCAGGAGAGTAGAGGATAACACATTGACTTCCACATGGGGAATTATCAAACAAACTGATCTTTATTAAGGCACCAAAAAAGACCCAACATGGGGCCGTGTTTCGGCGGGTATGCGCACCTGCTTCAGGGGCCAGATACATATACAATAATTAAAACCTTAAAAGAAAATTGCTGTGGACTGGACATACAGTGGGGGAAATAAGTATTTGATCCCTTGCTGATTTTGTAAGTTTGCCCACTGACAAAGACATGAGCAGCCCATAATTGAAGGGTAGGTTATTGGTAACAGTGAGAGATAGCACATCACAAATTAAATCCGGAAAATCACATTGTGGAAAGTATATGAATTTATTTGCATTCTGCAGAGGGAAATAAGTATTTAATCCCTCTGGCAAACAAGACCTAATACTTGGTGGCAAAACCCTTGTTGGCAAGCACAGCGGTCAGACGTCTTCTGTAGTTGATGATGAGGTTTGCACACATGTCAGGAGGAATTTTGGTCCACTCCTCTTTGCAGATCATCTCTAAATCATTAAGAGTTCTGGGCTGTCGCTTGGCAACTCGCAGCTTCAGCTCCCTCCATAAGTTTTCAATGGGATTAAGGTCTGGTGACTGGCTAGGCCACTCCATGACCCTAATGTGCTTCTTCCTGAGCCACTCCTTTGTTGCCTTGGCTGTATGTTTTGGGTCATTGTCGTGCTGGAAGACCCAGCCACGACCCATTTTTAAGGCCCTGGCGGAGGGAAGGAGGTTGTCACTCAGAATTGTACGGTACATGGCCCCATCCATTCTCCCATTGATGTGGTGAAGTAGTCCTGTGCCCTTAGCAGAGAAACACCCCCAAAACATAACATTTCCACCTCCATGCTTGACAGTGGGGACGGTGTTCTTTGGGTCATAGGCAGCATTTCTCTTCCTCCAAACACGGCGAGTTGAGTTCATGCCAAAGAGCTCAATTTTTGTCTCATCTGACCACAGCACCTTCTCCCAATCACTCTCGGCATCATCCAGGTGTTCACTGGCAAACTTCAGACGGGCTGTCACATGTGCCTTCCGGAGCAGGGGGACCTTGCGGGCACTGCAGGATTGCAATCCGTTATGTCGTAATGTGTTACCAATGGTTTTCGTGGTGACAGTGGTCCCAGCTGCCTTGAGATCATTGACAAGTTCCCCCCTTGTAGTTGTAGGCTGATTTCTAACCTTCCTCATGATCAAGGATACCCCACGAGGTGAGATTTTGCGTGGAGCCCCAGATCTTTGTCGATTGACAGTCATTTTGTACTTCTTCCATTTTCTTACTATGGCACCAACAGTTGTCTCCTTCTCGCCCAGCGTCTTACTGATGGTTTTGTAGCCCATTCCAGCCTTGTGCAGGTGTATGATCTTGTCCCTGACATCCTTAGACAGCTCCTTGCTCTTGGCCATTTTGTAGAGGTTAGAGTCTGACTGATTCACTGAGTCTGTGGACAGGTGTCTTTCATACAGGTGACCATTGCCGACAGCTGTCTGTCATGCAGGTAACGAGTTGATTTGGAGCATCTACCTGGTCTGTAGGGGCCAGATCTCTTACTGGTTGGTGGGGGATCAAATACTTATTTCCCTCTGCAGAATGCAAATAAATTCATATATACTTTCCACAATGTGATTTTCCGGATTTAATTTGTGATGTGCTATCTCTCACTGTTACCAATAACCTACCCTTCAATTATGGGCTGCTCATGTCTTTGTCAGTGGGCAAACTTACAAAATCAGCAAGGGATCAAATACTTATTTCCCCCACTGTATGTGAACCTCAGAAGATCATAAAAGTCATAATCATAAACATGTAAACACCTTTAGAGTATGCAAATAAAGCATGATAGAAACAATTTAAGAACACATCTTATATAGACTGTGACAAAATCAGCCCCTTCATTTATTCAGGTGCACATAAGCAACACATCATTATAAGTAGCAGCATATCACACATTTATTTTTAAATGGTACAATTGCATATACTCAAGTTTTTATACACGTTTTTCTTCCTTTCTTTTTGAGTTGACTGTGTTTTATTCAGCTATTATAGAATTGTTTTGCCTCAGGCACTAGCTAAAGCTTTGCTGCCCTTAAGGTGGGTTTGTTTATTTATGTCCCCTCTTTTTGAGTCTTTTTCCTACTCGTCTTCCTTTTCATCAATAGTTTCACACTGTCATCCATGTTGACCTTTTTAGTATTGGCTTGATGAATTTAATTTTAGTTTTGAAATTTGGGAATTAGAAATCAAATTATTTGGTTAAGATATTGATGTTAGTGTGTTTTGTATACAGTGTTGTATCCGACCCCTGAAGCAGGCAGGTGTGCCCATCAAAACACAGCCCCAGGTCTTTTTTTAGTGCCTCAATAAAGATCAGTTTGTTTGATACTCCCCTTGTGGACGTCAGTGTGTTATCCTCTCTAAATTAAAGGTGAACAAAATGATGGACCCTGAAGGCATACATCTGAGAGTACTAAAGGAACTTAGGGAAGTTCTTGTGATTCTGCTGAAATTTTCAATGCTTCTCTAGAATTGGGAGTGGTCGCACAGGCCTAGAGAAAGGTGGATGTGGTCCCTGTTCACAAAAGTGAAAGTAAGGAGGCAGTTGGGAATTACAGACCAATTAGTCTGACCTCTGTGGTAAATAAATTAATAGAAATGCTTCTAAGACAAAGAATGGTGAGATTTCTGGAAACCAATGGATTGCAGGACCTGAGACAGCATGGTTTTACTAGAGGTAGGACTTGGACAATCTGATTTTTTTTTGACTGGGTGACTAGAGAGATGGATTGATGGAGTGTGCTAGATGGGGTATACTTAGATTTTAGCAAAGCCTTTAAAAGTCATCTGTGCAGAATGGTGTCAGTTTAAACAAACTGAGTGCCCTTAAAGTGGCTAAATAGGTAGAAAAGGTGAAGGCAAAAGATAGTAGGATTCTTGGGTGTATAGGGAGAAGAATGGCAAATAGGAAAAAAGTGGTGATAATGCTTCTATACAAGTCTCTCATGAGACCTCATTTAGAGTACTATGTACAGTTCTGGAGATCACACCTTCAAAGGATATAAACAGGATGGAATCAATCAGGAGGGTGGCCACAAAAATGGTCAGTGGTCTTCATCATAAAATGTATGAGGACATACTGAATCATCTCAGTATGTACATTTTGGAAGAGGGGAGATAGGACACCTCTGTGCTGGTAAATTTTTTAACAATGGGCTCGCTCAAGGCATAGCAAGCCCTCCAATTTTTTTTTTTTTTTTTGGGGGGGGGGGGGGGGGAATAATGCATGACTCTCTCCCCTCCCCCCTCATGCTGGTACACTAGGCATACGTTTGTTGGTGGAGATGTTGAGCCCCATCAGCCAATAAATGTACTGCCACCATGGCCCACTGCTTGTTTCTGGTTCTAAGCAGCATGCTGGGCCTTCTCTCAGATGCACAAGAAGGCAGAGCTTGCTACTCAGAGCTGTAAACAAGGAACAGCAAAGCATCCCTGCCAGCAAAGTAAAAGAGAATTCAGGAAGGGACCCACATTTAGGGAACCAGTTATTAAAGTAGCCGTGGGGGGGGGGGGGGGCTACTTTAGCAATCTAGCACACCACTAGATAGATGTGTTTAAATACCTCTGATATAAATGCACAGGTGGTGAGTCTCAAATGAAAGGAAGACTTAGAATGAGGGAGCACAGGATGAAGATGAAAAGGGGACTCAGGAGTAACCTGAGAAAATGCTTCTTCAGGGCAAGGGTAGTGAATGTGTGGAATCAAAACAACACTGCCGAAACACCAGGGAGACAAAATTAAAAAAAAAAAAAAAAGGATTCTTTGTGAATGAGACTTGACATGGAGCCATATTTCAGCAAACAATGTGTGGCTCAGGAGTCCATAAATTAAAATGAAATACATAATTTCAGTACATAAAAGCAAAGGACATATTGCAAAAAGTAATAAAAGTCAGAGCATAAGAGAAACACATGTACACTAGAGTACTTATGGTTAGATTATCAAATTATATAAATGTAAAACAAAAAAAGATATAGTCATCCAAGAAGAATGTATGTTACATGAAACTTATAATAATGGGTGAGTAAACATAATGCAAAAGCCAATGAGTAGGTGCATAAATTAATGTGGCCAAAGAGAAAATATGTTGAGACATACTGCAGCAGGACATGTTTATCTACTCCTATCCTGAGATATATCTGACCTCCTGTGCAATTTTAAATTAAGATAAGAGAATTAGAAAGTAAGGTGACTATTGTGTTGACATTGTAACAGTATACTATACAGCAGTAGAAATATTCAGATACAAAAGTATTTGCCTATTGCTAATATTTGATTTTGTACTGTACACTGACTTGAGTGAATTTCTCCAAAAAAAATGTAAATAAATCCTAATATGAGAAATAGGGCAAGGAAATGTAAATGTGTACCATATTCCTGCCCAATGCACAGAAAAGAGCAGCTGAAACAAAACAGTTCAGGCATTAGAAAAGCTTTTATAAGAATTGGTAGAAAGCCTGTGCAAGTCCTTCAGCACTGGTTGTGAGAAACGAATAGACTTAAGTCATAGCAGACCCAAAATGAAAAGCACAGTGGTGTTCGTTTCCTGCATTTAAACTTTGCATTTTATTTAATTTTTTTTTTTTTTATCTTAGATTAAGGCCACAAACTAGACACCCATGTGCACTTGGCAATTAGATTTTGCCAGACAGGTATGCTAGAGCACAGCTTACCAGGAACTCCCCATATGCACCAAACAATTCTCCCACTGACTTCCTACTGCTCAGTACTATACACATGCTATTTGCATTATGGTGTTGTGCTGGTCTGGTGGTTTACAGCACTGTCTGGAACCATGCTGGAGTTTTGAGCATCTGTCTGTGAGGGAAGACTCACTCAAGACAATCCTGAAAGTCATGGCACGTGTTACTATTCTACTTTTGTAATGCTGGCATTGATATTTGCAAAGTAAAAGAAGCCATAAAGAGCAGATTAGTCTACTGCGTCTGCCCACTAAATGTTAGAGTTGTACCTGCTGCTTCTTTTGGACTATAGTCATTTAAAGTTCCAGGTTTGACCCATTTTATTACTATTTATGGCTCTCCATTTACCTTATGCCTTTGACAGCTGCTGCTGGTTGAAGTCTGTTTGATAAAAGTAGTAGGGACAAGCATCTACCACCCCCTTCCACTGGAAGCGTCACTCTTTACTTTTTAGCTTTTAAATGAAAGTAAGCAGACAGGACTGCCCATTATTATCGCCCTTGGATGGGAGCTAGCCCTTGCTTGTACCAATTCCACTTTGTAATGTATGATCAGTGTTTATGGCCAACTTCTAATAGGTCAGACTGAGGACCTCACACACAATTACCAATAGTTGAACTGCAGAATGTTCAAATTATAGAAAGCACTAGAATAAGAGGCTGCAGTATGTTGTTGGCCCTGTACTAATAAAATAGTGGCGAGTTACTGGGACAAACCATGCAACATATGAACCCTGTCTCGCTCAATACAGCTTACAACCGATTCAGCTAAAAAGGCAAGATCTGCATTTGCTGAGGGAGGTAGCTCTTCAAAGTGAAGGTGTCATGTCAGATACAAGATACAGTTATGGTGTGAGAGTACAATTCACTTTAGTACTAGATTATCTGATCCCTTTTCTAAAAGAAATGCAGAATGCATGTTTATAAAGGGAGCACCCATTCCACACCATGTAATACTAGAAGATAGAACTTGGCACCCTCACCTTTTAGTCTAGTGTGGAAACCTAGACTTGTGACTATGCCTAATACTTTAAGTATAGGTTTTCTAAGCCTCAACACAAGCATTTAGTCATGGTTAGGGCCATAACAAGAAAAACAAAGACACCCCTAAAGCATTGTTGGTTGCCAAAATATTTATAGCTATGGACATTACAAAATGTATGGATCTAGTAGGACCCATTACTATAACTTACATTGTATACCAAAAAAACATGGTAAATTTTACAGGCTTCCTCAGAGATGCTAGCTAGCTCTTTGGACTGATTTCATGAGACTAGTCAAGCCCTTGATTTTGAAAATATAAGTTTTATATTCAAAGGATCACTAGCTCAGTTTAAAAAAAAGCATAAGCCTTCAAGAGATACAGAAAGATATAGCAGCAGTTCACAGCATAAGACTGCATGGACAGCACACTTCCAGATCTAAAGACATTTTCCAAGCCTCTTTAGCCAAGCATTGCATTGACAGATAAACAGCAGCTGAATATTTCTGCACTGAAAGCAGCCTTTCATCCTCATCTATCCACTAGAACTACCACCATATCCCTGCAGGAAAGCTTTACCTCCAAAATTACTCCTTGAACTATAAAAAATAAGATATTTCCAATTATCAGTAGAACTTGATCATTGCAGTTAAAAGCATCCATCCAGAAAGGTGAGAAGACAAATTAGCTGGTTCAATATTCAGACAGGTCTTGCTGGCTGGTTTCTTCCTCCTCTCTGTACTCCTGCAGCTGGGGGTAGAAAGGACCCATCAACCAGAAGAAAGGTACATTACCAAAATAATCCTCCACATGCATCTCAATTTTCTTCAACTGTCCTTTGGTGGTGGCGAGGAGCTGCTCAGTCTGTTTGTGTAGGTGGTAGTGTGGAAGTTCTGGTAGATGTTCCCAGCCACAATGTAAATTTGGCGGATCTGGTCCTGGAGGTTTGGGGGCAAGTCTTGAATTCTTGATACCAGAGCAAGGCAGGTGGCCCGAAGCTGGCAAGTCAAGTCCTGGACTCCAATTAGGATGTGTGATTCGCTGGTCTAAAGAGGCAAAAATAAAGTGTAGACCTGAAATGTAGTCAAATTTAATTACAGTATTTTTGTCCAATCTGTTGGAAGTTATTTGATAAGTCATCATAAAGTAATTGGGTAACAGCTCTATCTTGACTTAATGGAAACAAACTAGTCCAGAGTTATATGTGGTCACTATCTGACTGGAGTGTGTAGTAGAGTTGACTCATTTTAATGAACTAATGCCAAGTTCTGTTCATATTCTTACTTCTTGGAGCAGAAGCCATTTCTACTGGTACCATGTGGAGGGGCATAATTGAACGAAAACGTCTATCTCCATGGGCGTTTATCTCCGAGAACGCGTCCGTGAAGGGGCGGACCGAACCGTATGTTCGGAAAAAAATAGACGTCCATGTTTTATTCGACAATTTGTGAGCTGGGCGTTTGTTTTTCAGTGATAATGGAAAATGAAAGCGCCCAGCTCAAAAACGAATAAATCCAAGGCATTTGTTCGTGGGAGGGGCCAGGATTCGTAGTGCACTGGTCCCCCTCACATGCCAGGACACCAACCGGGCACCCTAGGGGGCACTTTTACAAAAGCAAAAAAAAAAAGGTAAGAGCTCCCAGGTGCATAGCACCCTTCCCTTGTGTGTTGAGCCCCCCAAATCCCCCTCAAAACCCACTGCCCACAAGTCTACACCATTACTATAGCCCTAAGGGGTGAAGGGGGGGCACCTACATGTGGGTACAGTGGGTTTGGGGGGGGGGTTGGACGACTAAGCATTAAGCAGCACAATTGTAACAGGTAGGGGGGGGATGGGCCTGGGTCCACCTGCCTGAAGTCCACTGCACCCCCTAACAACTGCTCCAGGGACCTGCATACTGCTGCCAGGGAGGTGGGTATGACATTTGAGGGTGAAAATAAAAAGTTGTGAAACATCATTTTTTGTGGTGGGAGGGGGTTAGTGACCACTGGGAGAGTCATGGACGGTCATACCCGATTCCCTCTGGGGGTAATCTGGTCATTTAGGGCACTTTTTGAGGCCTTATTCGTGGAAAAAACAGGGTCCAGGAAAAGTGCCCTAAATTCTAGCTACAAACGCATACTTTTCCATTATCGGCGAACGGCATCCATCTCTCCTCGGCCGATAACCACGCCCCAGTTCCACCTTCGCCATGCCTCTGACACGCCCCTGTTAACTTTGTACGCTTCCGCAATGGAGTGCAGTTGAAAACGTCCAAAATAGGCTTTCCATTATACAGATTTATTCATTTTTGTGAGATAAAAGTCTATCTCCCGATTTGGGTCGAAATCTAGGCGTTTTTCTCTTTCAATTATAAGGTGGATAGTAAACTAGAGTTCTTTGCTCCTTAGTCCAACTATATTAATGTGATCTAGTTGGTTGCAAAGTTCATATCCCCCTCAAACTGTACCTGTTCAGGTATAATGGGTACTAGCAGTGGTGTTTCTACTTTGTTGGCCACCTGTGGCCGGTCACTGCTGTGCCCCCCCACCCCCACCACACCACACTCCCATCCTTCTTACATGGAGGTCATGCCAGTGCTAGGTCTCATGGTTTGCCATCCTTTGATTTTTATATCCATGCATATTCAAAATTAAGCTCACAACCATGTCTAACAGTGCTTGGGTTAAGCTCAGCATATCTCACTTTCTGGAAATGTGAGAAATCCCTCAAATGTTTCTCTGAACAAAAACAACCCCCCCATACCCCCACTTCAGATGTAGAGAACAGCCATCTTAGCAGAAATGAGACATCAACGTTGACTCATTCTTTAGCACCTTGATATTTTAAGGCAGTTAAAACTACTCTAACCAGGAAACAGGTATACTGGTTAAAACCATGTTAGTGTCAAGGGTTCCTTCAGATATGCTCATGTGATTACTGAAAACCAAGTGCCTCCTAAATAGAGTCTTACCGGGTCAATTGTGTGGTGCAGCAGGGTTATGGCATCATTGATTTTGTTAGAGACCTTCTCATAAGCTCTCCTTTGAACCTTGGAAGACAAGGACTTCAGTCTAATATAGTAACTTGGCTCCTGGGTCCCAGCTTCAATTCTGGCAGATTCTGTGGCTGGGCAAAGAAATTGTGTTAACCCATTTCTAAAGAGGAAGTGGCCAAAGTCTTGAAAGGTTTTAGATATGCCTACTATTATGAATATGAGGGATTCTATTATTTAGTCTGCCACGCCAATTGTTAGAAATTTAATCTGAAGTATATCTAAAACCTAGGCATACTGAACAGATTACAAAGCCTCAGAAGAGCTAAAAGCCATTCGTGATTATGGCCATTAAAATGCAGTTTATAGTGGAAGGCTAATTGCTACATGAAAGGCTGGCAACAGTACAACTATAAGCAGTATTCCAAGTCTGTGCTTAAGTTTTGAGTAGTACAAGAACTTGCATAGTTTACCTGCTTCATCACTCAGTGGGAAATACTGATCCACAAGAGCCTCAGACTTGGTCAGTGCTGCATCTACTCCAGTGCTCACCATCTGCATCATGCGACTTCCTAGAACAGCATTGATGCTGCCACTCACAGCTGCCTTGGTTGTTTCTATACTCTCCTGCACAGCTCCCTTGGTCTTGGCCACTACTCCAGTAATCATATGGGCAGCAGCATCCTTTGCTTGTGTCACAGTCCCTGCTACAGTCTCTTTTGCACCAAGCACAAGGTCAATGGCATTTGCCACAACCTACATGTTGTAAAGACAGAATTAAGCACAGTACCAAGTACTCACATTAGAGTGGATACCTAGAGGTCAGAAATGAGTTGTAGTCAATGCCTCAGCTCAAGTCTTGTGGCAAACTGCTCAAATAGTGTTGCTCTTTTCTATTTTTTTTTTTCCTCTCTGCCCCTTAAGGTCTTGATGCAGCATAGTGCAAAAAAAAAACAGATACACCTACCCCTGTCCACAAATCGAAATCTAGCAGTTTTAAAAAGATAAAAACAGAAGCACAATATCCCACAGCAGGTACTGTATAGTCTAGGCTTTAAGTCCAAGCTGCATGCTGCCATGTCTGTGCACTCACATTTCCTAGATGTGGTTTTACAACAGTTCAGATAGCAGCAGCAAGAGAAACCATTACCTTACCTTTTCAGTTGGTTGGTAGAGGATGGGTAGCTTCTTTTCCATTTTGTCCAGTCCAATGCAGGCATAGTTATTTGCAACTACAAAAATGCAGATGTACTCGTCTGGTAAAGATGCAGTGATAAGCATGTGCCCATATAGAACAGGGATGAGGAGCCTTAAGTGTGAGGGCCACATGATTTTTTAGGCTTATGAGTATGCTTAACACTGACAATAGCTACCTAGGTTGGAGCATCCCATCCTCCTGGTGCATCACCCCCCCCCCCCCCCCCCACACACACACACACTCTCTCTCCTCCAAGGAAGGGAGTACACTGAGCAGTTAGACTGTTGGCTCTGCCTGCACCCTTGGTAGGCCACTGACTTTTAAGTCCCTTGCAGTGTTTCAGAAAACTTTAGAAGTAGTAGTTTTTTTTTAATTTCTATAGCGCTACTGGATGTATGCAGCACTTTACACTTAAGACAGTCCCTGCTCATTGCAATCTAACCAGGACAGATAAGGAAGATAAGGGAATTACTTAAGTCAGATATGGGTATTGAACACATGGATAGGGGTCAGGAGCAGCCTTGAAAAAAAGAAAAGTGGTCTTTTAGCATAGAAACTTGAAGTACTGACTCAGGAAGTATTCCAGGTGAATGGTGCAGCAAGAGGAATGGAGTCTGGAGCTGGCAGTGAAGACGGGTACAGAAAAAAAAAAAAACATTATCTAAGGAACAGAGTTCCGGGGAGGAGTGTGGAGAGGTACTGAAGAGCTGCAGAGTGAATGCACTTGCAAATCAATATGAACTAGAAGCAAAAATAGATAGGGAGCCAATAAGTGACTTGGAGAGAGCTAATATGAGTGCAGCAATATTAGCAGAACTTTGAACAAATTGAAGGTGAGGGAAATGGTTCTCACAGGTCTCCCATTAAGCTAAGTTGCAGTAGTAAGGTGAGAAGAGTGTAGATAAGGGTTTTGGTAGTGTGCTCAGGACAAATTTTGATGATTTTAGAGAAAAATGACAGATTTTATCAGTCTGTTGGATATGTGCAGACAGGAATCAGATAACACCAAGGTTATGAGAAGGGAGGATGAAGAGAGAGAATGGGGGAAGCAGCTCAGTCTTGGTCATCAGGGACTACCTTCTCCCCCACCCTCAATTCCTCTTTAGAAATAGCCACCTACTCACCCAACTTCCTGATTTTCCCTTCTGCTCAGTGTGAGTGTTAGACAGTGGACTTCAGTTAACATTTGTTTCAGTTATTTTTTTTTTTTTGGGGGGGGGGGGGGGGGGGTAAGACAGCAGGATCCAGAACCTAGCCCTCACATCAGTAGCAGATGCCTGCAGTTTTAGCTATGTGCAACAGTATTGATTTCCCCTTTAACTTGTTAAGTAATCAATAGCTCCGTCTAATACAGCTTTAGAATTTAATTTCTACTAGAAATAAGCACTGGTATGAAGTCTATGTCTCCCAGTGAAGTGGGAGACAGACAAACCATTAAACCATTTCACCACTATGTCTGAGGGTGGCTAGGGCTCAGGAGTATCTGGACACTTGGAACTGAGCTGCATCCATGAAGCTTTTTATTCCATGAAGGTGACCAAGGTGCTAGATTGTAAGATAGAGCGCCAAAGCAAGGCTAGAAGAGCCAGAGAAGACTTGTACTCGAAACATAAGGAATACAATGGTAGTAGTTCAAGGCTGCCATTTAGGTTAGGTTTCAAGGAATTAAGGAGAAATAGGAGTTTCTATTGAACTATAAAGCTGGCAAGGATTAATGCACTGTTTTAGCACCTAGAATCTGTTGAGTGAAGTTTACACCAGCTTCAATAGAAGTGCCTCTGGAAGCACATTGTCCGTGTCCCATTCTTTAAAGGCTATCCATCCATTTCCTCAACTCAGTTACAGAGGTGAGCAGGAGATTCAATTCAAGAGATGGTAGTCACCAACCCTAGGCTATGCCCTAATTACATACAGGGTAGGTAGAGAATTTGGAGGCAGAAAGTTGAAGCAACACAAGGAGCTCAAGACCCAGGGATAGGCAGAGCTTGTACTAACATTCTGCTGTTGAATGGCAGCATCACTCTAATGCATCTGTTGGATACCATACTGGGATAGACCAATGTCCCATCTAGCTCTGTATCCTGTTTCCAACAGTGGCCAAGCCAGGTCACACGTAACTGGCAGAAACTAATCATGGCAACATTTCATTCTACCAATCCCAGAGCAGTTGCTTCACCATGTGCCTCCTAATAGCAGACTATGGACTTCCTCCAGAAACTTGTCCAAATCTTTTTTAAATCCGGATACATTACTACGTCCTCTAGCAAAGATCTAGAGCTTAACCATTTGAGTGAAAAATATTTCCATAACTTCCTTGTGTCCCCTAGTCTGTACTTTTGGAACAAGTAAAAAAAAAAAACCCAACAATTTACTTCTACTTGTTCTACACCACTCAGGATTTTGTAGACTTTAATCATATCTCCCCTCATCCATCTCTTTTCCAAGCTGAAGAGCCCTAACCTCTTTAGCCTTTCCTCATGAAAGGAGTTCCATTCCCTTTATCATTTTGGTCACTTCTTTGAACCTTTTTTAAATTCACTATATTAGATAGAACAACAAGATCTCAATCAAGGTAAGGTTGCACCATGGAGCAAAACACAACGGCATTATAATATTTTCAGTCTTATTCACCATCACTTTCCTAATTCGTAGCACCTTACTTGCTTTTTTGGCTGCCACACACCGAACATAAAACGTCAGTATTATGTACAACATCTTTTTCTTGGGTGCTGAACCCCCACACACATCCCCCCCCCCCCCCCCCAAGGTGGACCCTAGCATCAGGTAACTGATTCAGATTATTCTTTCCAAAGTTAGTCACCTTGGATTTGTCCGCATTAAATTTCATCTGCCATTTGGATGCCCAGTCTTCCAATTTCCTAAGGTCTTCCTGCAATATTTCAGTTTGCATGTGTTTTAACCTTAAATAGTTTTGTGTCATCTGCAAATTTAGTCACCTCACTCATCGTTCCAATTTCCATATATCATTTATAAATGGAAACAGGTCCCCGTACTGATCCTTTTGCCATTCCACTGTTCACCCTTCTCCCAATAACCAATTCCTAATCCACACCACAACATTGCCTCCTATCCCATGACTTAATTTTCTCAGGAGTCCGAGGAACTTGTCAAATGCTTTCTGAAAGTCTAGCTACACTACATAACCAACCAGCTCACCTTTGGCCACGTTTAGTCACACCTTCAAAGAAATGAAGCAAATTGAAGCAGCAAGTGGGTTGGTTTTGGTCAGCAGGGACTACATTCTCCACCACCTCTATCACCCCCACTTCCCTTGGCTGAACCCATGCCGACTGTCCCATTATCCATGTCCATGTGTAGTTTCCACTATTTTTCCCAGCCCCAACAAGCTTACCGATCTATCATTTCCTGGATCACCCCTGGAACCCTTAAAAAAAAAAAAAAAAAAAAAAAAAAAAACAGGATCACATTGGCCACCCTCCAATCTTCAGGTAGTTGATGGCTTAAATCCTCTGATCACATTACCTAATCTGGCAATGCACCCAAAGCATATCAGGCCTCAGTATCTGCCTCATTTAAAAAGTAGACCCTTTGAAGGCAGGGAACTGCAAGGAGGACAAGATAGCTGGCAATGCACCCAAAGCATATCAAGCCTCAGTATCTGCCTCATTTAAAAAGTAGACCCTTTGAAGGCAGGGAACTGCAAGGAGGACAAGATAGCTGGCAATGCACCCAAAGCATATCAAGCCTCAGTATCTGCCTCATTTAAAAAGTAGACCCTTTGAAGGCAGGGAACTGCAAGGACAAGATAGCTGGCCAGATCAAAGAGTGAGCAACAGATTGCAGGTTGCAACTAGCTTACTGTAATGTCCATTTAGCTGGGCACTTTCTGGGTGGGCTGGAGCCTTCTGAAGGTAGTCTTGGCCCATGGTGCTTCTACCTGGGGAAAGCAGCATTAGTGGGTGGGAGCAGGGGCACCAAGTGTTCTACCCTCTCCCCCACCAACTTAAAAATATATCTCAGCTAGCGGAAAAATACTGCTCTCCACCTTGGCAGCCTGTAGCAGGCATGTGCCAAAAACTAAGCATGCGCAGGTGCCAGCTTAGGACGCTCAGACTGCTGAAGTGGAGAGCAAACTTTCCAGCACCATCAGGGGAGGTCTTCAACTGGCAGAGCTTGGGATCCCCACCAGCTACCACTAAATGAGTGCTGCTGTTAGGTGGGCCTCACTCAGGTACAAACCCTCTGTGGGAAGCAATGCTGGCAGCCATACACTTCAGTCTGAAATGACCACTCCACTTATAACAAATAAGTGGAACACTATTTTAATTCTGCAACCAACAGCTTCAGTCAGTTCAAAAGGAAAAAGGTCCAACAGCAGATAATGCATTAAACCTCTACTCTATTCTGTGGTTCCTCAAAGAGAATCCTGTCTCCTCTCTTTCAGGTATATTTACAGGAATACTCAGGATTGTGCCTTTTTTTCTTACATTTGTACCCCACGCTTTCCCACTCATGGCAGGCTCAATGCGGCTTACATGGGGCAATGGAGGGTTAAGTGACTTGCCCAGAGTCACAAGGAGCTGCCTGTACCTGAAGTGGGAATCGAACCCAGTTCCCCAGGACCAAAGTCCACCACGTTCCCCTGTGCAGTTTGAACTGTCCTCTTAGAAAGCGCTTTCTCAGCCTGTTCAATCATGGCTGAGCCCTTCCTCAGTGACTGCTTTATTCAGGGGTCCATGGGCCAGGCTCTTCTGCAGCCTCCCGACACCTAGCTCAAGCTTCTCCTTCCAGCTCTGCTAGCCAGAAGCACCAAAACCCACAAAGAAAAAGAAAACCAAATTAAGACCCCCCAACCCCCCCTTAAAGGGTAAACAGTTCTCTCAACTCCACCTCACCCATCACACTTCTCTACATTGTGTTTCATAAACACTCCCATGGGCTGGCTTCCTCCCACCCAGGCACTCACCTCCGTGACTCCTCACAGGGACAAAGTCAATTAAGTAATCCCAGTTTAAAAGGGGATTACATTACCAGTTATATATAATATCATACAGTGGTTGATCATGCAGGACAGAAACTGAGGCAAGTTTATATAGTTAATGCACACTGCCAAAGTAAAATTTGAAGGGAAAACAAAAACCTGTTCAGGTGAACACATTCACTTACTTTTTGGATAATGGGCTTTGCACTTGTGAGGGCTACAGCGGTGATGCTCTTTTCCCCCTTCTCTGCCACCTCACAGGCAAACTTCAGAGGTATGAATGGTTCTCTTTTGTGCTGCTGTAAGCAGATGACACCATGGCACAGGTAGAGCTCACCAGTGGCAGGTTAACCACCCTCAGCACCACAATCTGTCAAGCAAGAAGTATGGTACTTTAGAAATCCAGTTATTAAAGACAGAGTACTGAAGAAAGATACCATTTTTAGACATACCTGTTTGTCTGTTACTGAAGTCATTTTGTTCTTCAAACCCTTCAGAAAAGAAAACATTAGTTTTGTTTCTCTTTCAAGAAAGAATACTAGAAAAAGTTTTGAATCACATCCTCCTCCTACCCCCAGGGTAGGTTAACACACTGAACCCAGGTTTCAAGGACCCCAAGCCAGTCTGGTTTTCAAGATATCCACAATGAACATGCATGAGACTTGCATGCAAATATCTTGAAAACAAGACTGGCTTGGGTTTCCTCCCTCTGGGGCTGTGCTGACAATTTCTACACTATTACGATTTATTGCTGCTGAAAAGCTTGGCGGCTATTCCTGTGCTCGTCAATAAGGGAAAGAAAAAAAAAAAAAACACTATGGTTTGATCACAGCTTATTGATAGAAAGACTAAAATCAGTCTCAGAACATTAAAATGAAATTTCTATTTGGTTGACAATAGTAACACTCTTGCCTACACTAAACTATTTTCAAGTGCAAAAAAATAAACCCAGATCTATAAAATAAAACAGTGATCCAGTTTAACTGGGCTATAGGGCATATCTTCTCAAACGTCCTCCAGAAATATAACTAGGCATACCACAAAGATCAGCCAATGCAAATGTAACATCTCCACTTTACTTATAATCAGAACTATTTTTCTCTTATACCTGCTGGTTTAATTTCTTAATTCAATTGAGTCAACCATGTTCTCTATGTAACACTAATTGTTATCGTCTAATCTATTATCCAACAATAACAATACATTGTAAACCACATTGAGCCTGCAAATAGGTGGGAAAATGTGGGATACAAATGCAATAAATAAATATCCTTAGGATTACTACCATGAATATACATGATAACAGGTCACCAATAAAAGCAATTTCACTTCATACATATTTATGGCAGTAATCCTAAAGACACGGCTGCCTAAGTATGTCTCATAAGTAAGGTATTTAACTAAATCTAGTTAATATTTTGAGTTTGTTCAGTCACTGTTTTACACAGAACAGGACGATTTGCCAGTTACCAAAGTAGATAAACACTAATTGCCAGATTTTTCTTTGAATTTGAAAGCTGTACCACCTGATCTATTTGAACTCATACATAGCCAAAAAAAAAAATAGGCCATGATACATTCAAAAGCTATAGGTTTTCCATATTATGGATCAACCACCCGTAGCCTAAAGGCTTATAAGATTATTGGAAATGGGTTTTTTAATAAACACAAGCAGTGTTAATAGAATAAAGCACCATTCTCTTCTAAACAAAAAGGATAGAGAAAAGATACATGAAGCTTTTAACAGCAGCTAAAAGTGGATTAAGGCCCAGATTAAATTTAGGTTCCAAGGTAACTAGAATGAATTGATCATCATTCAAATCCTGCTCCTTCTATTAAACTATCACCTTGGGCAACTTCATCCTTTTTTTGCCTTTTGTAGAATTTAGGTTGCAAAGGGACCTTAGGCATAGATATAAACTATAGTAACTTAATTATAACTTGTTTCCATCTAATATAGAAAGAGGCAAATAAACCAAGTTATACCTCAAATTGAAAAGTAACCATATAGAATGTGGCAGCCCCAATTATATCAATCTTTTAGACCAGAGCTAAATATAGTTGGTTCTTGCTTTGAAAAGAAGAGACATACTGATACAGGCATGACCAGCTTCAGTGTTCATAAGTATGCATAAGTTATATACCTATTGCTACCTGTATAGTAGTCTCATTTGTTGCATATAAGCTGTGGATTTAGCTATTTCAGTTACAGATGTTTAGCTGTACATTTAAAGACCCCACATAGCTACAAATAGCTGTATTTGAGCTACTCTAATCATACAAATTCTTATGTCCAACACCACATATTATGCTCCTAACTGAAACCTAATCCTAGGAAAACATTCAACGAAAAGAAACCAACAAACCAAAAGCAGCCTAAAACAAAATAAACTAACACACACTAGGTCCTTCAAATTAGCCTAATAACTGATTTTTACCTTCCTTCCAAAGAAGACTAACTTGCTCAGAATGAACACTTCTTCCCTTGCTGCTTAGGGCCCTTTTCAAGGAAAGACAAGGGTGGGGTCCAGAGATTTAGCATTTCCCAGCCACCAACTACTCCCTAGGATATTTATTACTTAGTTCTTTCTTTCCTCCTGCACATCTTTTTCCTGAACTAGTTTGTTGGTTTTCATTCTCTTCTCCTTGTTTTACCTCCAGGAAACATACACTTCTTCTAATGGCTTTATCTGAGTTCCACTAGGGAACATACACTCTAACGAATGGCCTTTCTCAATTCCACCAGGGCAGATTGTTGTTAATGGACAGCAGTGATCTCCAACCTTTTTATGAGAAAGACCCCATAGAAAATTTCAATTCACTGAGTAGCAGTGGTTTGAATAAAGCTGCTGCCAAGTTGTTGCCATTTCAGTTGCATTAGTCCTGTGTTCATTTATTTGAGTTACAGGGTTCTGGGCAGCATTGAGAAGTCACAGTTGCCTATTTTAGAATTAAGGAATAGTACTCCTCAGGTGCATGGATGAGCCTGTGCGAGGTGGGTCAGCAGGGTGGGGGTACTGGGCAGCCAGAGAGCTTTCCAAACAGTTGCACATATTTTGGGACTGTACCCTCTGAACTCTACACAATAATCTAACAACTGTAGCTCTGCAGGGATTGCTGCAAGGACCACCAAAGTGTGAGGTTTATAAGCATCTACAATGAAGCTGACCTTCTATAGATTGTTTCAGCCAGATACTGGCTGTCAGCTGTGAAAGGGTGAGGACTCCGCACATGTGGAAGTTCAAAAGGGTGTTTGTACACTGTGCACATGGTTCAAGATATGTTGCTCATATGGCACCAGCTGCACAAACCAGCTTCTCAACGTGACATCCAGTTTCCTATCCCCTGAGGAACATATACAGCCTCTTTGACATCTATGAATGAAAAATGGTCAGTCCATTAAATGCCCATTCCCAAATACATCACTTAGCTACAGAGAAGGGTCTGCTCATCTTGCACCTCTTAATCCTAACAGGATGTAGTACATCTGAGGAATCATTGTGCAGTTCTTTGGCCACCTCACGTACATGGTCAACAATATTTCTTTGCCTTTGGTTGGTGAACACCCTTACCATGGGCCTTAGGGTGCAACTTGGTGCAGTTCTAACTTTGCAAGCACCTTCTCACAGATTAGCTGTCACAGCTCAGGACGTGTGAGCCTTATGTTGCAGTCCAGTTTGGGCTCGCTACCCATCCCAAAGGTTACATCAGCACCACATGATGGCAGGTGAGCCATGCTGTGGTTGAGACTAGGTTGCAAGTGTCCCCTCAGAGAGCTACTGGAGTATGTCCAGGAAAACAAAGGTCCAGATTGTTGTTCTCACCAAAGCCATTGGATGCTGTCCTGACATGTCAGAGTGGAGGGTGTGTCTTAAGAAAGGGTATGGGGGCAGGGCCACTCATGTCAAGACCAGGCAGCAGCAGGAGGCTAAAGGCTCAAAGTTCAAAAGACCTGTGGGCAGAGATACATTGGAACATGACAGGCCAGGGTGAAATGTCCAACTTGAACAGGGTGTAAACAAGGTGCAGATGAGGAATGGAGCATGCTGGCAGCCAGCCTGGAGCTGGATTATAGCCTGGCTGGATCAGGATTGGAGCAAGGCTGGAGCAGAGACTGGAGAACAGCACTGGAGTAAGGCTGGAGCAGAACACTGGAGGAGAGCACTGGATCAGAACACTGAAGCAGAACACTGAAGCAGAACAATGGAGCAAGGCTGAAGCAGAACACTGGAGCAGAGCACTGGAGCAAGGCTGGAGAGGAAACCTAGAGCTAAAGGCTAGAGGAACCCTGGAGCTGAAGGATGGAGCAAGGCTGGAGCTGAAGGATGAAGCAAGGCTGGAGAGGAACCCTGGAGCTGAAGGATGGAGCAAGGTTGAAGATGAAACCTGGAGCTAAAGGCTGTAGTGGAAACCTGGAGCTAAAGACTGGAGGAACCCTGGAGCTGAAGGATGGAGGAAGGCTGGAGCAAGGCTACAGCTGATGGATGGAGGAATGCTGGAGAAGAACCCTGGAACTGAAGGCTGTAGGAATCCTGGAGCTGAAGACTGGAGCTGAAAGGGTGGAGCAAGGCTGGAGCTGAAAGCTGGAGCAAGGCTAAAGGCTGGAGAAAGTCTGGAGTTGAACGTAGTAACAAAGTAACATAGTAAATGACAGCAGATAAATACCTGTACAGTCCATCCAGTCTGCCCAACAAGATAAACTAATTTTGCATGGTTTGCGATACTTTATATGTATACCCGAGTTTGATTTGTCCTTGTCATTCTCAGGGCACAGACTATAGAAGTATGCCCAGCACTGTTCTTGTACTAAAAGTTCTGAAGCTAACGTCAAAGCCCCTTAAAATTTACACTCAAGCACAGGCTGGGGAAGGAGTGACATGGGGAATAGGAGAGCTAGTTGGTGAAAGAAAAAAGATGGAAATCTGATAGGTGTCTGGAAAATAAAAAGAAGGAAAGTGGTTAGAAAAAGGATGACATTTGAGTGGAAAGAGAGCAGGAAAGAAAAAAAGAGAGGAAAGAGCTAAAATGGAAAGATCAATATGTCAGAGGCAAGTGTAGTGAGGGAATGGAACTAGAGTAGAGAAAAGACAAACGAATAGCAGCTGCTTGAAGGAGAATTAACAGAAAGACAGGAAAGTGGAAAAGAGAAACTGGAAGCAACATAATCTACTATAATAAAATGCAACTCCAACGTTCTGAAGCTCACTCCGTGGCTTCAGGGTTCGTAAGTTCGTAAGGGTGTCACATCTCTCTTTGCCCCGCCCTCATGTAAAAACATGATGACATTGATGGCGGAACAGTGAGAGTGAAGGGTACGTCACACGCAAAAGCTGACCAACCAGAGGTGGGAGGGCGGACGCACAGCGGCGAATCGATCTAGCGTTCACTGGACCTGCACGCTGAGCTGCGCACGGCAACGGAGAGATTTGGCCGGTATCGTTAGGGGAAAGGGAGACAGGAGATTCGCTTAGTGGCTGGAAGGGGGGACAGGGGAGAGAAGAGCATCGCTGGGTGGCTGGAGGGGGGCCAGAGGAGAAAGGAAAATCACTGGGTGGCTGGAGGGGACCAGGGGAGAGAGGACAATCGCTAGCTGGCTGGAGGGGGGCAGGGGACAGAGGACAATCGTTGGGTGGCTGGAGGGGGGCAGGGGAGAGACAAGAATTGCTGGGTGGCTGCAGGGGGGGCCGGGGAGAGAGGGGAATCACTGGGTGGCTGGAGGGGGAGCAAGGGACAGAGGAGACTCGCTGGGTGGCGGGAGGGGGTGCAGGGGACAGAAGAGCATCCCTGGGTGGATACAGGGGGGGGCTAAGGAAAAACGATAATCGCTGGGTGGCTGCAGGGGGAGAAGGGGAGAGAGGACAATCGCTGGGTGGCTGGAAGAGGGGACAGGGGACAGAGGACAATCGCTGGGTGGCTGCAGGGGGAGCAAGGGAACAGTGGCGTACCTAGGGTAGTTGACACCCGGGGCCGGTCATTTTTTAACACCCCCCCCCCCAAAAAAAAAATAAAATCCAGTACTAGGCATGCCGAGAATACAAAACACTCAGGACCTTTAGAGCAATTCTACCATACCATAAGCAGTCATTTCTACGAGTCACACAAGGAAAAGGAAAGCATCTTAAACACTACAGTGAGCACTAGAACATCAATTCACCTATTGTAAAACGAAACCAGACAGAATAGTACAGATCGTAGATCCTGCACAGTCAATGCCAACTGAAAGCCATGTCTTTTTCACAAACACAGATACACCCTAATCCACTATAGGATAAGTAATCATAAACTTTCTATTTAGACAAAAATTAAACTGAACCCCCAATGCCAGACTCTGCATACAATGCAACACCACAGAAACAGAAACTGTCCCCTAGTACTGTGCAAAATATAAAGACAGCAGATGTAAATTTGAAAAAAACTAACAAGTACCAATCACCACTTTACAAATTAACAAATAGAAATAAAACAAATATAGAAAGTAAAATAATATCATTTTATTGGACTAATACATTTAGCTTTCAGAGGCCAAAACCTCCGTCCTCGGGTCAGTACAGTATAGTGCTGTTACAGTATCCTATCCTGTCCTGAGGAAGGGGGTTTTGTTCTCTGAAAGTTAGTCAAAATGTATTAAAATTAGTCCAATAAAAAGATTACCTTGTTTACATGTTCTATTATAAACATTTATTAACACAGCTACAATACTACTTTATCCTAAAGCAAAAATATATATTTTATTTACAGTTTGTTGTCTCTGGTTTCTGCTTTCCTCATCTTCTTTTCACCATCTTCCTTCCATCCAGCATCTGTCTTCGTTCTCTGCCATCCAGTGTCAGCCCTCTCTGCTGTTCCCTCCATCCAATGTCTGCCCTCTCACCCTGCTCCTTCCATCCACATCTGCCCTCTATCTCTGCCCCTTCCATTCACTGTCTGCCCTTTCCCTTCCATCCACTCCACTGTCTGCCCTTTCTCTCTGCCCCTTCAATCCACCATTTGCCCTCCCTCTCCCATCCATCCAGGGTCTGCCCTCCCTCTCGCTCCCCCTTCCATCTAGGATCTGTCCCCTCTCTAACTGCCCCTTTTTTTCAGCCCCCAGTTCCAGTCCCCTTCTCCCCTCCCCTTCTCCTGTCTGTGACCCCCACCCCAGTCCTCTTCTCCCCTCTGAACACCCCCACCCCAGTCCCCTTCTCCCCTCCCCTTCTCCTGTCTGAGACCCCCACCCCAGTCCCCTTCTCCCCTCCCCCTCCCCTGTCTGAGACCCCCACCCCAGTCCCCTTCTCCCCTCCCCTTTTCCCCTCTGAACACCCCCACCCCAGTCCCCTTCTCCCCTCCCCTTCCTTCTCCCATCTGAGATCCCCACTCCAGTCCCCTTCTCCCCTCCCCTGTCTGAGACCCCCACCCCAGTCCCCTTCTCCCCTCCCCTTTTCCCCTCTGAACACCCCCACCCCAGTCCCCTTCTCCCCTCCCCTTCCTTCTCCCATCTGAGATCCCCACTCCAGTCCCCTTCTCCCCTCCCCTGTCTGAGACCCCCACCCCAGTCCCCTTCTCCCCTGGGTGGCTGGAGGGGGAGCAGGGGACAGAGGAGAGTCGCTGGGTGGCGGAAGGGGGGGGCAGGGGAGAGAAGAGCATGCCTGGGTGGATACGGGGGGGGGGGCCAAGGAAAAAGGATAATCACTGGGTGGCTGTAGGGGGAGAAGGGGAGAGAGGAGAATCGCTGGGTGGCTGGAGGGGGGGACAGGGGACAGAGCAGGCACACTTGCACACAGCAGTCTCACTCTCTCTCTGTCACAAACACACACTCGCACATTCACTCTCTCTCACACACACACGTCACTCTCACAAACACTCTCTCAAACATACACACTCTGACAAAAACCTTGCTAGCGCCCGTTTCATTTGTGTCAGAAACCGGCCTGATTTACTAGTGGAAAAATAAAATGACCAGACAACAAGGGTAGAAAAGGCATTTTATTTTGAATTTATTAACTGAAATATGATAGTTTTAGAAATGTGCATAGTGGATGTCATTTTATTGTGTTCAGTAGAAAAAGAAATACATTTCTATTTTTATTTCTCCACTGTAGCAGTACATGGTGAGGTTCTGAGTTCAATTTTTGTCTACATATTTTTATTTCTAATTTGTGAGCCCTTGTTCTGTATTTGGTGAGGCTTTGTCAGTGCGATTGTAATAGTAGGTAGGAAGATTGGAGGGGAGGCAATGAAGAGAGGGAATGGGGGGATCTTCTTTATTTTCTGCCCTAGGCGCTAGCATGTCTAACACTAGTCCTGACCCTTGCTGTACCTAGTGGGGATCCCCAAGCTCCATCAGCTGAGGACCTTCTTGGAAGGTAGCCAAAACTCCCTTCTGCTAAGCTTGGCAGATGATGGCAACATTCTTGAGCCACCGATAACTAAGAATGCATGGGGTGCCAGCATCTAGGACTCAAGGAGTTGCTGCTACTGCTGCCTGCCAAACTTGGTAAAAGGGAGTTCTGGCTGTCTTTGGAGGAAGACTTCAGCTGACAGAGCTTGGGGATCCTCATGAGCTAAAGTATATTTTGAGTTGGGAGGAGCTGGGGGAGGGGCGGATAGTGGGTGGGGAAGGGGGCAGGGCAGAGAAAAGGTTTTGCCCACACACTTTGGGTTCAGGCCCACCCAAAATTGGCTGTCTGGCTACGCAACTGGCAGGAAAGCTCTCTGGCCGCACAGCACACCACCCTGCTGAACCACCTCGCACAGGATCATCGCGTGCACAGCGCCATGTTAATGGTGGCTCTGTACACTTTTTGGCACTATGCCTTAGTTCTAACATAGGCAACTGTGACTTCTCGATCCTGCCCAGAACCTCTGTAGCTCAAATAAATAAACACAGGACTTACGCAATTGAAATGGCAACAACTTGGCCATAGCTTTATTCAAAGCACTGCTACTCAGTGAATTGAAATTTTCTATAAGGTCTTTCTCATAAAAAGGTTGGAGATCACTGCTGTCCATTAACAAAAATCTGCAGTAGTGGAATTGAGAAAGGCCATACGTTGGAGTGTATGTTCCCTAGTGGAACTGAGATAAAGCCATTAGAAGAAGTGCACGTTTCCTGGAAAGTAAAACAAGAAGAAGAGAATGAAAACCTGAAACGTAAAAACAAATTAGTTCAGGAGAAAGATGTGCAGGAGGAAAGAAAGAACTAAGTAATAAATATCCTAGGGCGTAGTTGGTGGCTGGGAAGTGCCAAATCTCTGGACCCCACCCTTGTCTTTCCTTGAAAAGGGCCTTAAGCAGCAAGGGAAGAGGTGTTCATTTTGGCCAAGTTATTCTCCTGGTTTGCAAAGAAGGTAAAATTAGTTAATGGGCTAATTTGAATGGTCTATTGTGTGTGTTAGTTTATTTTGTTTGAAGTATTTCTTGGCTGTTTGTGGTTTAGGTTGTTTTTGTTTTGTTGGTTTCTTTTCATTGAATGCTTTTCTAGGATTAGGTTTTAGTTAGGAGCATAATATATGGTGTTGGACACAAGAACTTGTATGAGCAGTGAAGCTCAAATACAACTGTTCCCCCCCCCCCTTTTTTTTTTCATAGCAATAACTAACTATATCTAGCTGTCATTTAAAGCTGATAATGTAATTGGGGCTGCCACAGTCTATGGTTACTTTTCAATTTGAGGCATATCTTGGTTGTAAATGTAGTTACTTGCTGCTTTTTTTATATTAGATTAAGGCCAGACATAATTAAATTACTATAGTTTATAGACCTACGCCTAAGGTCCCTTTACAACCTAAATTGTACTCAAGGGGAAAAAAGGAGTGAAGTTACCTAAAGTGATGCTTTAATAGAAGGAGCAGGATTTGTATATTGGCTTTATTTGGCTCATAGTAAACTAGGTAGTCATGTTTTTAGGCTTGCCACTGACTATATATATAAAATAGGAAGTTGCACTTATTGGTGACTTTTATTTCATACATATTAAGTGGTAGTAATCCTAAAGATGTGACTACCTAGTTATATTCCTGGAGGAGCTTGATAAGCTCTGCCCTATAGTCCAGTTAAACTGTATGTGTAAATTGACTTTGGCACCTGAAACTGGTGTAGTATAGGCAAGAGTATTACTACTGTTAACTAAATACAAATCTCACTTTAATGTTCTGAGACTGATTAGTCTATTTCTATCTATCTTCTGAGTAGAAGCTGTGATAAAAACAGCAGTGCCTTTTTTTTTCTCTTATTGGCAAGCACAGGAATAGCCACAAAGCTTTTCAGCAGCAATAAATTGTAATAGTGTAGAAATTGTCAATAAAGCCCTGGGGGAAGGAACCCCAAACCAGACTGGCTTGGAGTCCTTTAAAACTGGATTGTGTGTTAACCTACCCTGAGGGAGGGGGAAAGGATGTGATTTCAAAACTTTTTCTAATATTCTTTTTAAATGAAGGAAACAAAACTAATGCTTTCTTTTCTGAAGGGTTTGAAGAACAAAATGACTTCAGTAACTAACAAACAGGTATGTCTAAAAAATGGTATCTGTTTCTTCAGTACTGTCTTTAATAGCTGGATTTCTAAAGTCCCATACTTCTTGCTTTGCAGAATGTGGTGGTGAGGGTGGTTAACCTGCCACTGGTGAGCTCTACCTGTGCCATGGTGTCGTCTGCTTACAGCAGCACAAAAGAGAACCATCTGTACCTGAAGTCTGCCTGTGAGGTGGCAGAGAAGGGAGTAAAGAGCATCACTGCTGCAGCCCTCACAAGTGCAAAGCCCATCATCCAAAAACTGGAGCCACAAAGTAAGTGAATGTGTTCACCTGAACAGGTTTTTTGTTTTCTCGTCAAAAGGGGAAAGCACATATGCTCAGTGGTTGGGGAGCCACTTCCCAAGTTTGGCTTTAGTTTGTTAATTTTACTCTAGCAGTGTGCTTTTTAAGTGGTCTTTTAACTGTATAGACTTGGCTCAGTTTCTGTCCTGCATGATCATTCACTGCATGATGTAAATCCTGTGTTGGGATTACTAAAGTCACTAGGAGGTACCTGGGTGGGAGGAAGCCAGCCCATGGGAGTGTTTATGAAACAAAATGCAGATCGAGCGATGGGGGAGGTGGACAAAATGGGTATTTAAAACTTTTTTTTGTATTGGGGGGGGGTGTCTTTGGTTTTTCTTCTTTGTGGGTTTCTGGCTAGCAGAGCTGGAAGGAAAAGTTCAAGGAGCTAGGGGTCTGGAGACTAGAGAAGAGCCTGGTCTATTGACCCCTGAGTAGAGTGGACACTGTTGGGGAAGCTACAAGGTTTGAAAAGGCTGTGAGTGCCCTTTAAGAGAGGAAACAGTATTGAGGTTCAAACTGCACAGGGGAACTGTATGAGTACATATTTAACTATCCTGTATCCCTGTAAATATACCTGGAAGAGAGGAGACAGGATTCTGTTTGAGCAGCCACAGATGCATTATCTGCTGTTGAATTATTTTCCTATTGAATTGACAGCTGCTGGTTGCAGAGCTAAAATAGTGTTCCAGTCATAGGAGCCAACTTTTCAAAATTATTGGGGGTGCTAAGCCCAGTGGAAATAACCCCTCCCTGGACACATAGAAGGAATTTTCTCAATATTGGTGGTGCTCAAGCACCCACAGAGTTGGCTCCTATGGTTCCAGTTATTTGTTATAAACTACTGAGTGGTGGAGTGGTCACTTCAGACAGAACAGTGTGTGGCTGCCAGCATTGCTTCCCACAGAGGGCTTGTACCAGAGTCTGGGTTTCCTGGGGGAGAAAAGGGTCTTTCCACCTGCTAATGCTCCTTTCCCCAGGTGGAGGCACTGCAATCCATGCAAAGGGGTGAGGGTCCAATGGAGACTGCCTTCAGGAAGCTCCAGCCAACCAGACACTGAAAGTGACCAGGTTAAAGGGGTGTTGCAGTAAGCTAGTTAAAGGGACATACAATCTTTCCCACTCTTTGACCTGGTCATTTTGTCCTTTTTGGGAGTCCCCAGCCTCCAAAAAGCCTACTGTTAAATGATGATGATACTGATACTAAGACCTGATAAGCTTTGGTTGCTTTTGCCAGATTACTTTAATGTACTCAAAAGAATTAAGCCATCAACTACCTGGAGATTGGAGGGTGGCCAATGTGGTGCTTTTGAAAAAGGGTTCCAGGGGTGATCAAGGAAGCCTGTTGGAACTGGACAAAATGGTGGAAACTATACATAGATAAACATGGGACAGTTGCCAAGGGAAGTCTTGCCTCTACAATTTGTGTCACTTCTTTGAAGGTGTGAATAAACATGTGGCTAAAGGTTTGCTGGGTTGATTGTAGTGTATCTAGTTTTTCAGGAAGCTTTTGACAAGTTCCTCATGAGACTCCTGATAACATTTAGTCATGGGATAGGAGGCAATTATTGGTGTGGATTGTCTATTGGACAGAAAAGAGGGTAGGGTTAAATGGTCAATCCTTTCAATGGGGAAGGGTGAACAGGAGTGGTGCCGGGATCAGTACTGGGACTGGTTTGTATTTATAGATACAGAATGAGTGAGGTGGTTAAATTTGCAGATGATGCAACTATTCAAGGTTGTTAAAACGCATGCACACTGTGAAACTTTGCAGGAAGACCTTGGAAAATTGGAAGACTGAGCATCCAACTAGCAGATGACAATTTTAATGTGGACAAATCCAATGTGATACACATTGGCAAGAATAAACTTAATCATAATTGGCTGATAGGGTCCACTGGGGGAGTCAGCACCCTAGAAGATATTAAATCTTCTGCTCAGTGTGCAGCAGCCAAAAAAAGCAAACAGGATGCTAGGAATTAGGAAAGTATTGTGTTCAGTTCTGGTTTCAATTTCTCTAATATAGTGGAATTGGAAAAGGCTCGAAGAGTGATAAAAATAATAAAGGGCATAGGCGGTCGGTGGCCCAACTGTTTGGGGAGGCTAAAGGGGGTGGAGCCAGGGGTGGAGCTTAAATCATAATTGTCTGATAACACACAGAAAAAATAAGTCAATACTTTTTTATTAAATTTAGATATTAGCTATGTATCATGTCAAAGAATAAAGTGGTTGCTTAAAGCATATACTAACACAATCGCTCAACTGCAAAACACTATGCACAACTTTGTGCAAAAACACACACAACCTTACTGTACCATAAATATTACACTGCACAGAACCTAATACACCAATATACCACTCATACAGAAAATGCAGACTGTCAACAATATGAAACAAGGGATCATAATATCACAATTCTCATGTAGAGCCACAAAACATCCTAATTCATGTTTAATGTGGGATAAAATGCCATACATAAGTAAGTAAATATAAACTTTTAATGTTGAGCACCTGATTCTCAAAATGGACATATTCCAAACACTATAATGAAAATAAAAATTTTTTCTACCTTTGTCTGGACTTTGTTTTTCTGATCATGCTGGCCCAGTATCCGATTCTGCTACTATCTGTTCTCTTAACTCCGTTTCCAGGGCCTCAGCTTTTGCCTATTTTCTTCATCCATGTGCAGTTTTTCTCCTCTTCCTTTCCCTCATCTCCTTCCTCGTTTTTTCCCTCCCTTCTATCCATGTCCAGCATTTCTTCTCTCTCCCCTGCCCTGCATGAATTCTCCTCCCTCCCTCCTGGCGCTGACTCTCCCCCACTGGCGCTGCCGGTGTTCATGCTTCAAAATGGCCGCCGAGACTAGAAGTAGCGTGAGGCCGCTGGAAGTATTGTGGCCATTTTTAAAGCGCAAACGCCGGCAGCGCAGCACCAGCGGAGGAATCAGCGCTGGCAGCGGGGCAGGCAGGCAAGACTGCCCCGAAGAATTAGCACACCACCGTCGCTGCGGCTGGGGAGGCTTAGCCTCCCCAAGCCTCCAATACCGGGCGCCTATGATAAAGGGGATGGAACTCGTATGATAAAGATTAGGGCTATTCAGCTTGGAAGAGATGGATGAGGGGAGATATGATTTGAGGTCCACAAAATCCTGAGTAGTGTAGAACAAGTAGAAGTAAATTGGTTGCTTTTGGAATGAGAAAAAAGTACAGACTAGGGCACTCAAGTTATGGAAATAAGCTTTGGAACTCTTTGCTGGAGGATGTAGTAATAGTGGTTAACAGTTTAAAAAATTTGGACAAGTTTCTGGAGGAAAAGTCCATAGTCTGCTATTGGAGACGCATGAAGCAACTGCTTGTCCTGGGATTGGTAGCATGGAATGTTGCCATGATTAGGGGTTTCTGACATGCACTTGTGACCTGGCTTGGCTGCTGTTGGAAACAGGATATTGGGCTAAATGTGCCATAGGTCTGAGCCAGTACAGCTACTCTTACATCTCATGATTTCCAAGGGCTGGATTATAGATGCTACAATTCAATAAGAGAATAATGGTAACAACAATTGCGCATAAGTCATCAATGTGGCACTTCTATGTGAAGTCTCATAAGTTACGGGGGTGTTGGCAAAGACACTTACCCCTCTTACATGACAGTTGTAATCATAGACTTACCCTACCGCCCTCTTTTAATTTTTCTCAATCTTTTTGGTGTATTTACTATATTTTTCAATTGTCAACCACAGAGGTTTGACTATTGTTAATGCTACAAACTTATCGGGAGCTTTTCGTAACAACCTGATTTGTCTGACATGGCTGTAATTCAGTATATGAAAAAGCTTTACTTAGCTTTGTTCTCAGTAGTGCGAGCCTCTCCCCGACAGGTGCCTATTTTGCACAACTCTGCTTTCTGAAGGGGTTGTCTTGTCACACACAACAGTGAGACAGCCTGTCCTTGCTCTAGCTCATTCTACTGTTTTGCTAAAGGTGTGTTCACACAGTGGTAGTAGAACTGAGCCATTAGAGTATTTCTAGGATAAGCAGCATAAAATGTATTGTACTTTTTTTTTTTTTTTTTTTTTGGGGGGGGGGGGGGGGGGGGGGGGGAATCTTGCCTGGTACTTGTGACCTGGATTGGCCACTGTTGAAAACAGGATGCCGGTCTGGCCCACTATGGCAATACTTATGACAGAGCTATTGATGACTTAAACTAAACAAGTTAAAGGGGAAATCAGTACTGTTGCACATAGCTAAAACTGCAGCCATCTTCTACTGATGTGAGGGCTAGGTTCCTGGATCCTGCAGTCCTTGCTGTGGTCTGACTTGGCTGTCTTCCCCCCCCCCCCCCCCCCCCAAAAAAAAAAAAAAAAACTGACACTAATGTTAACCAGAGCCCACTATATCTAGCACTCACACTGAGAGAAGGGGAAAGTCAGGAAATTGGTGAGTAGGAGCTATTTCTAAAGAGGAATCAAGGGTGGGAAACTTTCAGTGCCCATATGTGAGTTCCTCCTGGTCAACCTCACAGATAGAGGTGGGGGAGAATGTTGTCCTAGGTAACCAGGGCTGAGTTTCTTCCCCCCCCCCCCCCTTCTCTGTGGCTAACTCTCATCCTCCCTTATCAGCTCATAACCTTGGGGTTATCTTTGATTCCTTTATCTGTACATATCCAAGACTCTAAAACCTGTCACTTCTCTTCTAAAATACCACCAAAATTTGTCCTCGGAGCACACTACCAAAATCCTTATCTACACTTTTCACCTCTGACTACTGCAACTTGGTTCTCGCAGGTCTTGCTTTAAGCCAAAGTGCATTTGATCTGCAGCTCCTCAGTACCTCTTCATTCTCTCCCCACACTCCTCCCTGGGAACACTGTTCATGGGTAATTTTTTTTTTCTTCTCTCTCTCTGTACCCGTCTCCACTATGAACTCTACTCCATTCCTCTTATCTTGCTGCACCATACACCTGGAATAGATTTCCTGAGTCAGTACGTCCAAGTTTTATCTCTGGCCGTTTTTGAGGCTGCTCTTAACCCCTATTAACTTGTTCAGTACCCATGTCTGACTTGAGTAATTCCTTTATCCCTTGTGTCCTGGTTAGATTGTAATTTCTGAGCGGGGGCTGTCTTATTCAAATGTAAATGCTGTACACATCTAGTAGCACTATAGAAATGATTAGAGGTAATGGTAGTCCTTCCAAGTTTCCTGAAACACTGGAAGGGACTTAAGAGCCAGGGGTGGAGACAGTCTACCTTGGGTGCAGGCAGTAAGGCAAAGAGGATGCACAAAACAGTCGCATGGCTCTGCTTTGCCAGAGCAGAGCCAAGCCTCAACTACTCGGTGCACCCCCTTCCTTGGAGTAGGGAGGGTGGGGGTGATTGTGTAAGTGTTAAGCATACTAAAATGACATGTGGCCCTCGCACTTGAGGCTCCTCATCCATGTTCTATATGGGTAAATGCTTGTCTCCATCTTCACCAGAAGAGTACATCTGCATTTTAATATTTTGTAGTTGCAGTTGCAAATAATTATGCCTGCATTGGACTGGACAAAATGGAAAAGAAGCTACCCATCCTCTACCAACCAACTGAAAAGGTAAGGTAATGTTTTTTTTCTCTTGCTGCTGCCATCTGCACTATTAAAGCCACATCTAGGAAATGTGAGCATGTTTGTATAGAAACTTGAGTGCACAGACATGGCAGTATGCAGCTTGGGCTTAATGCCTGCTGTGGGATACTGTGCTTCTGTTTTATCTTTTAGAACTGTCAATTTGTTGCCAGGGGTAGGTAGGTATTGTAGCTGCTTTGTTGACTTATGCTGCATCAAGACCTTTAAGGAATGAAGAGTAAAACAAATAGTAAAGAGCAATTTTTTTTTTTTAGACCTGAGCAGTTTGCAGAAAGGCTTGGGCTAATCATTTATTGCCGAGGCATTGACTACAACTCATTTCTGACCTCTAGGTATCCACTCTAATGTGAGTACTTGGTACTGTGCTTAATTCTGTCTTTACAACATGTAGGTTGTGGCTAATGCCATTGGCCTTGTGCTTGGTGCGAAAGAGACTGTAGCAGGGACTGTGACACAAGCAAAGGATGCTGCTGCCCATATGATTACTGGAGTGGTGGCCAAGACCAAGGGAGCTGTGCAGGAGAGTATAGAAACAACCAAGGCAGCTGTGAGTGGCAGCATCAATGCTGTTCAAGGAAGTCGCATGATGCAGATGGTGAGCACTGGAGTAGATGCAGCACTGACCAAGTCTGAGGCTCTTGTGGATCAGTATTTCCCACTGAGTGATGAAGCAGGTAAACTATGCAAGTTCTTTTACTACTCAAAACTTAAGCACAGACTTGGAATACTGCTTATAGTTGTACAGTTGCCAGCCTTTCATGTAGCAATTAGCCTTCCACTATAAACTGCATTTTAATGGCCATAATCACTAATGGCTTTCAGCTCTTCTGAGGCTTTGTAATCTGTTCAGTATGCCTAGGTTTTAGATATACTTCATATTAAATTTCTAACAATTGGCATGGCATTCTAAATCCCTCTTACATTCATAATAGTAGGAATATCTAAAACCTTTCAAGACTTTGGCCACTTCCTCTTTAGAAATGGGTTAACACAATTTCTTTGCCTAGCCACAGAATCTGCCAGATTTGAAGCTGGAACCCAGGAGCAAAGTTACTATATTAGACTGAAGACCTTGTCCTCCAAGGTTCAAAAGAGCGCTTATGAGAAGGTCTCTAACAAAATCAATGATGTCATAACCCTGCTGCACCACACCATTGACCTGGTAAGACTCTATTTAGGAGGCACTTGGTTTTTCAGTGATCACATGAGCATATATGAAGGAACCCTTGGCACTATCATGGTTTAGACAGTATACCTGTTTCCTGGTTGGAGTAGTGTTAACTGCCTTATCAAGGTGCTAGTCAACGTTGATGGCTGTTCTGTACATGTGGTGTAGTGATCTTTGTCTTTTTGGAAAAAAAAAGACATGCTGAGATTCTAACAAGCACTGTTAAGACATTGTTGTGGACTTAACTCTACATATGCATGGATATGGTTTGCCATCCTTTTTGATATAAGACCTAGCACTGGCATGGCCTCTGAGCATCATGCAAGAGAAGAATATGATGGAGAGGAAGCTTCTGGCATACATAATTCTGCAGTACAGTTAGGACTGCTTTCTCAACCTTGACTCCTTTCTACCATACTAACATTGACATACTGTGCTTGTGAATTAGGCAGGAATAGACTACTTATAATGCCCTCTAAGCTGCTGTGAATGTCCTCATTGACATAGCCAAAAGGATGCTGCCATCACCAACAAAGCCATTCTATGCTATAAGATATTGCTCATAAATAGGTAGGAGTAGGGTTAAAGGTCTGTTCGGAGTATGTGGTACACTAGGACTGCCCCCACTTTGGTACACTAAAGTGGGGGCAGTCCACCCCAGGTGCTGGTAGCAAGGGATTGCAGTCCCTTGCTTCCTCTACTGTTCTGGGGCAGGTGACCAGCAGAACTGACAACTGCACCTGTTCCTCACACCTCCATGATGCCTAAACAGGTACAGTTTGAGGGGGCATAATCTTTGCGACTTGACTCAATCACATTAGTATCGTTAGACTTAAGGGGCAAGGAGCTCTAGTTATATGCTACCAGTAGAAATGGCTTCTGCTCCAAGAAATAGAAGGAATATGAACAACTTGGCATTAGTTCATTAAAACTCCAATCTACTATGCATGCCAGTCTGATAGTTTGGGTGTGTTTGTTTTTTTGTTTTTTTTTAATAAATGGAATAGTCAAGTTAGGGCTATAGCTCACTTAGTGTATGTAATGAGTTTGTAAGCAGCAGCTAAAACGTCATCACTTTGACAGTGATTTATCAAATAACTAAATTCCAATATATTGTGCAAAAGTACTGGTAATTCAGTCACATCTTGTTCATTTTGACTATTTAGACCAGTGAGTCACGCATCCTAATTGGAGTCCGGGACCTGACTCACCAGCTTCGGGCCACCAGCTTTGCTCTGGTATCAAGAATTCAAGATTTGCCCCAAAACATCCAGGCCCAGATCTGCCAAGCTTACATTATGGCTGGGAACATCTACCAGAACGTCCACACCACCACCCAAGGACAGTTGAAGAAAATTGAGTTGCATGTGGAGGATTATTTTGGTAATGTACCTTTCTTTTGGTTGATGGGTCCTTTCTACCCCCAGCTGCAGGAGTACAGAGAGGAGGAAGAAACCAGCCAGCAAGACCTGTCTGAATATTGAACCAGCTAATTTTTCTCACCCTTCTGGATGGATGCTTTAACTGCAATGATCATGTTCTGCTGATAATCGGAAATATCTTAAGCTTTAGAATTCAAGGAGTAATTATTGGGGGGGGGGGGGTGAAGTCTTCCTGTAGAGATGTTTTTCTAGTGGATAGAAGATGTAAGGCTGCTTTCAGTGCAGAAAGATTGGGCTACTGTTTGTTTCAATGCAATGCTTGGCTTGAGAGGCTTGGAAAAATGTGCTGTACCTATATCCAATAGGGAAGTCTAATCTTATGCTAAACTACTGTAGATGTAAAGTTGAGTCTGTATGTCTTGATTTTTTTTAACTAAGCTGGTTACTCTCTGAATCTAGAATTTTGTTATTAAAACTTTAGCTTGACCTCATTACATCAGTCCAGAGCTGGCTTGAATCTTGGGAAGCCTCAAGTTTACCATGTCTGTCCTATAATTTTTTTATACTCTGTGAATTGTTGTAGAAATGGGTCCTACTTTTTGTAATGTCTATACCTATAAATATATTGGCAACTAACTGCATTAGTTGGTCTCCTTTTTAAAACTTCTTGCTATGTCCCTAACATGACTAAATGCTTGTTAAGGCTATACTTACAGTATTAGGCAACCTTGCCAAGTTCTTGCCTGTCTTCTAGTATTACATGGTGTGAAATGAATGCTCCCCTATTAAATATGCATTCTGCATTTCTTTTAGAAAAGGGATCAGATCTAGTACTCAAGGGAATTGTACCTAAAGTATTTACACAGCACCTTCACTTTGACGAGCTACCTCCCTCAGCAAAATGCAGATCTTGGCTTTTAGCTGCATCAGTTCTCAGCTATATTGAGTGAGACAGGATCCATTTTCTGCATGGTTTGTCCTAACGCCACTTTTTTTTTTTAATAGTACAGGGCCAATTCTTACTGCAGCCTCTAATTTGAACATTCTGCAGTTCAGCTATTGGTAATTGTCTTCAGTCTGACCTATTAGTGGCAATAAACACTGATCTTACTTTGCAACCCATATAGGCTTGAATTGGCCCAAGCAAGGAAGAACTCGTATCCAAGGGCAATACCAACATTTAATAAGCAGTGCTGTCTGCTTACTTTTATATAACGGCTAAAGTCTAAACTGAAGAGTGAAACACTTCTAAGGCAAAGGGGTGGTAGATAACTTGTCCCTACTTTTTCCATCAGAAAAATACTTCAACCAGTAGGAGCCTTCAGAAAGGTTTAAGATAGATGGAGTTCCATAAATAATAGGATGGCTCTAAGCTGAAACTTTAAATGACTACAGCCCTACCCAGGGCTAATACAAAAGAAGCACCAGGTACAACACACTACTGAGCAGCCTCAGTAGACCAATATATTTTCAAAGCACTTAGCCTTCCAAGTTCCATAGGTTTCTATGGAACTTTGGAAGGCTAAGTGCTTTGAAAATGAGCCCCCATGCTCTTTATGACTGCTTTTTACTATGCAACTATCTCATTGGATATGCCAGCATTGCAAAACTAGAAAAGCAAGCATGTGGCATGATTCTTTTGGGAGAGTTGAGTGACTCTTTTCACTCAGGCAGATGCTCAAAACTCCAGTGCTGTTAGAGACAGTGCTGTAAACCACCAGAGCAGAACAACTCCCTAATGGCTCAATGCAAATAGAAGCATGTGTGTAGCTTTGAGCATTAAGAGTTAGTGGGAGAATTGTGCTTAGTGCATATGTGGAGGAGTCCTATGATAACCTCTGCTCCTGCACACATGGCTGTCAAAATCCAAATGCCAAGCACACATTGGTGTCTATATTTTGTAGCCTTAATATAAGCTTTTCAAATTTTTTTTTTTTGGCTTTTTAAACTTATTCATTTCTCACAACCTGTGCTGAAGGGCTTGCACAAGCTTCCTTTTGCTTTCAAAAGAATCACTAGAAATCTTCAACACCCTAATGCCTGTTCTGACCTAACTTTTTTTCTTTTGCAAAGGGAAGGCAGTTTTATTGGGGGTGGGAATACAAAATACTTCACTTACTCCTTGCAACCTCTCCCATCTGATTTCTAGTTTCCAGTATTGCTTCTCCCTCTCATGGTTGGCTTTTTTTTTTTTTGTCCTAATTATCTAACCTTCTTTCCCATATGGTCTGCTGTTCTTCCTACCCTGTGATCCAGGATCTATGCCTCCTTCCCTGGTCCAATGTATCTCTAGCTTCCCAACTACCCTTATGTCTAGTATGCTCCCTGGGCTACCTTTAAACAGTTACAAGGGCCCTATAGTCTCTTCCCCTGCTCCATCTCTCTCACCTTCATATTCTGTAAAATAACAATTTCCCTTCTCAGAGGCAAGGGTAGGGTAGCCATTCTCACACAGTGCCCTGAAGCTTTCCCTTTGTTGTGATCCACCAAGACAGAACTGTGAAGTTATGTCAGAGGGGGTCAAGATCATGGCAAAGGAAAAGCATCAGCAAAGCTGCAGTTAGCTTGTGAGAATGGCTGCTGTTCTAGAGACCCAGGCTGGTGAGTGGAAGGGAGGAGGCAATGGACTGTGGTGGAGAGAAATAAGAGATGGCTGTAGCTGGGAGGTTAAGGACAACTGCCCTGTTCTCCACACTCTCCTTCTTGTGAAGACTATTGTAACTTAAGTATCGACGTTCTACACTAATATTTGTGCCTGCTTTTGCTATGGCAGAATGAGAGGCCTGAGCCTTCAGAAAGTCCTCTTGTGAATATATAGGGTGAGTCTCTTTGTAGACATGTAGGTAAATTCCTGTTATGATGCATTGGTCCCATCAGTCCACAATGGATCAGTACTTAGCCATGAGGCTACTTCAGGTGTTGGTCTGGGAGCTAGGTAAAGCAAAGAAATAACAGTGAAATTCTGAGCTGGCCAGAGTGAGTTACAAAGAATTAGTCAAATAAATGAAACGAGCGTGTGCTGGCTTCTACAGCTGCACCATATAACTCCCTTATCATTGCTCACTCATGTGCATTACTCCAACCTGATGACATATATTCATAACAGAACCATTATGCACTTAAAGCCCATATCAGTGCATCCCAAGTTCTCAAATTCTTGTATGTCCTTAAGTAATTGTGTGTTCAAACACCATTACAGTGTCCAAAACAAAGAGTCTTCCGTTTAAATATCCAGCCTGGCAAGCCAGTAAGTACTGATAAGGAGGAAGCAGCAGAAGGTCATGGCTGGGCCTCCCCAAGCCTCTTATACAGGGTGCCACATTGCCCTCTCTTCTCTCAAAGTCCCAGGTTCCCAAAGTTAGCCCCTAGCAGGGAGATGGTTTTGATCAGCATCTCAGGCCAGGCCCTGAGCAGAAAACATTTTCTAGCAAACAGGAGAGAAGGAAAGTATACAGACAGGAGGCTAGGGGAAATAGAGGGGGTGTAAGGAAGAGGGTGACATAAAAAGGGACTGAGGCTAAAATGATATACACAGGGGGCCTGTAGCAGTGGAACTACTGTATGATGGAGAATGCCAATTACCTGAGGAAGATATGTTGGGAGTGTGAGGGGAAGTAAAATCTTGGAAATCCAAAAGTCAAAGGTAAGTAATAGAGAGGGAGAGATATCTGAGTGTAGATTGATGCAAGGCCATGGCCCATGCTCTGCTCACAGGTGATGCTGAGAGAAATCCTCCAGGAGTGCCTCAAGGCCAGGTCTCACCAGGGTCAAGTCATTGCAATCACAGCCACAATGATCACATTTGTACCCTGTGTACAGAACATTCTATTAATTGTCACACATCCTCCACAAGCCAGGCCCACTGCCACCACCCACACCACTATCACTGTAGTGCAGCTAGGTGTAGTGTCATTACTTGCACCTTAGAACCCGAGGCACCTGTCACCACCAAGCAGTTGTAGCCAACTGCCACTGTTGGTGAGTTTGCCACCACCCAGGAGGCAGCCAGACAACACTTCCTCCCTCTCATCTTCCCTGATAGTCCAACACCATGTATTTTCCCCATCTCCCCCCCCCCCCAGAAGTGCAGTTGTTGCCCCTACCCTTTTCCCATCACCACCCTCTGGTCTATAGCCCCTTCCTGCCATGGCTGCAATGTCTCCAGATTCTTCACTGCAGGCCTCAAGAGCATGGCCTAGTGGTGCTCTACCTTGGCCTGGCCTGGAAAAGGTCACTTTGCTTGTGCTCCTGGGGGAGCCACTGGTGTAGCAGCAGCATCAGAGGGGGTTATAGGAGCAACTGATGGCACAGAATGTGAGGTTGGCCAATGTGCAGCAGTTGATCATAGGGCACACAACAGTCATAATGGCCAACCTCACACTTGCCCTAGTGTGGGGAGGGCTCATCAGGTGTGTTCAGGGCTGATGGCCCATGCTGCACTTCTTTGCTCCCCTGGGAAAGGATGGAGGGTTTGGATCCCACCACCTTCCCCTTCTTCTATATACCTGTCCTTTCTCAACCTTTCTACACCCCCCAGTAAAAGAGTTTTCCAGACCTAGGTTTTTCACAAACAGTAGGATGTGATTATTATTTCCCAGCCACTACTGGGTGTTTCTACATTATAATGAGCATCACCATTCATGGTGGCAGGCTTGAGGTTATAGACATGAGCATCTACAGCATTCATTACATACAGCAATGTAGCTAGACCTTATCTAAGATCCTATCCCCTTTGGTATGGTTCAATACCATACATAGGTTATGGAGTATTCCAAAACCCCATTCTCAGATTCCCTGCCAAAGCCATACAGGCTACAGAGATGCTCACAACTCCTCAGAAACAAATTGATGTATCCTAGATACAGTCAGGACTATTTGCCAAAACACTCACAATGACCCCCCCACTCAGACTTAGCCTAGAGCCATTCCTCAAGATCCAGAACACAGCTCTATGTCTGAATCTGTGTCAGACAGGGAATATTATGACCAACCTTAACACATTCACAAGGACGTTCTACAGCACTGGTAAACAGATCAAGCAGTAAGAGTGATTCCCCAAGCCCTACAGGGAAAACATTGAAGCTAGCATTGCTAACAGTTGTGACACAACCCCTAAAGATGATTCTCTCAAGTCAGGCATGAGGACAATTCACGTAGCCATTGTTTTAGGGCCACCTTGCTTCAAGACTCTACCACAGGACAGCAAGGACAACAAAACTTCATAAATGGCTTGGACCCAACCCCTGATGAATACCCAGTGGATCGAGTCTGATATGTACAGACGGGGAGAGGGATCTTGGGGTGATAGTATCTGAGGATCTGAAGGCGACAAGGCGGTGGCAATAGCTAGAAGGTTGCTAGGCTGTATAGAGAGAGGTGTGACCAGCAGAAGAAAGAAAGTGTTGATGCCCCTGTATAAGTCACTGGTGAGGCCCCACCTGCAGTACTGTGTTCAGTTTTGGAGGCCATATCTTGCTAAGGATGTAAAAAGAATTGAAGCGATGCAAAGAAAAGCTACGAGAATGGTATGGGATTTGCGTTACAAGACGTATGAGGAGAGACTTGCTGACCTGAACATGTATACCCTGGAGGAAAGGAGAAACAGGGGTGATATGATACAGACGTTCAAATATTTGAAAGGTATTAATCCGCAAATGAACCTTTTCCGGAGATGGGAAGGCAGTAGAACTAGAGGACATAAAATGAGATTGAAGGGGCAGACTCAAGAAAAATGTCAGGAAGAGAGTGGTGGATGCTTGGAATGCCCTCCCGCGGGAGATGGTGGAGATGAAGACGGTAACGGAATTCAAAAATGCGTGGGATAAACATAAAGGAATCCTGTTCAGAAGGAAGGGATCCTCAGAAGTTTAGCAGAGATTGGGTGGCCGAGGCGGGGCTAGTGGTTGGGAAGAAGGGCTAGTGCTGGGCAGACTTCTACAGTTTGTGCCATGAGGATGGCAGATACTAATCAAGGTCAGGTATACACAAAAGGTAGCACACATGAGTTTATCTTGTTGGGCAGACTGGATGGACCGTGCAGGTCTTTCTCTGCCGTTATCTACTACGTTACTATGAACCTGGTCAAATTTTGCCCTCCTCACCGTCGACACTGAGGCATATTTTCAAAGCACTTTGGGAGGCTAAGTTCCATAGGTTTCTATGGAACTTTGGGAGGCTAAGTGCTTTGAAAATGAGCCTCACTGTCACCCAAGCGATTAACAGATATTCCAACAGTCACTGTCAATTGGAAACCTGCTCTAACTACCTAATAAAATCTGCCCCACCCCCCATCGCTTCATAACAGACCTCACATCCCATTTAAATTTCATGCTTCAACAAGGTATATTCCCAAAGAAAAAGGCAACATTCTACTCACCCCAATACCAAAAGACATCAAGAAAAAAATCAAATGACATTACCAAATACTGACCAGTAGCATCTATCCCACTGGTAGTCAAACTAATGGAAGGTTTGGTAACCAAACAATTATAGGATTGCATAAACAAATTCACAATACTACATGAATTTCAATCAGGTTCCTGCCCCCTACACAGCACCGAAACAGTACTACTTACCCTCCTAACCAAATTCAAGCAAGAAATAGCAATAGGTAAAAGTATACTTCTCCTCCAATTCGACATGTCCAGTGTGTTCGACATGGTCAGCCACAAGCTATTACTAAGACTCCTAGACTACTTCGGAATTGGCAGAAACACACTCAAATGGATCAAGGGCTTCCTAACCACCAGAACATATCAAGTGAAATCTAACACTAACTTATCATCACCGTGGAAACCAAACTGTGGAGTACCGCAAGGATCACCATTATTACCCATCCTTTTTAACCTCATGATGACCCCACTAGCCAAGGCCCTATCCACTCAAGGCCTCAACCCATTCATTTATGCAGACGATGTCACAATATATATCCCATACAAACAAGATCTGTCAGAAATCAACAACGAAATCAAGCTCAGCTTGAAAATCATGGACTCATGGGCAAATGCATTCCAATTAAAACTCAACACAGAAAAAACACACTGTCTCATCATCTCCTCCCAACACTACACATACAAACCCAAAAACCTAAGCATCCCAGGTCACACCCTCCCCATCTCAGACAACCGAAAAATTCTCGGAGTAACAATCGACCGAAACCTCACTCTAGAGAACCAAGCAAAATCTACCATAAAGAAAATGTTTCACTCAATGTGGAAACTCAACCGCGTGAAACCATTCTTCCCGAGGGCTATATTTCACAACCTGATACAATCAATGGTACTAAGCCATGCAGATTACTGCAATGGAATGCAAAGAACAAATTATAAAGAAACTTCAGACCGCCCAGAACACAGCAGCCAGGCTTATATTTGGAAAAACACGTTATGATAGCGCCAAACCTCTCCTAGAAAAACTGCACTGGCTCCCAATCAAAGAACGCATTGCTTTTAAGGTCTGCACCATGGTTCATAAAATTATATACAGCGAAGCACCGGGATACATGACAGACCTCATAGACCTACCAACCAGAAACACAACAAGATCAGCATGAACTTCCCTAAATCTCTACTACCCAAGTACTAAAGGACTCAAATACAAATCAACTTATGCATCCAGCTTTTCTAACTTAAGCGCACAACTATGGAACGCTTTGCCAAAGATAATAAAAACAACGAACGACCACCTAAGTTTCCGGAAAGAACTAAAAACAAATCTGTTCAAAAAGGTATACACCACCGACCCAACATAAAAACCTAAGTTCCTGCGACACTGCAAAACCAAAGACTGTAATGGACATACCTTAACCCTCATCCCCCCTCCCTAACTTCCCCAATGTATCTACCAAACACGAACCTTCTTTTACCACAATAACACCTGTATTTGTTCATACCGCAACTGGCGAACGCCGTTGCAGTACCATGTAAGCCAAATTGAGCCTGTGAATAGGTGGGAAAATGTGGGATACAAATGAAACAAATAAATAAATAAATAAAATAAGATGGCTGAGAGAATCCCATTGCCTGCCTGGTCACCAAATAAAGATGATCAGTATTGTATGAATGGATCCTGAAAAATGGCTGCCTAGGTCTGTGAGCAGGCCACAGCCAAGCACTCCCTGGATTAGCAAATATTAATCATTTTTGAAAGTGTGGCTGCTGTTTCTTTGGATAGGCAGTGGGGGAGGGCTTGAATAAGATACCAGAAAGTGATGTTAAAGAAGGTAAGTCTTTTCCAGAAACAATATTTCACCTAAACTTTAGGTTCTATGTGGATAACCATGGTAAAGTAATACCTGTAGATGGTCTCAGAGGAATTTACCAAACCAAGGTGAAGATCTGTGACTTCTGTGTGGTGGCACATCTACTAGTGGTCACACAAAGAAGCCATAAGACCAGGGTTACCTTATGGCTCCAGAAAAAGGAAGACACATTGATCCAGTCCAGGGTTTGCTTCCATGGAAAGCAATAGAAGTAAAACCCACACAGGTTCAATCTGTCCTCCTTTTCTGGAGCCATATGGCAACCCTACCTCCACCCTGTGAGTCAGATGATGACATATCTATGTCACCTCCTACTGTTGACATGAGAGGTCCACCATAGTGCCATTGTTTTCAACATTACCAATTCATCCCCTGAAAGTGGAAGGCACACACTACATATGCCTGAACGGAAAATACAATCTTCATCCTCGCTCCCCTGCCCTCACTTCCCATCCCATCCATGTCTAGCAATTCTCCTCTCTCCCCTACCCTCTCCTTCCATTCGTCTATGTCCAGCAACTCTCCTCTCTCCCTTGTCCTCCCCTCCATCCATCCATGTCCAGCAATTTTCCTCTCTACCCTGCCCTCCCCTATCCTATGTCACCTAAAACATGAATTATACATATTGTTACTGTTAGGTGACAGGTAAGGTGCTCCATATCACATCAGTAATAATTGGCCATTTCCACTGAGAATCAATTATAATCAGCAGACATAATGTTGTGCAAGTTCAGAGTTGCCTTACGCTTGGGACCCAAACTAGCTATCTGAGGAGCCAATCACATTTCCCTTACCATTTGTGAAACAATCCAACCTATGTACATGAACACACTGGCCAGACTGAGCCTAATCACCCATTCTGTAACTCATTTCTGATCCTTTATGCTCAGTCTTATAATTTATATTTGGTGACTATGAGGACATGCAAATTACAATGAACATCCTCTTTGAACTGATCATAATTACAATAGGAAAGATGCCTTCGTGGACATTCTGATGCATACACCCCAGACCAAGGCTGGTAGGGGAATGAAAAGCCAATATCAACCCCAACCTGAGCAAATACTTGTAATATGAGAAGCACATATAGAAACACAAACAGCCATCAAAGTGCTTAGGGGCTTGACCTGGTTGGGTCCAGTTGGCCATGTGCCAGTACAAGCAAAAAGATGTCCTAGCCTGCGTGAGCAGCATGCAGACACATCATTCGAGTAATGCACATTGTGATGAAACCCTAGTAGACTACACACATGACCTGTGACAGTCATAGAAGAAGAAGTGTCTACACAGACTTTGTACACTCACAGTTCAATGAGCTGGAGGCTGCTAGGAACCTACTCAGCTCAAATGAGATATGGGCACACTTAATGGTGGGGAGAGACCTGATATATACAGGCAATGACCTGACCCTTTGCTGTGTAGCTAATCACTTGTGACTCACCACCAAGTATCACTATTTGAAAGATGTAAGCACACACCCCTTGAAAGCCAACCCCTTGTTCCAAACATGTCAACAGATAGTACCATCACTTGCCTTAATGGACACCGATTCACCTAGACAACACATACCACACTCAATCCAGGCTGGAGATGGAAAATGACCCAATTCATGCTGGAGATTTTGCCCCACTCTAGGATTGCTAAGCAGCCAATTATGGTGCATTATGGGACATGCTGCACTGATTTCAATGGGCAGGATCAGGCACTACAAGTCCCATACTGCTCAGGGATGTAAGGTCAAACCCAGATGTGTCTCAAAATCTGGAGCCTAGCACCAGTAACTTGCATCTTTCCACACTACAAACTGCTATATTATCTGTACAGTTAGGAAACATTGATTCTCTGAAGGACTGGCTTACAGACCACACTGCATGTGTGGGTTATCTCCAAACTGTCCATGTTTCTTAATTGTGCTACATTAACCTGCAAAGACATATGACTGAAAGGGAGCAGGACTACATATGAATCTCCAAAACATGGAAAGTGTCCACTCCTCTAAAGGCTTTTCTACCTGTTTTCCAAACTTTGATACTTCACACCCTAGACCTGTGATTCTCCAACCTGGTGCAGGAATCACAGCAGGCAGTTGTGTTTTCGGGATTACCACAATGAAGAGTGCAATAGCCTACATGGCCAGTATCAGAAGGACATAACACAAACTGAGTACATGTGAGACAAATGGCTAGTTCTAGACAATACCTACCCAGCAGCCATCCATGGCCATACCTGGCCTCCTCAAAGGAACAAAAGTAGTGATAGTGATGCAGGATGTAGGAGTCATGGACAGACCCTTTGAAACTCTCTACCACGGTCATGATACACATATGCAAAATTGTCAACCCAGCAGTATCATCTTTAATTCCTATTTTACCATTCTTTACATTCAGAAACAGATTTATTATACTCCAACCAATTCATTCATTAGAAAATCTCAGTTGTTTATTATATAACTTTCCACATGCACATTTTCACTTGTACACTCAATGTGTAGAAACACTTTAAAATCTTCTAGTTTCCATTTCAATTCTTTCATATCCTTTTATCACAATTTGCAGTACCGGACGCCTCTACCTACATGTGGCATGTTTTGCATGCCTCAGGGTGTGGTCCGTTAAACTGTAAATTGAAACATTCAGTCAGAATAATTATGATATCTTAACACATGGAATATATAATGTAAATTCAACATACCTTAAGTACAAAAGGGCTCACATGTACTGCATTGGTACCTACCATGTTGATTCCTACTGCACCAATGAACAATCAATTTAAGTAAAACACATAACTCTGAACACCAATAGAATGAGTGCTACCCAATCTATTTCTAGATTTAAACCTCCTGGAGTGACGCGGCACAGATGTTCTGCTCAGGGGCCTTCCACGTCCCACCCTGCATAAACAGGAAGTTGCATCAGGCCTACCCATAGCTACGCCCCTAGAGCTGGGTTGATGATTTTGCATATACTTGGTTACCTTTGCTGACATTTCAGACCAGTTAAGATTATTTATTGCATTTGTATCCCACATTTTCCCACCTTTTTGCGGGCTCAGTGTGGCTTACAGTACATTATGATTGGTGGAAATACAATATGTTACGATTCAGGTTATGGATTACATTGAGGAATTAAACGTGGCAAAATCAAAATCAATAAGGAATAAATCAATTGAAAAGAACATTGGGACATTGGAAGGGAACAACAGGAAATTAGGGGCGTTTTCTGTGAGTAGAGGTGTGAGTGTGGTGAGATTAGGGGTTGAGGGTTATAAGTGGATATGTTGATGTATTAATGAGCAGTGAGTGTGAGCTTTAGGTGTTTTGGTTCTTTCCGTAGATTTTATCAAAAAGATGTGTCTTCAATGACTTACGGAAGTTGGTTTGTTCATAGATCGTTTTCAAGTTCCGCGGCAGTTCGTTCCAGAACTGCGTGCTCATGTAAGAAAAGGTTGATGCGTGCAGCTTCTTGTATTTCAGGCCCTTGCAGTTAGGGAAGTGGAGGTTGAGGAAGGTTCGGGATGATCTTCTAGCGTTTCTGAGTGGTAAGTCAATTAGCTCAGACATGTAGGTTGGGGCTTCGCCGTGGATGATTTTGTGGACTAATGTGCATATTTTGAAGGTAATACGTTCCTTGAGTGGAAGCCAGTGTAGCTTCTTTCGTAAGGGTTCAGCAGTTTCATACTTTGGTAATCTGAAGATGAGTCTGGCTGCTGTATTCTGGGCTGTTTGAAGTTTCTTCAGGATGTGTTCTTTGCAGCCTGCGTACAGTGAGTTACAGTAATCCAGATGGCTGAGTACGAGGGATTGAACTAGGTTGCGGAAGACGGATCTTGGGAAGAATGGTCTTATTCTTTTCAGTTTCCACATGCTGTAAAACATTTTTTGGTTGTGTTGTTTGCATGGGTTTCGAGTGTTAGGTGGCGGTCGATAGTAGCTCCAAGGATTTTTAGCGTTTCTGAGATTGAAAGGTTTAGGTTGGGTGTAGTTATAGCGGTAAATTTATTCGTGTTGTATTGGGAAGTGAGTATCAGGCATTGAGTTTTTTCTGCATTTAGTTTCAAATGAAATGCATCTGCCCAGGTGTTCATGATACGTAGACTTTGGTTGATCTCCTTGAGGATTTCTTTGGTGTCTTGTTTGAAAGGGATGTATATTGTTACATCATCGGCGTAGATATATGGATTGAGGTTATGGTTTGATAGGAGTTTTGCCAAGGGTGTCATCAGTAGGTTGAAGATGGTTGGTGAGAGAGGTGATCCTTGAGGTACTCCACATTCAGGTGTCCATGCGGCAGACGTGGCTGAGTTTGATGTGACTTGGTAAGAACATTGGGTTAGGAACCCCTTGAACTAGTTTAAGACATTTCCTCCTATGCCAAAATATTCAAGTATGTGTAGTAGGATTCCGTGGTCTACCATGTCGAAGGCACTGGACATGTCAAATTGTAGGAGGAGTATATTGTTGCTGGTTGCAATCAGTTGTTTGAATTTAGTCATGAGGGTAATTAGTACTGTTTCTGTGCTATGATTCGATCGGAATCCTGATTGGGCATCATGCAGTATTGAATATTTGTTTAAATAGTTAGTGAGTTGTTTAGTTACTATTCCTTCGGTTATTTTGGTTAGCAGTGGTATGGATGCTACTGGTCTGTAGTTGGTTATTTCCCTTGCGCTCTTCTTTGTGTCTTTGGGTATAGGGGTGAGCAAAATTTTTCCCTTTTCCTTTGGGAAAAGTCCGTTCCGTAGCATGAAGTTCACGTGGTTTGTTAGGTCTATTATGAATTGTTGAGGGGCTGCTTTCATGAGGTTATTTGGGCATATGTCTAGTTTGCAGTGAGATTTGGCATATCTTCTAAGTGTTTCAGTGATGAGGTCTTCTGATGGTGGTTCGAATTCGGTCCAAGTTCTGTCTGCTGGGTATATTCCGTCTTCTGGGTCTAAACAATCTAGGAGTGTGGCGTAGTCAGTAGTGCTGGTAGGTATTTGGAGTCTTAATTGTATAATTTTCTCCTTGAAGTATTTTGCAAGGTTTTCAACGTCTGGTAAATCTTTGTTGTTGTTTGTGACTGGTGTGATGTCTAACAGTTTGTTCACGAAGTAGAAGAGTTTGTGTGTGTCTTTGTAGTTTGGTCCTATTATTGTTTTGTAGTGTAGTCTTTTAGTCTGTTTTATGGTATATTTGTATTTCCTCCGAAGTAGTTTCCAGGCAGTTAGAGTTTGTTCGTCTCTTTTTTTGATCCATGCATGTTCTAGTTTTCTGACTTGTGTTTTAATCTTTTTCAGCTCTTCGGTGAACCATGGGTTTGATTATTTTCTGTGTGTTGTTCTGGTTTGGATTGGGGCAATTTTGTCTAGTGTTGTTGTGCATAAGTCGTCCCATTCTTGGAGGAATTGGATGGTGTTAGCATTGGTTGACCATTCGTTCTGGTATAACTGTTGCCAAAATGTTATTGGGTCTATTTTTCCTCTCGTGGTGTATGTTGTTCGCTCATGTTTGTTGATTGTGTTTATGTGTGTTTTTTGCCAGTTGAGAGAGATATTTGCTTTATAGTGGTCCGACCATAATGTGGTTGTCCATCTTTCGTTGGTAAGTGTGATAGTTGAGTTCTGGTCGAATTTGTGTGTTATGATGTCCAGTGTGTGTCCTTTTTCGTGTGTTGGTTGCGTGTAGGGTGCATGTAGATCCCAGAGTTTTAGGAATTCTTTGCATTCTCGTGTGCCTGTTGAGGTGTCATCCTCAAGGTGTAGGTTAATGTCTCCTACTATAATGATGTTAGTGGCAGATACACATGTGTTCAAGATGAAGTCCATGAGTTGTGTTTGGGAGTCTTGCCATTTTCCTGGTGGTCTGTAGAATAGGATTGCATTAAGGTGTCCTATTAGGTTTGGGTGATTAATTCTAGTCGATGCAATTTCAAGTTGTGGTGAGGTAGATTCACCCGTGGTTGTGATGGTGAATTCGGGTTTGTAAATTATGGCTATTCCGCCCCCTCTTTTTCCACTCCTTATCCAGTGGGTAAGATTAGTTCTAACATAGGCAACCATGACTTTTCATCCTGCCCAGAACCTCTGTATCTCAAATAAATAAACACAGGATTCGTGCCATTGAAATGGCAACAATTTGGCTGCAGGTTTATTCAAACCACTGCTACTCAGTGAATTGAAATTTTCTATGGGGTCTTTCTCATAAAAAGGTTGGAGATCACTGCTGTCCATTAACAAAAATCTGCAGTAGTGGAATTGAGAAAGGCCATACGTTGGAGTGTAGGTTCCCTAGTGGAACTGAGATAAAGTCATTAGAAGAAGTGCACGTTTCCTGGAAAGTAAAACAAGAAGAAGAGAATGAAAACCTGAAACGTAAAAACAAACTAGTTCAGGAGAAAGATGTGCAGGAGGAAAGAAAGAACTAAGTAATAAATATCCTAGGGAGTAGTTGGTGGCTGGGAAGTGCCAAATCTCTGGACCCCACCCTTGTCTTTCCTTGAAAAGGGCCCTAAGCAGGCAGGGAAAAGGTGTTCATTTTGAGCAAGTTAATCTTCTCTCTTTGAAGCAAAGGTAAAGTCAGTTACTAGTCTAATTTGAAGAGTGTATTGTATGTGTGTTTTAGTTTATTTTGTTTGAAGTATTGCTTGGTTAATTGTGGTTTGGGCTGTTTTTTTGTTTTTCTTTTCTTTTCATGGAATGCTTTCTTAAGACTAGGTTTTGGTTAGGAGCATAATATATGGTGTTTGATACAAGAACTTTTATGACCAGAGTAACTTAAATACAACTGTTTCTAGCTATATGTAATCTTGTAAATGTACCAATGTAGGGCTAAACATTTCTAGCTGAAATAGCCAACAGCTTATGTGCAACAAATGAGACTGTTATACAGTTTGTAATAGGTAAGCACATTACACATATTTATAGGCATGACCAGCTTCAGTGTTCATTATCAGTATGCTCTTCTTTTCAAAGCAAGAACTAATTATATGTAGCTGTGGCTTAAACATTGTTGGTATAATTGGGGCTGCTACATTCCATGGTTACTTTTCAATTTGACAACAGCAATATGGGAAAAACTCACTCAAACTCAACCTCAATGGTCATCCATTTTCGATTTGAGGCATACCTAAAATTTAGTTACTTGCTTTTTATATTAGATTGAGGCAAGTCCTAATTAAATCACTATAGTTTATATCTATGGCTAAGGTCCCTTTTATAACCTAAGGGGTGAAATAAGTTGCCCAAGATGATTCCTTTCTAGAAGGAGTAGGCTCTGAATATTTGGCTCATAGCAAGCTAGATTGAGGACCTATTCCTCCTTATCTAAGAAGAACTTGTATCTAATCTGGCCCTTGAAGATTTACTCTTAGCTACTGTTAGAAGCTTTTATGTGTTTTTTTTTTCTGTCCTTTTTGTGATGTATAATTTCAAATAGCTCAGGCTGTACAGCTTTCAAAGTTAAAGAAAAATCTGGCAATAAGTGGTTTATCTACTTTAGTAGTTGGTAACTGTTCTTTGTGTAAAACAAGTGGCTGAACAAACTTTAAAAAAGGTTTAGTTAGGTCACCAATAAATGTAACTTCATCCATACATATTCATGGCATTAATCCTAAAGACGTGACTGCCTAGGTATGTCTCAGAAGTAAGGCATTTGTTATCATAATCCTAAAGACATGACTACCTAGTTACATTCCTGGAGGAGGTTTGAGAAGCTCTGCCCTATAGCCTAGCTAAACTGGATCACTGCATTTATTTTATAATTATGTATCTTTTTTTGTCATCTGGAAATGGTGTAGTGTAGGGAAGTTACTATTTCTAACAAAATAGAAATGCCTCATTTTAATGTTCTGAGACTGATTAGTCTATTTTTGTCAATATCCTGTGAGTATAGCTATCTTGTCTGTTATTGATAAGCACAGGAATAGCTGCAAAGCTTTTCAATAGCGATAAATCTTAATAGTGTAGAAATTGTCAAAGCAGTCCTGGGAGAGGAACCCCCAAGTCAGGTTTTCAGAATATTTGCATGCAAATCATATGCATGTTCATTGTGGATATTTTGAAAACCAGACTGGCTTGGGGTCCTTAAACTGTCTTCTGTGTGTTAACCCATCTTGGTGAGAGAGAGAGGCAGGATGTGATTCAAAACTTTTTCTAGTATTCTTCCTTGAAATGAAACTTTTTTTTTTTTTTTTTTTTTCTCTTTTCTGAAGGGTTTGAAGAACAAAATGACTTCAGTAACAAGCAAACAGGTATGTATACAAATGGTATCTATTATTTCAGTACACTCTTTAATGCTGGAGTTCTAAAGTCCCATACTTCTTGCTTGACAGAATGTATTGGTGAGGGTGGTTAACCTACCACTGGTGAGCTCTACCTGTGTCATGGTGTCATCTGCTTACAGCAGCACAAAAGAGAACCATCCATACCTGAAGTCTGCCTGTGAGGTGGCAGAGAAGGGGGTAAAGAGCATCGCTGCTGCAGCCCTCGCAAATGCCATGCCCATCATCCAAAACCTGGAGCCACAAAGTAAGTGAGTGTGTTGATGATCACCTGAACAGGTTCCTGGGTGTGAGGAAGCCAGCCCATGGGAGTGTTTATGAAACAAAATACAGAAGAGAAGTGGTGTTGAGAGAAGTGTGCACCCTTGGGGGGGAGAGGGTGTCTGTCTTTGTTTTTCTTTGGGTGTTTTGGTGCTTCTGGCTAGCAGAGCTGGAAGGAGAAACTTGAGCTAGGTGTCATGAGGCTCCAGAAGAGCCTGGCCCATGGACCCCTGAATAAAACACTCTGCTGGGGAAGGGTTTAACCATGAGGGTTGAATAGGCTGAGAGTGTTCTCAGAGAGGAAACAGTATTGATATCCCACATTTGCTTAGTTCAAACTGCACAGGGGGAACTGTGTGTACACATTAACTATCATGAGGAGACTGGATTCCCTTTGAGGAACCATAGAAGAGGTTTAATGCATTATCTACTGTTGGACTATTTTCCTTTTGAGCTGACTGAAGCTGCTGGTTGCAGAATTAAGGGTTTCACTTATAAACTGTGGAGTGGTCATTTCAGACTGAACAGTGTGTGGCTGGGTCTTCAAGACAGCCTGTGTATGGCTGCCAGCATTGCTTCCCACAGAGGGTTTGTACCTGAGTGAGTTTCCTGGAGGAGAAGGTCCTCCACCCACTAATGCTGCTTTAGCCCACAGTGCCTCTACCTGGGGAAGACTGCCTTCAGAAGGCTCCAGCCCACCCAGAAAGTGCCCAGGTAAATGGACATTATAGTAAGCTAGTTGCAACATGCAATCTGTTGCTCACTCTTTGATCTGGCCAGCCATCTTGTCCTCCTTGGAGCTACCAGCCTCCAAAGGGCCTACTTTTAAATGAGGCCTGATATTCTTTGGTTGCATTGCCAGATTACGTAATGTGATCAAAAGGATTTAAGCCATAAACTACCTGAAGATTGGAGGGTGGCCAATGTGGCACTTGAAAAGTTCCAGGAAGCCTGTCGGTGCCAGACAAAATAGTGAAAACTACACAAGACATGGATAATGGGACAGTCAGCATGGGTTCAGCTGAGGGAAGGTGTGGTTAAAGGTCAGCTGGTGGCTGGTATAGTGTATCTAGATTTTCAGAAAGCTTTTGATATCAGTCATGGGATAAGAGGCAATGTTCAGTGTGGATTAGGAATTAGGAATTTTTTGTCGGCCAGAACAGAGAGTAGAGTTAAATGGTCATTTCTTTCAATGGAGAAAGGTGAACAGTGGAGTGGGACTGGTAACATATTTATAAATTGAACAATGAGTGAGGTGGTTAAATTTGCAAATGAAACTATTCAAGGTTGTTAAAACACATGCACTATTGCAGAAAGACCTTATGACACTTAATGTGGACAAATCCAAATTGGTGCATGTTGGAAAGAATAAGCTGAATTGCTAGGATCTACCTCTGGGGGGGGGGGGGGGGGGGGGGGGGAGGGGAGGAGCACACAAGAGAAAACACTGAAATCTGCTTCATGTGGCATCCAAAAAAGCAAACAGGATGCTAGGAATTAGAAAAGGGATGGTGAATAAGACCAGAAATACTAGGCCTCTGTATTGCTCCATGGTGCAACTTCACCTTTATTGCATTCAGTTCTGGTTGTAGTTTCTCTAATATAGTGGCATTAAAAAAAAAGTTCAGTGACAAATGATAAAGGGGATGGAACTCTCATATGAGGAAAGGCTAAAAGGTTAGAGCTCTTCTTGGAAAAGAGATGGATGAGATATATAATTGAGGTCTACAGTGGTGTAGAACAAAAACTAAATTGGGGGGGGGGGGGTTCCCCCCCCAAAAAAAATCCCCAAGTACAGACTAAGACAATTGAGGAAGCTATAGTTAAGCTTGACCTCTTAGCAGGAAGATGTAGTAGTAATCTTTACTACATCTGGGTTTAAAAAAAATTGGATTTTTTTTTTTAAAGTCTAGTCTGCTATTGGAGATGCATGGGAAGCAACTACTTGCCACAGCAGATAAGACCTCATACTTTCTCTTCTACCTAGCCTGTGTGTATAATTAGGGTATAGCCCTAGGGTTGGTGATTGCCATCTCCTATTAACCTCTAGATGGGGTATCCTTTCAAGAATGGGACACAATGTACTTCCAGAGGCACATCTACTGAAGTGGGTGTTTGGCCTGTTAAAAAGGCTGGTGTAAATATCACACAATAGATTCCAGGCACTATAACAGTGCACTGATCCTTGCCAGCTTTATAGTTCAATAGAAACTTCTACATCGTGTCTCCTTAATTCCTTGAAACCTAACCTAAATGGCAACTTCAAGCTACTACCAGCATTCCTTGTGTTTGAGTACCTTCTGTTATCAACTTTTTGCAAGTGTTCTGTGACTCTTCTAGCTTTGCCTTGGCAAGCTTATACTATAGAATCTGAACACATTGTTCATCTTCATGGAATAACAGGCTTCATGGCTGTAGCTTAGTTCCAAGTGTCTAGATACTCCTGAGTCCTCCCTAGCCACCATCAGTCAAGTCACTGACTTACATAAGAACATAAGCACTGCCATACTAGGACAGACCAAAGGTCCAAGCCCAGCATCCTGTTTCCAACAGTAGCCAATCCAGGTTAAAAGTACCTAATAAGATCCAAAAACAGTACATTACATTTTATGCTGCTTATCCTAGAATTAAGCAGTGTATTTCCCTAAATCCTTAATGGCTTGTGGACTTTTTCCTAAAAAAAAAAAATTTAACCCCACTAAGCTAACTGCTTTTACCACATTTTTCTGGCAACAAATTTTCCAATTTGTTTTAAATGTACTACTTTGTAGCTTCATTGTGTGCCCCCTAGTACTAGTATTTTTTGGAAAGGGTAAACAAGTGATTCACATCTACCCATTCCACTCCACTCTCATTTTATAGACATCTATCATATCTTTTCTCCAAGCTGAAGAGTCCTAGCCACTTTGTCCTATCCCCTTATCACTTTCTCTGTACCTTTTTCTAATTCCACTAACTTTTTTTTTTTATTTATTTATTTTTTTTAATAGTTGGGATGACCAGAATTGCACACAGTATTTGACGTGCAGTCACGCTAGCGAGCGATACAAAGGCATTTTAACATCCTCATTTTTGTTTTCCATTCATCTCCTAAACTTTCTATTTGCTTTCTTGGCCACCACCACACATTGAGCAGAGGGTTTTAATGTATCAACGAGGACACCTAGATCCCCTTCCTGGTCAGTGACTCCTAATGTGAAACCTAGAATGATCAACAGAACTCTTTTCAATAATTGCATGACTTCTTACCAGTGCTTATTTCTAACTGAAATTGTATTAGACAGACAACTATTAATGACTTAAGCTAAAGGGAAAATCAGTTCTGTTGCACATAGCTAAAACTGCAGCCATCTTCTACTGATGTGAGGGCTAGGTTCCTGGATCCTGTAGTCCTTGCTGTGGTCTGACTTACGTAGGTGTCTTCTTCCCCCCCCCCCCCCCCCCCCCCCCCCCCCCCCCTCCCCAATAACTGACAACCAGAGCCCACAATGTCCAACACTCACACACTGAGCAGAAGGGGAAGTTAGAGTAGGTAGCTATTTCTAAAGAGGAATCAAGGGTGGGAAATTCTTAAGAGCCCATATGTGATTATCTTGTTCTGAGTTGCTTCCCCATTCTCTGTGGATAACTCTCATCAGCTCATAACCTTGATGTCTTCCTCTCTGCACATATCCAACAGACTTAAAATTTGTCCTTTCTGAGAACACTACCAAAACCCTTATCTACATTCATCTCACCTCACTACTGCAACTTGCTTCTCGCAGGTCTCTCCCATTAAGCTATATACCTTACCTTCAATTTGTTCAAAATTCTGCCAATGTTGCTGCTCTCGTATTACCTCTCTTCACAAGTCACTTATTGGCTCCTCTTCCCCACACTTCTCCACAGGAACTCTGTTAATTGGGTATTTTTTTCTGTACCAGACTCCATTCCTCTTCACCACACACCTGGAATACTTGAGTCAGTACATCGTTTCATCTATGGCCACTTTTTCTTAGGCTGCTCCTAATCACTATTCACTTGTTCAGTACCCATGTCTGACATAAACCTCATCCCTTCATCCCATCTGTCCTGGTTGGATTGTAAGCTCTGAGCAGGGGCTATGAACACGTATTTCTAGTAGTACTATAGAAATGATTAGAAGTAGCAATACTTTCAAGTTTCCTAAACTTTAAGGGACTTAAAGCCAGTGGCCTACCAAGGGGGGGGGGGGGGTGATGCACCAATCACATGGCTCTGCTTTGCTGGTCCCCTGCCCAGAACAAGTTGGGCAGGGGACCAACTGCTCAGTGCACTCCCTTGTAGGAGGGAGAATAGGGTTGATGCACCCCAGGTGTCAACCAACCTAGGTAGCCACTGCTTAAAACTATTGTGCCAATGTGCTTAAGTCTAATGTGGCCCTCACTTGAGGCTCCTCATCTGTTCTATATTTATTTATTTGTTACATTTAATGGGCACATGCTTCTCTGCATCTTCACCAGAAGAATACATCTACATTTTAATACTTTGTAGTTGCTGTTGCAAATAACTATGCCTGCATTGGACTGGACAAAATGGAAAAGCTACCCATCCTCTACCAACCAACTGAAAGGGTAAGGTAGCTGCTGTGGGATACTCGTTTTGTTTATAGAACTGTTGGATTTCAATTTGTGGGCAGGGGTAGGTGTGGTAGTGATTTGTAGCTGCTTTGTTCCACTATACTGGCTATAAAAACCAGAGTATAATCAGAGGGAGCCAAAGGAGATTAATCAGACATCCAAATATTTAACTAATGTTGCAGTAAGTGTTTTATAGATAATGGGAGAGTTCTCAAGTATAAACTCACCCAAGCAAGACTACACCGAAGTGATAGCTCTAAGGGTGAACAAACTTCTCCAAAGTTTTCAATTTTGTGTGAACAAAATACACACCCGTGCTCTCTTCACAACATAATCAATAAACTACTTCAATATTTAAAAATGTCTGAATCAATCTCAAACCTTTGCTCCATCCAACCTCATACACATGTGAAACTTTTTGTATGTCATAACTCCCTCACTTTCTCAATAAGGTATCTATATACTGTAATCAAAAAATATTTTAAACTGCCAAGAGTGCAATAATGTATCACTCCTTTTTATACAGTCTATAGGTGGACGTAAGACCTCGATCAAACATAAATTTATATGAAATAGCCTCAACAGCCCAGGGAACCTAACATTAGGACTCCACTGAAATGGCCAACATCATAGGCTCCTACCGCCTTCCGAAAAAAATCAGACATCAAAAAAACTCCCACACTTAGGGAGAAAAAGATTCTGTGAGCAAAAAACGGAAAACTGAGTATCTTCCGATATCAAAAAGTGATCAGTCTATACACCCCTCTATAGAGTGCTAATGGATGTAAAACTGTAGTATCCATTACTAGACCCCTCTAGATGAAAACTGGAAGGTATTGAAAAATGAAACAATTGCAATGTCTACTATTCAGCATATATCGGCAACAAAACATTCAAAAAATCAACAACTTAGCTTAAAGTGCTGATTTGTGACTCTTCTAAAGTCTTTATATCCTGACTCCCAGGTAGCAATGATGAGTGTTTCAAATTGCTAATTCGTTTCCATCAGTCATACTTTTAAGAAGGTCATAAAGTTGAATACAATTTGCTCTTATTCAATATTTTTAAGTGGGTATTAATATACAGTACTCCACACTCACAATGTCTTATTGTATTCAACTTTGATCACTTTTGATATCGGAAGATACTCTGTTTTCCGTTTTTGTTTTTGTTTCTTTTGTTCACAATATTTCTCCTAAGTGTGGGAGTTTATTTTTTTTTTTTTTCGGAAGGCGGTAGGAACCTATGATGGTGGCCATTTCAGTGGAGTCCTAATGTTAGGTTCCCTGGGCTGTTGAGGCTATTTTATTCATATAAATTTCTTGTTTGAGGTCTTACGTCCACCTATAGACTGTATAAAAGGAGTGATACCTAGTGTGTTTGATCTATATACTGTAGTAATATCTTCAAGATACTTAGTATTGTATTATTACTATTGAGGAAACTACACTTCTCCTTTCTTCCTCAAAATGTACCACCTGTTCCTCTGATCCCATTCCCACCCACCTTCTTAATGCCATCTCTCCTACTCTTATTCCTTTTATCTGTCACATTCTCAACCTCTCACTTTCCACTGCGACTATCCCTGCTTCCTTTAAACATGCTGTGGTCACACCTCTCCTTAAGAAGCCTTCACTTGACCCTACTTGTCCCTCTAATTACCGACCCATCTCCCTCCTTCCTTTTCTCTCCAAATTACTTGAGCGTGCTGTTCACCACCGCTGCCTTGATTTTCTCTCCTCACATGCTATTCTTGACCCATTACAATCTGGTTTTCGCCCTCTCCACTCAACTGAAACTGCGCTTACTAAAGTCTCCAATGACCTATTACTGGCTAAATCCAGAGGTCAATATTCCATCCTCATTCTTCTTGATCTTTCCGCTGCTTTTGACACTGTCGATCACAGCATACTTCTCGATACCCTGTCCTCACTTGGATTCCAGGGCTCTGTCCTTTCCTGGTTCTCTTCCTACCTCTCCCTCCGCACCTTTAGTGTTCACTCTGGTGGATCCTCTTCTACTTCTATCCCTCTGCCTGTCGGTGTACCTCAGGGTTCTGTTCTTGGTCCCCTCCTCTTTTCTATCTACACTTCTTCCCTTGGTTCATTAATCTCATCCCATGGCTTTTCCTACCACCTCTATGCTGATGACTCCCAAATCTACCTTTCTACCCCTGATATCTCACCTTGCATCCAAACCAAAGTTTCAGCGTGCTTGTCTGACATTGCTGCCTGGATGTCTCAACGCCACCTGAAATTAAATATGACCAAAACCGAGCTTCTCATTTTCCCCCCCAAACCCACCTCCCCGCTCCCCCCGTTTTCTATTTCTGTTGATGGCTCTCTCATTCTCCCTGTCTCCTCAGCTCGAAACCTTGGGGTCATCTTTGACTCTTCTCTCTCCTTCTCTGCTCATATCCAGCAGACCGCCAAGACCTGTCGTTTCTTTCTTTACAACATCCGTAAAATCCGCCCCTTTCTTTCCGAGCACTCTACCAAAACCCTCATCCACACCCTTGTCACCTCTCGTTTAGACTACTGCAATCTGCTTCTTGCTGGCCTCCCACTTAGTCACCTCTCCCCTCTCCAGTCGGTTCAAAACTCTGCTGCCCGTCTCATCTTCCGCCAGGGTCGCTTTACTCATACTACCCCTCTCCTCAAGACCCTTCACTGGCTCCCTATCCGTTTTCGCATCCTGTTCAAACTTCTTCTACTAACCTATAAATGTATTCACTCTGCTGCTCCCCAGTATCTCTCCACACTCGTCCTTCCCTACACCCCTTCCCGTGCACTCCGCTCCATGGATAAATCCTTATCTGTTCCCTTCTCCACTACTGCCAACTCCAGACTTCGCGCCTTCTATCTTGCTGCACCCTACGCCTGGAATAAACTTCCTGAGCCCCTACGTCTTGCCCCATCCTTGGCCACCTTTAAATCTAGACTGAAAACCCACCTCTTTAACATTGCTTTTGACTCGTAACCACTCGCCTCCACCTACCCTCCTCTCTTCCTTCCCGTTCACATTAATTGATTTGATTTGCTTACTTTATTTATTTTTTGTCTATTAGATTGTAAGCTCTTTGAGCAGGGACTGTCTTTCTTCTATGTTTGTACAGCGCTGCGTATGCCTTGTAGCGCTATAGAAATGCTAAATAGTAGTAGTAGTAATTATATTTCATGAAACAATGTAATATAATCAATTGGGCACTTAGTGTGAGCTAGTAAGGTGATCTAATCCAATATACGATGTGGAATCTTTTGAGCAGGTCCAATATGTTTAGTCCTGATTTCAAAGCGCTCATACGCTTCTAATTATAGCGAGTCCGACTTTGTAGGGTTTCATATACACTTCCTCAGGAACTCGTATGATATAACCAAAATAAAGTTGGGAAAAGATGCCCCTATTTAGTTTGACTATACTGCATCAAGACCTTAAGGGGCAGAGGGTAAAAAAAAAAAATCAAATACAGCAATGCTTTTTCTAGACTCAAGCAGTTTTTTGCAAGGCTTGGGCTGATTCACTTATTCCTGAGGCTTAGGCATTGACCAACTTTCTGACCTATACGTTTCAGCTCGTGGGTACTGTTTAATTCTGTCTTTACAACATGTAGGTTGTGGCTAATGCCATTGGCCTTGTGCTTGGTGTGAAAGGGACTGTGACACAAGCAAAGGATGCTGCTGCCCATATGATTACTGGAGTGGTGGCCAAGACCAAGGGAGCTGTGCAGGAAAGTATAGAAACGACCAAGGCAGCTGTGAGTAGCAGTGTCAATGCTGTTCTAGGAAGTCACATGATGCAGATGGTGAGCACTGGAGTAGATGCAGCCCTGACCAAGTCTGAGGCTCTTGTGGATCAGTATTTCCCACTGAGTGATGAAGCAGGTAATTAAACTATGCAAGTACTACTTACTAAGTTGCACTGTTGCCAGCCTTTCGTGTACCATTTTGTCTTCCACTGTAAACTTTATATGGCCATTATAACTTGACTCAGCTCTTCTGAAGCTGTGTAATCTGTTCAGTATGCCTCAGTTTCTAAATTGTCATGGCATACTAGACTCGCATTCATAATAGGAATATCTGACTAAAACCTTTCAAGACTCTTCAGTTACTTCCTCTTTAGAAACGGTTAACACAATTTCTTTGCCTAGCCACAAAAGCTGCCATCCTTGAAGGACTTGAAGCTGGAACCCAGGAGCCAAGTTACTATATTAGACTGAAGTCCTTGTCCTCCAAGGTTCACAGGCGAGCTTACGAGAAGGTTTTGAACAAAGTCAATGATGCCATAACCCAGCTGCACCACACCATTGACTTGGTAAGATTCTGTTTAGGAGGCATTTGGTCTTCAGTGATCACATGAGCATATACAAACCCTTGGCACTAATATGGTTTTGACAGTATACAACAAGTCTCAAAGGTGCTAAAGAATGAGGCAACAGTCATATTGTCTAGTTTCTGCTCAGATGGCTGTTCTCTACATCTGGGGATTTCCTTTGTTTCAAGCTTTTTCCAGAAAGTGAGATGCTTTGGCAAACCATGAGACCTAGCACTGGTATAGCCTCTGAGCATCATGCAAGAGAAGCGTATGATGTGTCTGGCATAGACACAATTCTGCAGGATAGTTAGGACTGCAACTCCTGGCTACTAGACTAACATTGACATGCTGTGCTTGTCTGTTCCTGCCTAATTCACTACTTATAATGCTGTGAATGTCCTCATTGGCATAGACAGAAGATGCCTCACCACCAACAAAGCCATTCTAGGCTATAGGATATTGCTAGTATAAATGAATAGGTAGGAGTTGGGTTAAAGGTTTGTAGTATTTTTAGTAACCAGTAGTGCAACAAGGGGTTGCACAGAACAAGTGCACCCAGACCCCCTACCCCTCTTACATTTCGTGTTCCAAGGCAGGGGACCAGCAAAGCCAACAGCTATGCCCCTGCTTCTCACCTTGCTAGGGGGATGGAGCTAGTTGGGAGTATATTTGCAACCAACTAGATAACATTGGTATATTTGTACCAAGGCAAGAAGCTGTACTACATGGTACCAGTAGAAATGGCTTCTGCTTGAAGCTCTTAAGTAGAAGGAATATGAACAACCTAGCCTTATTTCATTAAAATGTCCCTCTACTACACACTCCAGTTTGATAGTGAGTGACCATGTATTACCTCTGGACTAGATTTTTTGTTTTTTATAAATGGAGGGGGGGGGGGGGAATTAGTCAAGATAGGGCTATAGCCCACTTAGTGCATGGGATAGGGTTTTGTAAGTAGCAGCTAAAACACATAAATGCTATACATTATTCAGTGCTTCAAGTAACTACATTCCAATAGATTTGACAAAAGTACTGTATTTAGATTTTACTACATTCAGATCTTCGTTTTTTTATTTTAGACAAGTGAGTCGCGTATCCTAATTGGAGTCCAGGACTTGACTCGCCAACTTAGGACCACCTGCCTTACTCTGGTATCAAGAATTCAAGACTTGCCCCAAAACCTCCAGGACCAGATCCATCAAATTCACATTATGGCTGGAAACATCTACCAGAACTTCAACTCTACCACTTTCAAAAGCATGGCTGAGCAGCTCTGCACCATCACCAAAACTCAGTTGAAGAAAATTGAGTTGCATGTGGAGGATTACTTTGTATCTTTCATCTACCCTCAGCTGCAGGAATACAGAGATGAGGAGGAAGAAGAGCTGCCTGAACTTTGCACCTGCTGGAAGGACTCTTTAACTGCAATGGTTATGTTTTACCAGAAATATATTTGGCTTTAGAACTTTAGGACTGCTGCCATGATTGAAGGCGTAACTTTAATTTAGAGAAGTTTTCCTGCAGAGATGTGATGTTTCTAGTGGATAGATAAGGATGATAGGCTGCTTTTGGTGCAGAAAGATTGGGCTACTGTTCATCAGTGCAATGCTTGGGGAAAAATGTGCCTTCAAACTTGAAGTGTGCTCATAGATGTAAAAAAAATTTTCTTGAAGGATTATGCTTTTTACTAAGCTGACTCTTTGCATCTAGCATTCAGATATTCAAAAGGGCTTGACTAGCCTTATGACATCAATCCAAAGAGCTAGCTAGAATATGAGGAAGCCTTTCACATTTACCGTGTCTTGTCATCTCATTGTTTTGGTATACATTGTAAATTGTCAAATGGGTTATACTGTTGATCCATACATTTTGTAATGTCTCTAACTATATAAATATTTTGGCAACCAACTATGCATGAGGGGTGGTTTTTTAACTTCTTGCTATAGCTACTAACAATAACTAAATGCTTGTTTTGAAAGCAAATACTACCAGTATTGGGCAAACTCACAATCACAAGTCTAGGTTTCCACAATAGAAGTTGCCAAATCCTGTGTTAGCATTACATGGTCTGAAATGGATGCTACCCATTAAATATGCATTCTGCATTTCTTAGAAAAGGGATCAGATCTATTACACAAGCAAATTGTACCCATCACAACATAGCTGTCTAAACTCTACTTGTGTACATTAATTTGAAGAGCTACCTCCCTCAGCAAATGCAGGTCTTGGCTTTTACCTGAATTAACAGTTGTCAGCTGTAGAGACAGGATTCATATTCTAAAGTCAGGCATTTGTCCCAACTCTATTTTAATAGATGGGCAATTTACCATACTGCAGCCTCTTATTCTAGTGCTGCTTTCTGTAATGAACATTCTGCAGTTCAGCTATTTCTAATTAGGTTTTCAGTCTCGCCTATTAGAGGCAACAAACTGTCTCTCTGGCAGTGAGGATTTGGCCATAACAATCTTACAACCAGTCTAGGCTAAAAGTAGAATTTGTCCAAGCAAGGAATAGCTCATATCCATATCCAAGGGGCTAATACAACCATCCCAACATCTATGCGTAGTCCTCTCTGCTTATGTTCATATATCTAAAGAGTGAAAACACTTCCTATGGAAAAGTGGTAGATTGTCCCTAATACTTCAACAACCAATAACAGCCTTCAGAAAGACAATAGAGGCCCCTATAAAGTAACAGGATGTTTCAAAGCTGACACTTATGACTTTTGAGGCATACCCAGGGCTAGTCCAAAAGAAGCAGTAAAGACAAAATGCCAGCACTACAGTAGAAAAACATGTGGCATGACTATTTCTGGATAGTTGTCTTGAGTGAGACTTCATTCATAGGGAGATGCTCAACTCCAGCACTGTTCCAGACAGTGCTGTAAACCACCAGAGCAGAACTCCCTAATGCTCAATGCAAATAGAAGCATGTACATAGTGTTGAGCATTAGGGAGTTAGTGGGAGAATTGTGCTTGGTGCATAAGTGGAGGAGTTCCATGGTATCTGTTCTTGCATATATGTGCTTGGCAAAAACTAAATGTGAAGGACACATCGCTGGCCTTAAACTAATTTGGGACATGGCTGCAACTCGGTGTTTTTCATTTTGAGTCTGCTGTGACTTGGGGATAATTTCTGAAGGGCTGCCACAGGCTTCCTTTTTCTTTCAAAGGAATTGCTAGAAATCCTCTTCCAATACCCTAATGCCTGTTCGGACCTGATGGTTGTGGTTTTGTTTTGGGGTTTTTTAAGTGGGAAGGCGGTTTTGTTTTGGCTGCTCTTCTCTGAGCATTGGGCAGGAATATAATCTCATCTACATCTCCTTGCCACTTCATATGGTTCCACAATTTCTAGTATTTTTCTCTCCCCCCTCATGGTCTAATATTGGTCCTCTTCCTCTCCCATCTCTCGTCCTATTATCAAAACTTTTCACATATGGCATACTGTTCCTGCTAATCTTCCTATCCTGTGATCCAGCATATCTATTTTCCCCAACTGCTCTTCTATCCAGCATCCTCCCTGGGCTACTTTAAACAAGTCAATGGATCCCCACAGTTGGGAATCACTTTCTCTTCTCCCTACCATGGTCCATCTCTCTCCCTTCACCTTCTGTAAAAAAAATAATTCCATGTCAAGAGTACTGGTATGTGATCGACCAAGACAGAAATGTGAAGTTCTGTCACAGGGGACAAGATTGTGGCAAAAGAAAAGCATCAGCATCGTTGCAGGCACTTTGTGAGATAGACTGCTGTGCTAGAGCCCCAGCCTTGTTAGGGGAAGAGGGAGGAGGCAATGGAGTGTGGTGGAGAGAAGGGGAAGACAGGCCTGTAGCTGCCCTGTTCTCCATCCCCAGTTTGTGAAGACTACTGTACTTTAGGTATTGAAGTTCTACACTTATGCCTGCTATTGACATGACAGCATGAGAGGACTTAGAATTCAAAAAGTACCACCTCATGCATATATTGGGGTAGGCTCCTTGGGACATGTGCATGAAATTCCTGCTATGATGCATTAGTGCTGTCAGTCCACAATGGATCAATACTCTACTTTTGTGTGTCGGTCTGGTAGCTAGGTAATGCAAAGAAACAGTGAGAACAAAAGTGAACTTCTCCTCAACTAGCCAGAATTACATGCTCCTGCACTAGAAGGACAAAAAATTAGTCAGATAAAGCCTGTGCCACCTTCTACAGGTGGACAATATACCTCACTTATTGATCACTCGTGTGTATTACACCAACCTGACATTACTTACAACAGAACCATTATGTACTTAAGCCCACATCATATGTCTAAGTGATTGTGTTCAAACACCATTAGTGTCAATAGTCTCCAGTTTCAACAACCAGTCCCATAGTGCATCAATGAAAAATATGCAATATATACATTAAAACTCAATATTTTAAATGCATGGTGGGGTGCACATGTGGTATGTGTTCAGGACTCAGACGGTTAGGATTTGCCAACTGTCTGGCTTACAGCGAATTCAGCAGAACATTTCATTATGTTCGGAAGGCAGGGTAGGAAATATTAAACTCAAAGGTGTCAACACATCAGTTGTCCAATTCTCTGTCTGCTTCCATAGTAAAACATGTTAACCACAACCAAATGCTGAGATCCAAGATGGCGACGAGAGCAGATGTGGCTTCACAAAGCTCCTGAACATGTGTGTGGATCCTGGTTGGAAATTTTCCTGGTGTTTGACATGGGAAAAAGGAAAGGGAAACCAAGGTTACTAACCTCTTCGAGTCCTGTGGAAACCCCAACCATCTGCCAGACCACCCTGGAAAGCTTCAGAGGGTAGGAGACCCAGTGTTCGCTTCACCAGAACCGGCAGCCTTGGAAGCAGACCATAGCGTAGAGGGAGTTTCACTCAGTCCTCCCTCCTGCACAGCTCCTTCAATGCCAGGTAGTGGATACGTGCTGATGGGGTCACTGCATGCTGGGGGGCCCGACAGGGGTCAGGCTTCTACCGCTGAGAGAGGAGGACCCATGGCTATGCAAACCCTGGGAAGAGAATCTTCAGAGGAGAACCGGGCATCTCAGCTTGCTTCCCCTCCTACCCAGGGCTCTACTCCCAGAAGCAATGGAGAACTGAGGAGACCTGCTGTGGTAACAACTTTTATGGGATGTGATTCAGGGTTTAAATACCTTCCTCCTTCAGGTATATAATACCTTTAAAGGAGAGATTGTGGATTTGAAACAATCTTTTCAAGTTTTGTCTGACAATGTTGAAAATTATTCACATAGAATTGAATCAATAGAAGGGGAGATAGTTTACGAAGTTTTTCCTCACTGGCTATTAAGAACAAAGATGTGCAAGTCTGTAAGTTGGAGAACTAAGGAAGAAAAAATAATTTCAGGTTTTTAAATTTCCCTAAGTCACTACTCATCTCAGCTCTTGATTTGCTAAGGAAATATTTTGGGAATACCGACTGAGGGTTATCCACCCATAGTCTCAGCCCAATATATCACGGGAACTTCTAGATATACTACATGACTTCAATCTGATATGAACTTGACTGAATTTCTAGAAAGTTCCCCGGAAGTAATAACAGAACGGACTACCCTTCTAGTAACGTTTGCCTTAGAACCAGACAAAAATAATATTTTTCAAACTTATTTTTGCCACATGAATGCAGAGTTTTTGGGTGCAAAAATTAAAATTTTTCTTGACAGCCAGGGAAACACAAAAAAGGACAGAATTCTTAGTTTTAAATCCTAGAATTCTTAATTTGGGTGGTACGTTTGTGTTGAAATTCCCTTGCAAAGAAACTGTTGGAATATATTAATTCTAAAGAGGGTGTTACAGATACCTTGGTCACATCTAGTAATTGATCTCACTGTATATCAGCTGCGAATATCCGGCTCTCTATTGCTAATATATTTTCTTAGTATTTTTATTTCCTAGTACTTGGATCCAAATATGTTGACAAAGTGAAAATAACTTTTTTTTGTTGTTGTTAAATCTATTTGTTTAGTTTGCACAAACAGTATCACAGGCACTCAAAATTGTGGACACACGTCAAGTGAAAGGAGGAAAAAAGCCTTGAGAAGCTCCTAGGATTTTTTTACTAAATAACCCTAAAGGAACGGGACTTCCTCATCATAGGCAAAAACCTCCATCATGTAGTGCGTTGACTATTAGCTTAATAAACAGTTCGATATGCTGAAAACAACTTAGATGAAGTGTGTCCACAATTTTCAGTTCCTGTGATAATTGTATGTGCAAATTAGGGAACTCTCTCTCCCCCATTTAGTATTGTAGTTCAAATCTATTTGTTTTCCTGTTAATTAAGTTGTGATATTGCATAAACATTTATGTTAAATATATAAATGTAAAATAAAAATATATTGTGTAAAACATGTTAAAAAGTGAGGAAGGAGGAGAGCCGATAAGTTGAGGCAAAACTTGGAAGTAAGTTCCCCCATTTACCTCCCCCCCCCCCCCCTTAAGTCACCAGCTGAGGCTCTATAGCCATAGTAACTAGCAGCAGACTGTAGGTGGGATTCAATCAATGGTAGAGGCAGAAGACTGGAAGGCACTTCTCATCAAGGAAGGAAATTGTTCTTTCTACATGGGGGGAGGGGGTAGAAGGGGCATATTTTTGGAGGTTTGTTTCTCTATACACTTCAGGAGAAGCATTTCCCAACAGCTGCAGTATTCATATAGTGATCAAGGAATTTCACCTTAAACTCCTTCCTCATATCCTCTTCTGCTAAGACAAACATGTACATACCAACTACACCTAAGACATGCGTTTACATGCAGAGGAGTTGGAAAGTTCTATGAACCACTGTCCTCATGGGTGTGCTTATTTTGTGTGTTTTCTTTCTTTATATAGTTGGTTTTAGCAATAGCTATGCCTGTATTGGTGTGGAAAAAATTAGAGCAGTTATCCATTCTCTGTCAATCAACTGATAAGGTAACCTCCCCCCCCCCCCCCCCCCCCAACAATTCATTACCACAAAGATGACAAAGGTAAATGTGCTATGCAACTACAACATGTGTTTCTTTACTAGCAGGGTGTTAAATCTTGTATCACAAAAAATGATGACAATTATTTCCTTTCATCTTGGAAAGGACGCCTGTAGCTGAATAAGTGGTAATCTGATCACAATTTTGCTGTGCCTCTATCATGCATGAGTAACCATCTTAAACTGAGCTTAATTTTTTCTGGTCATGACAAATAGAAGAGGATGGTGTAAGATTACTGTGCCATATTGGGGAACTAGCTTTACTACTACAAGTACTACTAATCATTACTATAGCGCTATTTGCCGTATGCAGTGCTGTACAAATTATATGCAGGTACTTTCTCTGTCCCTAGAGGGCTCACAATCTAAGTTTTTGTACCTGGGGCAATGGAGGGTTAAGTGACTTGCCCAAGGTCACAAGGAGCTGTAGCCAGAAGTGAACCCAGGTCTCCAGGATCAAAGCCTGCTGCACTAGCCATTAGGCTACTCCTGAATTACATGCCACACTTGCAAAATTCACTAGAGTGCACTTTTCCCTTTTGCAACTTATGCACAGACTTCTATTTAGAGATTCTTTTTCTGCATACTGCCTGGATAATGCAGGTTTCTGGGCCTGATTCACAGAAGTAACTTTCATAACTTTTGAGTGGGAAAACAGACGTTAAGCAAGGATTAGTCTCATTAGAAATAGCAGCAGTTTGTCTATTGAGAATCACGTTGACTAAGTGTGTACCTGAAGTCCTTCCACTCTTAGGGCTCATTCCCCTAGAGAAATGCTACTCCTCTACTGTGATCAATTCCATTACATTAACTATATCCTACACTAGCCTCAAGAGTTCAGTATGGCTCAATCAGACTACATATACCCAGGAAAAAATGACAAGAGGTTGGGTAGTACAAACTTTTTTTTTAATAAAAGGCTTTTTAATATCACTAAGTAATATGTTCCACCATTTAGCAGGTTCATACAGGAAACATAGCTGAATAAACTACAGTTTGCCTAGAATTTAGAGTAAAATTAGAAGTTCTCTGGAGTAAGACTTGAGATTTCTTACTGGTAAAGCAATAAGGTATGTAGGACCTTTTCTCATACAGAATGAGGTCAAAGAACAGAATTTAAAATAATGTGCACCACCACTAATAGCCAATGCAAACTTATGTGGCTCTCCACTTCAATATCTTGTACATCAACAAAGATGATGTGTTTCTGTAGTGTCTGAGATTTTTTTCAGCAGTGATTTACAACCTACATGAATATTACTATCAATATGGGATAAAACAATAGCTTGAAAAATGAGATGTTGTTCTTTTTCAAAATAAGCCCCAATGTACAGTAGTTGCCATAATGCTTTGGAAACCTTAATGGTAATGGCTTGTATGTTGTCAAACATGTCTATCACATGTGGAAGGGCATAATCGAACGGCGCCAGCCATCTTCAGGGCTGGTTCCGTAAGGGGGCGGAGCCAACTGTATTTTCGAAATACGGTTGGGGCCGGCTAAATCGATCACCGGGTTTAGAGGAGATGGCCGGCTTCGTTTTTCAGTATAGTACAGACAAAGAGGGTAATACAGTATACAATCAGAGAAACCAAAAGAAAAAAGCAACACTGGGCCTTCAAGAATAGGACAACAGGAGTACTTTATTAGCCAAAGACCCGACACGGGCCATGTTTCGGCGCCAAAAAGGCACCTGCCTCAGGGGTCAAATTGTAGATATAGCGATCGTACAGAGTTCAAGTTGTAATTGCCTTAAAGACAGCCTGGGTAACTTGCATTAATTTCGCTATAACGCGAAAAAAAGGGGCTCCGGCGAAGGAGCCTTCTCCTGTTTGGTTTTTCAGCCTTAATGGAAACCGGGCCCGGTCATCTCAAACCCAGCGAAATGCAAGGCATTTGGTCATGGGAGGAGCCAACATTTGTAATGCACTGGCCCCCCTCACATGCCAGGACACCAACCGGGCACCCTAGGCAGGTGCATAGCTCCTTTACCTTGGGTACTGAGCCCCCCCAAACCCCACTCCCCACAACTCTACACCACTACCATAGCCCTAAGGGGTGAAGGGGGCACCTACATGTGGGTACAGTGGGTTTTGGAGGGCTCAACATTAAACCACCACAAGTGGAACAGGTGGGGGTGGGGGTGGGCCTGGGTCCACCTGCCTGAAGTGCACTGCACCCACTAAATACTGCTCCAGGGACCTGCATACTGCTGTCAGGAAGCTGGGTATGACATTTCAGGCTGGCAAAAAACTTTTTTTTTTAATTTTTTTGGGTGGGAAGGGGTTGGTGACCACTGGGGGAGTAAGGAGAGGTCATCCCCATTTCCCTCTGGTGGTCATCTGGTCAATTGGGGCACTTTTTTATGACTTGGACCTAAAAATAAATGGACCAAGTGCAGCCGGCGAAATTCTCATCTGAGCCAGCCATCTTTTTTCCATTATGGGGTGAATCCGGCTATCTCGTAACCACACCCCCGTCCCACCTTCTGTACTCTAACTTGAAAGTTGGCCGGCTCTGCGATGAAAAGCAGTTGGGGCCGGCTAAAATCGACTTTTGATTATACCGATTTGGCCGGGATCAGGAGATCGCTGGCCATCTCCCGATTTGTGTCGGAAGATGGCCAGCGATCTCTTTCAAAAATAAGCTCATGAGTATCTTTCGATGCCAATGAATGTGTAACCAATTTTGAGTTGTCTGGTGTTAAGTGTAGTGCTCCAATGTAAACACTCGCCTTTTGCTTTTTTAAGGCTTTAGTTTAAACATGGGTAGCCCAAGATTGTACTGTAGTATCTAACCCCCCCCCCCCCCTTCTATGTCTATTATATCCTGAATTTCCTTATCACAAGGGATATACATTGCCCCATTGTCAAGGTTATATCCTTCTCTCTAGGCTGAAGTGCAAGCCTCTTTCCTAGCAGCGCCGTTACTCAATTGAATAATATTAGAAAACCTCACAGAACTCCATACCGCGGCATCCGGGAAGATTGGTTTCATGTATTTCTTAACAAGTTTTTCCACCTATTCCATAAAAATCCAGTACTCTTAACAAGATGTCATGATTAAATCAAATTCAGTGAAACTGTTATAATCTATGCGACTCTAATCTACTTCTGTCTGAAACCACTTCAATACAAAATAGTCGAGATCCTCCTTGAATGTACAATTGATGTGTTTAAAGGGGAAAGTCTCATACTGTCATAGGGATATTTTGTATTTTACACCCACTTTGTGGGTGAAACCCTTCTCATGACTGTTATAATCACAGGCAAAACCCCCTTCCTTCCAAATATGTACTTCTATGAGTGTGTAATCTCCTACTAATCATGTTTCAAATATCTTTTAACCAGTTTTTAATCTTACTGTACACCACCTTGAGTGAATTCTTTCAAGAAGACAGTAAATAAATCAAAATAAATAATCCACAAGAGGACAACACCTCCTACCACCCCATCCTTGATCCACTAGAGATATGAGGTGTGTTCTGGGAGTATGTGCTTGCCACATGTATTTGTTCTGTCTTCCAAATAAGAGATGTGTTGGTGTTCTAGGGCCTAGTGTAATACTGCCTTTTTCAATAGCCTGTGGTTGGTAAGAGGAGGTGCAGTTATGGTGAGGGTATGTCTACCATCAGGGCACAGCCCTTGATAATCAATGCATGGCCTGAGGTCGGCCCTATATGATTACCAGCACCTTTTTCCCTAGAGAAAAAACACACACACACTCTGGGAACAACTAACAAATAAAGGGGAGAGCGAGGCAGACTCACTTTGGGGAGATATGCAAGATGACAAGCTCACTACAGGTAAGAGGAAAGATGAGAAGAGGGGTACACTAACTGAAAGCAGAGAGATGAGTGTGAGGGGGCAGACTGGCTAAGGACAAAGGTTTTCAGGCCTCCAACAGTGAGCAGGCCTAAGCTATAGTTTGTGAAGCCAAAAGCAAAATGTTTCAGGCACAGCTAATAGTGGGATAATTGTCAGTTATGAATAGTATGCTATGGGGGCAGGGGAAATGTCTGTTGGTTTTTGCCAGGACCATGTCGTGGCATAATGAAGCAGGTGATTTACTAGGGTCTTTTGCAAGCTTTTTTTTTTTTTTCCTTGAGGGGAGAGAAGTTAGGGTATTCATGAAACATTAGAGGTTAGAGAAACAGTGGCAAGGAGAGAGAGTAGTAAAAGGTTTTACCTGCTGGCTCCTAAATACAAGAACATTTGTCAAGTCATAATTTGCACCATCCATTTTCCCTCCATCCTCATAAGCCTGCCTGTCCCTATTTTTGCCATCATGCTTTAGCGTGGTGTGTTTTAATCTGGTGATATAGTTACAGCATACATTACTAAGCATCAGAGTTTTTCATTTTTGTTTAAATCTCAAGTCTACCAAACATGATAGTGTGGAGTGTCCGCTAAGTGTTTTTTTTTTTCCACAAATACTACACACTATAATCATGTGGCTTTTCTTAAGCAGTAGCCACCTGCCCCCCTTGGGGCCATGTTTGTGCAATAATCTTCAAACTGATCTGTCTCATTTTAAACCTCACAGTGGCCTTACTCCACAGTTTCCTTAACCATTGGACCCAACAGTTGCAATGGATATTCAAAGTAGCTTTGTTTTGGCATATTTTAGACCTTTGCCTCAAATTGTCTTCATACAACAGAACAGCTCAATTCTTCATGCTGGACTATTCAAATTGGTTACTACTGTGACTGGACAACTCTATTAAACAATCACAGACACCATCTTTTTTGAAAAGCTAATATTACAAATCTAAAATACATACAAAGCTTGAAATAATCATAGAAATATTCAAAAAGAAGAAACATGCCTGTTCAGTAGGTTGGTAAACTACTACTTCAGTGTGTAGTTCTTGGTTTGTTTTTTAAATTGAGCGTACACAGCACAAAGCAATACAATGCCACACTGGGCTAGACTACTGGTCCATCACCAACATAGTAATGTCAGCAAATAAAAGATCTACATGGTCCATCCAGTTTCCCAACAAGGTGACGGAGTTGAATCTGGCACTCTACACAGGTGAAGTGGAACTAGAAAAAATTCTCTTAGAAATATACTGGTAGCTCTAGTTATTAGACTAGAATATGCCATTAATTAACCTATATATGACCTTTTGCTGACTGTGTATTACCTCACCATCATAAACATGAATAGCATGGTATACTGTTATTTGACAGAGGCCTTTAAGAAAGGAACGCATAAAAGGGCTCAATTTAAAACTTATGTCCAACCTCCAAGGCCCTTAAAGGAAACGGCCCGGAGTACTTAATAGGATGATCCTCTACACACCTCCAAGGACACTAAGGTTCTCTCAAGAACTATCACTAACCACACCCTCTCCAAAAGACATTACACATAGCTTACCACCCAAAGGTCTCTCTCAGTTAGCCAAAACACAACATTGTGTTGAGTCTTTCTTAATAAGCTTTTTAATTAAAAGGTCATCTCTCTTGTCCCTGGAACCCATGGTCCATCACACACTCTTTTCTGCTGCTGTGCATCCTCATGGAACGATAAAGTTCTCCACTTTTGCAGATTTCTGTTGGACTATCTACATGTTAACCATCTCTGACCTCATGTACAACTTTTAGTCACCTAATTTTCTATCTCTTCTTACTCTCTTACCTATCTCTGTGTTCCATCTTTGCTTGTATCCTACACTGTCAATTAAAATGTTATATTACATATTGTGTTGACATTGTATGTAGTATAAAATGCCATACTTTGTATCTGAATATTTTTACTGCTGTAATTGTCTATTGCTCATGTCTGATTTATTCTTATTGTACACCGCCTTGAGTGAATTCCTTCAGAAAGGCAGTAAATCCAAATAAATAAAATAAATTTGTATCTTGACTTGTGAGCAATTTATAACTCCAATATATAATGAGTAATATGATGATCAAGGGGTGGAAGCACATTCAGAGGCCATAAACCATATGCATATCATTAGTAAACTAACCCATGCTCCTGTAATAATGGATCTTTTTATGTATATACTAGTAAAAAAAGGCCAGTTTCTGATAGAAATGAAACAGGCGCTAGCAAGGTTTTCCTCACAATTGCAGCTTGGCCTCCTGCCTCCCTCCCTCTCATGTGAATTCCAGGCCCCCCTTCCTGTCTTCAGAGTTCCAGCTCTCCCTCCCTCCACGTTCCAGGCCCCCCTCCCCCCTGCCCTCAGAGTTCCATGCACCCGCTGTCATCTAAGTTCCACACCCCCGCACCTCCCTCCCTCCCTGTGCCCTCCAAGTGGAAGCAGGACATGTGCGGCTGCCCCTCCCCTTCGTAAGTGCCGGCTGTTATTTAAAACTTCTTACCTCCTGGTCCGCCGGCAACAGTGAAGTCGAGCACGCATGGCACAGCACTTCAGACTGCCTTCGCTTATGTTTCAGCTCTGCCTCTGGTCCCACCCTCATTTCCTGTTTGCGGAAGGGTGGGACCAGAGGCACCCTTCCGCAAAAACAGCTTATATTTTAAAGAGCAGCGCTAATGTGTGCATCACAACAGCGCCACTTACCACAACTTCTGCACATCTGCCAAGCACATTCCTCCTTGTTGCTTTCACTTTGAAAGTGCGTATATAATTTGAATATCATTTCCTATGAGCACTGGACAGCTAGTTTTCTGCGCTGTTCCAGTTGTATGGCATGTGCGCAGTTGGCTTTACCATGGGAATTCTGAGAACCGGTCTGCTGCTTTCCCAAAGGAGATTGAGGTCCCAACTTCAATAACATCACCTTCCCAGTTGAATCAGAAGCTAGAGTGCTTTCATCCTTGACTCCTCCCTATCAGTCACATCCCATATCAACCAACTATGGAAGAAAATGTAAAACACTTCATCTAATCAGGTCATTTCTTTGATCAAAAAGCCTTTGCGCTACTGGTACAAATGCTTATCCTACTGCACCTGGACTAATGCAAAGCCCTATTTCTTGGCATTAACAACAAATATACCTCCCCCCAAACAAAAAACCACAAACAACTGCATATAGAACACAGCAGCAAGATTAATTTTCAAACTGAATAGATACACCAGTGTTTCACATTACCTTACAAAACTACTGGCTACAAACAGCTGAAAGAACTAAGTTTAAGGTTGCCTGCCTAGTCTTTCATGCCCAGATGATTAAAAGCCCCGCGCTGTTCCAAACAGCGCTCTAAAATAGCGCAGGGCGCTATTGGACCTATGATCAGAGATAATGCATGCAAATTTAAGCAGCGCAATTACCTCTGATCTTGGGGTAGAACTGCGGGAGAATTGTGCCCGAGCATGCGCTCAGCACAATCCTCCTGCACTTGTTTGACAGGTCTGGGCTGTCAAAAGCCCAAACCTGTCAAACACAGGGGCTGGGGGTCCATGGGACCCCCAGCCTGACTACCCCTGCCCCGAGCAATGGGGGCTGGAGGTCCTGCGGACCTCCAGTCCCTCTGATGATTCCCCCCCCCCAGGTTCAGGGAGGGCTGGAGATCCAGTGGGTCTCTAGCCCCCCCAACCCCCCAGCAAATGGTCCCTGGTGGTCCGGTGGGCACCTACCAAGCCCCCCCCCCCCCGATAGGGGGGCTGGAGGTCTGCTGGACCGCTGGTCCCCCCTCCCCAACCCAACCCCCAGCATTGGCAAGGGTTCCTGTGTGATGGACCTGTCACTCAATCCGCCGCCTGCACCCCCTACCTTGGTTGGAGAAGGAACGCAGCCTACCTCCCTCCTCTTCCTTCGATGCCGCCCAGCTCTGCCCAGTGCATTCTGGGATGCACTGGGCGGGGCTACACACCATATAAGGGATGGTGTGTAGCCCCACCCAGCGCATCCCAGAATGTGGCGAAGGAAGAGGAGGGGGGCAGGCTGCATGGCAAATGGAGTGACAGGTCCATCACACAGGGACCCTTGCCAATGCTGAGGGATGGGTTGCGGGGGGGGGGGGACCGGCGGTCCAGTGGACCTCCAGCCCCTGTCGCTGGGGGGGGGGGGGGGGGCTTGGTCGGTGCCCACTGCATGTTACTTGCGCTAAGTGCGCGTTGTTTCACGCGCTTGAGGGCTCTGATCATGGGTCTGTAGCAAACACCGGCGCCAGTATGGCACCAACAGCCTCTAGCACCGGCCTTTGCTTTTGATCATCTGCCTGTCAGTTTCTTCAAGGTGCTACCTCTGCACTCCTGACTAACATCTTATCTATTTGCATTGTTCAGACCAACAGACTAAACGAACAATTGATCCTAGCCCCACCATTTCACAAGGGAATCCGATCTCAGAAGATCTTTAACTCACTCTTCTCAGCAGCAGGGATTGCATTATGGACCTCACTCCTTCTGGCTATCAGAGCCAAGAATAACTACCTCAGCTTCAGAAAGAAGCTAAAAGCCTTATTCTTCCCAAAGACTGCTATATAAACACTCACTGATCCCCTAACAGACTTTAGAAGTATCAAATTTAACACAGACTAAGTTGCTCTAACATACCTAACCAATAAGAGTTTTATAAGTAGGCCATTGGGTGAATACATTAACTGTTCCACTGATTGTAGTAAGCCACACTGAACCCTAAACAGGGGATATTAGCAGTATATAAGACCTAAATTGAATTGAAAGGCATGCAGGAACTCAAGAATCAATCTGTGCTTATCCCAGGCTATGTAATGAAGGATAGTGAGAAATTGGGGGTAAAGGATTTAGACACCACAATCAGGAATGCAACTGGGCAGGCTAGACCAGAGAGTCCTTATCTGCTATCAGTTTGCACTTAATGAAGCTAATGTTGATCAGGGATGCGACCATCACAACCAGTCAAGAGAAATAGCACAGTACTGGATTGCCATAATGCCTAAATAAAGACTAGCTTTCAAACCCTCCCCCATCTTAGCTAATGATGAAAAACAGAACAGTTTCTGAATAATGCAACTTTATTAAATTCTCATAAACTAATACCCATAGACAAGAAAAGAATTACAAAAAAAAAAAAGATTGGATTTCTATTGAATCCTAAGGGGAATTTGCAAAAAAAAAAAAAAATTCCCATGTATTTTCAATGTTCAAGCTGAAGTAGGACAAAAATTGATTAGTGCAACTATAAATATCAACATATATTATTAAAAGCAAATAAATTAGCATGATACAGAGATAAAACATGACTCCTCCAGTTAGCCAGCTCTCTGCCCAGAAGGAACAGAACCATTAGGCTGAGAAAAATTATGCTGGTATTCTTCATCCAAACCCACAATATCTGGAATGTCATCAGATTCTGAAGATAGGTCTGAGATTGTGAAGTCAGGGACCTGTATTGTGCAAAAAGTGAAAAGATTCCAGGTTAGAATTACCGGGAAGCTCCTCTTTCATCTCCCCACATACAGAAGTATAAGTTTAGATCATGCAAGTCCTTGGCTATGTCTCAGGCCAAGATACCAGTTGAATCCAGAACTATTCAGACTAGCTTCAATTTAAAGGCAGTTCCGATAGTGGTTTGGCATATTAGGAGAAATCTTGAGTAAAATGCACTGCATTCGATGACCAGCCTTAAAATGGCATCTAAGAACTGGACTGCTTACATAAAATTTTGTAGTATTAATTGCATATACACAATTGTTTTCATCATTAGCACTGAACTGTGTTCTATTACCAGGGCCAAGAAATTGCATGAAGTCAATACAAGGTTGCTTTTATAAGCAGCAATGACAGATCTGAGACCTGCCCAATCTCAATCCCCAGTTCTACAGTGGAAAACCTTTTAACCAGCAAGGAACTCCTAAATCACTTGTTGGTAATTAAGTTTGTGACTATCCTCGACCTGTAAAATCTCAGATTTGAGAGAGACTCTACCCCCAGCCCAATTACTCACTACACACTTTTAGTCTAAAAATTACTACCCTTCTTGAACATTTTAATACCAGTACTGGCTCTGCATCACCACTTCCCACTGTCCCATTATCCAACTCTCCCCCTGGTCTCCCTGTTAGCACTTTATCTAACTTCCATGTTCCGTCTGACTGAACTCTCACATTGTGTCCAGTCTGCAATCTACCTCCACTTGTCTACACCTTTTACCTGCCATCATAGTTTAAAAAAAAAAAAAAAACACCTTTGTTTTTCTTCCATTGCTCCATTCTATGATCTCGTGGTCACTCTCCACTGGAGAGATGCCTCATGACTGGAAAATGCCTATTTATCCCAAAATCAAGGACAAAAAAAAAAAAAAATCTCTGCTAGTGACCCTTCCAATTACAGACCTATAGATAATCTCCCTTTCCTAGTTAAACTTGTGGAAACTATTGTTCATTCTCAACTCACCAATTTCATTGCCACAACTAATGTATTACACCCTAATTAGACAGGCCTTACAACCACTTGCTACTTTTTGGATAAATTGAGACCAGTGATCCTTCTCTCGATCTTTCTGCTGCATCTGACCTTATCAAGCATTCTGTCTTGGTTACAATCTATAGGAATCATTGCTACTGTGTATCACTGGTTCACTTCCTACCTTGACAAAAGGCAATATACAGCTCATATTAAAGATAGTCCAATCCTTTTCATCTCTTAGTAGGTATCCAAGGGTCTAGCCTTTCTCCTTTCCTTTTCAATATTTTTCTGGCGTCCCTTCTCACACTGGCTCAATCTGTTGGCCTGACAATTTTCATATATGCTGATGACATTCATATTCTCTACCCTATAGACCCTACCACTCAGCACATTATCTTATCTACAAAACACTTATCCAGATATCCATGCTTGTTATTGCCTGCACCATACTGATAAGAACAATAGGGCACTATCCTGTCCTCCCAACCCAATAGCTGTGCCTGGGACAGACATTACATTGCTTTAGGGGTAGTCCAGAAAAGTGACGATGTCGTAGAAGTTAAGATTACTTTTTCTGTCAAATCACAGGCTTGTAAAGCTAAACCTGAAGCAATTAACTCATCCCTTTTTGTTTGGCTTGTAATTTGAGTTGCTCCAAAAGGGACAGACCAACACAATATTCTGCTATAGCATTTGTTAAAGCAATAACCGTGCCTAGAAGGCCACCAGTAATACAGGGCTAGTTGAGCAGGTGGTGTGTCAAAGCCAGAAAGACAGACCTTGAGCACATCTCTACCATACACAGTGAATAAATGGACCTACCAGCCAGTTGAGTGGTGTGTTGTTGACAAGATAATCCATCACATGCTCCAGAGATTCCTTCATTTTGTTCAGCTGTCCTCTGCTGGTGGCAAGGAGCTGCTCAGACACACCTCTGAAGGTGGTGGCAGAGTGGAAGTTCTGGTAGATGTTCCCAGCCATACTGCGAACATTGTGGGCCTGGTCCTGGATATTTTGGGGCACACCCTGAATGCCTGACACCAGGGTGAGGCAGGTCGTATGAAGCTGGCGACTCAAACCCTGGGCAACAGCTAAAACATGTGACTCAGCGTGCTAAAGAACAGAAGAGGTTCATCTTTAGAATCAAGAGATGTAGATAGTCGGGTGCTATCAAAACTGCTGCATTTTCATCTTGCCAACTCAGCAGAAATTGGAAAGAATTATACAAAAGGGGGTCAAGAATATCTACCTGGGAGGTAAAATTAACTATAACAGAGTAAGATGAAAACTACATATGGAGTTAAAACTGGTGAAGACTAATTTAAAAGTGGGCAGATTAGATTGGGGATTCTAGCTCCCTACCTCCCCTCAAAAAAAGTGGCCCAATGTATTATCTATACAAGTCATTATCCCAGCTTTTGCAACATAGAAAAAAAAACCCACATACACCTTACATACACCTCCACCTTGCAACTGCATCACCACCACTAACTTCAACCCTCCTACACACACAAAGCACAAACCAAATTAAATAAAACCTGCACACCACATGCATGACTACAAGATTACATAACTGACTTACTGTATTACAAATTCAGCTATATTTCCTTTGTTATTTCCAATACTTGCTAATTAAGGATTACAGCAACCAATATCTATTGCTATGACTTAATGTGGCCCTACCAAACTAGGCACATACCAGGGGTCCAAATTCCTACTTGTACCCCCCTCAGATGTACTCAAAAATTGGAAGGTTTGGGCCGACAACTAATGAAAGTCTGAATCTTGAAAAGAAAAGCTAAACGTCCAGAGAGTTGGATAGCTAATGTGTGGACATTTCAGACTTTAAAAATGTTTATTAGCATAGACAAAATCTGTACTGCCCCTCCCCTCAAGTCAGTAATCCTGCCCTATGTGCTTCCAATGTTAAGGAGCAGCAGTGATTGCAGGTCTGATCCAATTGATAGGGATGGAACATAGAAGGGAGGTGATCAGCAGGGGACGTTTTTCTGCATGCAGTTGGGGGGGGGGAGGGGGGAAATGTTTTGAAACAGTTCCTCTCCAACCACAAAAAGTGCTTGAATGCATTTCTATGAGAGAAGCAGTTCCAACAATTGCAACATACAAGCACTGAATCACTATAATGATTAAGGAATTCACCTTTTCAAACAGCCATCTCCCTCATTTTCTCCCCCCCCCCCCCCCCCCCCCAGTCAAACAGAACAGATATACAGAAATACATCTCCAACATTCATGAACATACATACACACATATACATAGAGGGGTTAGAAAGAATGCCATGAGCCATGCATGCTTTCCCCACTGTACAAAGCTCTACTGAAACATAGCAGCCAGTCAGGATTAGTTTTCTGGAAATTTTCAGAAAGCCTACACAAATGTAGACTGCAGTCTGCTACAAGTCTTCTTTTCAGGATATTCACTATATAGGAGATCTGTTTGGAGGCAAGTTTCATGCACAGACATCCAGAAACCTAGGCTAACCGACAATACCAGATTAGGAACCACTGTACTAGTGTTCTTCACCTGTGTACTAGTAGCCTCCTCTCCATCCTGCAGTCCTGTGCTTCTCCTCCATTCCACCCAGGACTGGTACAGCCTCTCCTGGGCATCATGCAGTTTCTGGTTCACATTTGACATATTCTTATGAGCATAATCTAACTAAAAGAACAAATCTGAATTAGATTTCAGTAATTCTGTAGCAAAACCACCATCATCACTAGACACATGGACATGTTTTTAAAATTCAGAAGGGGGAAGGAGGGAGGGGAAGCTTCCCAGTCATGGTCCGGGGGAAGAGAACAGCTGAACAATTACATTTTCTTTTTTTACGGTCACCCTTCCTGTCAGTGGCTGAGCCACCAACAGGAAAGGTGACATCAATCGATGCGCTACACATTAAATTTCCATGCTTATTGATTATAGCATGTCATGGTATGTTTTGCATTAGAGCTTACGGCATTTCCCCCAAAGTACTTTAGCAAGGTCATAGGGGGTTGTCAAGTGCACTCAATTACAGGCTCTAATGTTTTTTCAGTTAATATTTGTTAAAGTCACAGAGATCTGCTTACAAGATCAATAGTATGGTGGAGTTGGGCTATGGCATCCTGGCTCCTGCATTTGGCATCTTTGACCCTGGTCAAGGCCTGCTCATAAGCTCGCCTGCGAACCTTGGACGATAGAGACCCCAGTCTAAGGTAGTAACTTGGCTTCTGGATTCGAGCTTCAAATCCTTCAGTTCTGGTAGCTTCTTTGGCTAAAAAAGAAACCCCAAGTCCAAATTCAATGGCATGTAATCAAACCTTTACATCTCGCAAAGGAAGTAATTTTAAGATTCACACTAAGTAGTGGTAGTGTGATAAAGACTGCCACTTGTCCTTTTCAAAATACTTATACCCATTAAATACAGCTATATATACACACACAAAAAAAATTGGTATGAAGGTAATGTTATTTAGCTACATTACACTTAGATCCATGTTTTGTCCTATATTTGAACACAGGGAAGAAAGTTTAATGAACCATGCTTATAGCAATAAATCAAAATATAAAAAAGAAAATAAGATGGATAGTCCAAAAAAGGTATCATCTTTGTTTTGATTTATTTCTATTTATTACCTTTAAAAGTAGACTAACAAAGGCTACCACACCACTAAACTTAATGATAAACCTAGTTTTCTAGTTGAGCAGTTATAGTCGTACCTAGCTCCTCATCACTGAGTGGCAGATACTGATCCACAAGAGCTTCAGACTTGGTCAGTGCTGCATCTACCCCGGTGCTCACCATCTGCACCATGCGGCTTCCCAGAACAGCGTTCATGCTGCCACTCACAAGTGTCTTGGTCATTTCCATGCTCCCCTTCACAGTTCCTTTGGTTTTGTCCACCACTCCAGTGATTGTATGGGCAACAGCATCCCTGGCACTTGTCACCGTCACTGATATAGTTTCCTTTGCTCCAGAAACCATGCCCGTGGCATTGATAATAAGCTACAAAGGGAAAACGAGTTCTACAAGTTCATAGGACTACAGATAATTAGATGCAGGAAGTGAAGTTTTAAACCCCAAAGCTCAAGCTGCCAGCTGGCAGGCACAACTACACACAGAAGTTGATTAGCTCTCTGCAATACATGTTGGCAGACTTTAACAGAATGGACAGGACCCCAAGAGTCAGATTGCTACACTCCTAGTATTTGATCCAAACTCACCTCATCAGTTGGTTGGTAGAGGATGGGCAACTTCTCTTCAATTTTGTCCAGTCCAATGCAAGCATAGCTATTGGCAAGAGCAACTGAAAACAAAAACAAAACAATGAGATGTATGTGCCAATATGAGTTTCAAGATAATGGTATATGTACAAATGTCAAGTATTCTAAATACGGTGGGGTCTCAAGTTCTGCTTAAAGAGAAAGTTGAATTCTACTGGGAAGATTTAATCACTAGTACAGCAAGAAACACTTGCTAGAACAAGTTCATGAGGGAAAATAGGAACCACATATTTGAGCATAAGCGAGACCCAAGAAAGGGTTGGCGATTGAGAAAAAATGTCAGATCTTGATTTCAATTTTTGACAATACATTTACGCAGACTGGGAGTCCATGTGTTCCTGTATCTAGACCAAGAATGGGTGTCTGTTCCTGAGATCATCCAATTACACCGGGTACAGCGCTTGAAGCCACTGGGAGTCTTCATGGATATAGATGGGAAAACCTAGTTGGCCAAATTAAATGACTCAAAAGTGCCTAAAAAAAAAGGGGCAAAGCACAGAAAAAAAAAAAGAAAAAAAAACCAAAGTCGGGGCCTAAAAACAGCCAGATGATGACAAACCCAATCAAAACAAAACAGGTTTGAAAAAAGGGCCCCCAAAAAAAGAAGAGCCACTAGAAACTGAGAAAAATAGCCAGAAGGCACTGAACAAGCTTTCAAGACTGGGCGAGTGAAGAGAAAAAAAAAAAAAAAAAAAAAAGTAAACCTTCTCCTCACACGGGGGGGGAGAAAGAGGATTGAGGAGACCGTGTTCGCATGACGAGCAGGAACACATGCATCCATGGTGAAGAACAGTTTGTGCTCCATAAAGCTCTATTTTTAGCTTTGGCAAAATGCTGGACTGGGTGACGCAGATTGGTATCACCCACTTGTGAAGATTGAAGCCTGCTTGTCCTCTGAGAATAGAGGAGATACACTTTTCCCCAAAGTGGACATTCTAGTTACCAAAAATTTAAAATAAATGCAGAAAAGTTCTTCTAACCAGGTTGATTCCAGTCTTCTGCTTTCCTTGTGTGACTTCTCCATTTTTCTCTTCCTGACTTTCCATCGTCTTTTTCCCAGCATATTCCCTTTTGTTTCACTCTCTCTAGTCCTTCATTTCCATCTTCTATGCTCACCACCCCCCAAGTCCTAGCTTTGACTTTTCCTTAACAGCCCTAACTCCTTCCCTGTAACAAACCATTTCTTCTTACTCTATCCAGCTTCCCAAACCTCCTCTTAAACTTCTACCCCATACATTTCCATATTTTCTGTGCCTTCTGTCCCCTCTTACCACTGCTTCTTAACACCCAGCCCCCTGATCCTTCACACCATCTCTCCGCAACCCCTCCAGACACTTCCCCCTTCTCTTCAGATTCACTTCTACCACTATACACTTGTCCCTCCCCCTCAAATCTCTCTCTCAGGAGATGCTTATTTTCCTTTGTTCACCCCCCCCCCTCCCTATTTCTCTCTCTGTAGATCTTCCCTCGCTTTGTGTTTGCTCCTTTCTTGCACCCTCCCCTCACTAGAGACTACCCACTCTTTTCTACCCATTCACCCACTCACTTCAGACCCACTAGAAGTACTTCCATCCAGTGGTGTGCTGGAGTGGGCTCTCACGGGCTCGCGAGAGCCGTTTGTTAAGTTTTTAAGAATTTTGGGAGTCGGTTGTTAAAGTAGGCCTCCCCATGGCTACTTTAACAACTGACTCCCAAAATGTGGTCTTGGGCCTCCGCCTGAATTCTCTTTTACTTTGCTGGCAGTGATGCTGGCCCCACCAGCTAAGTAAATAGACTGCTGCTGCTCCCTGTTTCTGACTGAGCATCAGGCTGGAACTTTTCATGCAAGTGCAAGAAGGTTCCATCATGCTGCTCAGATCCAGAAACAAGCAGCAGAGAATGGTGGCAGTCCATTTATTAGCTGGTGGGGCTCGGCAAAGGTATGCCTAGCGTGCCCGCATAAGGGAGGTGAGAGAGAGGCATGTATTCCCCCCTCCCCCCAAATTTCAGGGCCAGCTATGCCCGGAGAGCCCGTTAAAAATTTACCAGCACACCCCTGCTTCCATCCCTCTAGAAGGGTGCTCATCCCTCCCTTCCTATATTTCTCCATCCTGCTCGTCGCACTTCATTCCTGTCCTCAGTCCCCCTACAGACTTTTGCCCACACACAAAAATGGGAAGTGTGTACATGTCAGAGGGATCCAGCAGGGACTCAACATAAACATACTACAGGGCTTCACACATGTGCATCCTTACGGTACTGGTGGTGTTGCAAAAAAAAAAAAAAAAAAAAAGCAACTTTTCAGGGGATGGGACTAGCAATAAGAGGAGATGCTAGATGTTAGAAGATATAAGTGGTAACACCTATCACCTGGATCAGGCCCAAATCTGTTCATTTTTCTTTGGATCTGTGTGTGGCATATGATCTTGTTGATCACTCAAATATTGCACAAAAAGAAATTAGGTGGAAAGGAACCAGTATGAAGTAATCAGTCACCACATCAAGGTAAGATGCTCCAAAAGAAACCTTTATTATGACCCAACACGGACCATGTTGGGTCATAATAAAGATTTCTTTTGGAGCATCTTACCTTGATGTGGTGACTGATTACTTCATACTGGTTCCTTTCCACCCAATTTCTGTTTGTGTTCCATTTCTGTGGAAGGTGTGAACCCCATCTGGCTGTGTGTCACTCAAATATTGCTCCATAGACTAAGTCAGACTGGGTTGACTGCTTCCTTTCCTACCTTACAGATCATAGTTGTATTGTTCAGTGCCACTATACCCCATCCAGCCCCTTCCTCACCTGTTTCTGGAGTCCCACAAGAATCAGTTTTGGCCCCCAAGGTTTTCAACATATTCCTTGCCCCATTATGTAGATTTACATCAACAACATTCAAGTCCTTTGCACCCTTGATCCCTTACAGGAATCACAATATAAATAGTAAACTGGTGTGAATCAGTCTGTTTAAAAGGACAAACATACTGAATCCTCAAATCTAAGGCTCTCCTTTTTGCTGATCAGGTCGAGTGAATCCTTGCTGTCCTTATTTTCTTTACAACTCTGCTCCCCCTATTATCCACTATGAAGATTTTCACACAAGACTTTAGTGCTCTCATTTTGACCTCAAGTCACTCTAGTGGTCTCTCTCTCTCTTCAAACTGTGTGCAATCCACTAAGACCTCTATTTCACCCTCCAGCATGTCACATTTTGACCCACTCTGGTTCTCAGCCAACTGGATTATTGTAATGTTTTATATAAAGACTCAGAGTTAAAGACCTCCATTGCTTGCAAATGGCTCAGAATACTTCCAAACTTATAGGAGGGGGGAAAAATTCAGTGATACCCCTCTTTTACTCACTGGTTATCTCTTCATCATTGGATAACTTATAAATTTCTACTACTAGCTTTCAAAATCTGTAGCTCTGATGAACTGTCTTTTTTTGTCACGTTATACACTCTTCCTCACACACATTACTTAGATTTGGGGTAGAATCCTTTGTTGTCCCTACCTTTAGGGAAATTAAACATAAATAGCACTCCGCATTCAATATTTGTGTCCAGAGCTCTGGAGCATGTTACCTCAGTATCTGCAACTACATTCCTCTCTTGAGCACTCCAAGACCAATTTAAAGACCTCTGTTTTTGCTGATGCTTTTCTTCATTAGCCCTGTTGGTCTTTTGGGTACCTTGGATATGAGCCTCTGCCACACAGCTTCCCCCCCCCCCCCCCCCCCCCCACGCGTTCCTCTTTTCTGTCCAAAATTTGTAGTCATCTCCACTTCCCTTCCTCTGTTCCTCTTTCCTTCTTAGATCATTAAACTAATATCCCCCTTTATTAGTCTAAGTTCCTCAGATAGCTTGTTTGACCAGCAGGATGGAAAGCACTAAAGTTTAAGAGGGTCTGAAGACAGGAAAGATGCCCACAACTGTGCTCCACCCCTCAGCAGGAGGCTCAGCTTTCCCAGGAAGAGATTTGGCAGGTCTATACTACTTACTGTCAAAAGGAAAGAGCCAATACTCAAATCTTGATTTCATGTGCCAAGCAAATCTTTATATAAATCAAACGAAACAAGAATTGAACCTAAATTGAATCTCTCCACCACAAAACATTCAGAAATCACAGCAATATCAGAACACACACAAAAAAAGCAAAAATATGGAGAAAAGACCTCGGCAAGACCTTAACAGTGGCGCTCTATTAAGATTAAATTTTTTCCAGAGCTTCCACAAGGATCATCATCACTGGTCAGAAAAACTCCATACCACCACATATGCAATAAATGCATAGAAAAAAAAATTTTTTTCTTGTTTGTTTTTAAATTTTTCAACCAGATGTCAGGAGTTAAAATCAGAACTTGTTCTGAGATTATGGTACCATGAGTCTTCATTCACAGCTATCTAGGGAGTTTCCCTTCATTTTTTGTGAACCCTCTCCCACCGTTCCTAGTGTGGTCATTGCAGCAACAATGCTGAGGCTACAGACATGGAGCAAGGCTTTTTCTAGAACTCTATCATGGGCTCTTAAGTTCAGCCATAAACATTGTCCTTACCAACGAAACATCCCACCCCCCAAACAGCTGCAAATGCTGCTTCCATAGCATCCCAGAAGAATAGACCTCAAAAATCTGTACTGCCACCTAGTCATGTAGCTGACACCGTTAGTATT